>NC_065519.1:31480688-31501207 GCF_006386435.1 Epinephelus moara
AAGGCAGTTATGGAGTTTAGTTAATTGATTACTTTCTTCTGGCTTCATCGATAAATACAACTGAGTATCATTTCAACGTAAATACTTTCAGCTCTTTGCCCCAATTTGCAGAACAAAACAGATGTTTGTTGACAAAAACCAAGTCTTTGATTGACTATATTTGAGGCAGGTTTGAGACAGAGGCTGGCAAAGTTGGCATTAAATATGAATGTATGTCTCTGCAGTGACTTTGACACCACAGCATCACTTTTATCAACCCTCTCTGCATTTTAATACAGTGTTTGACAGGCTTGCATCATCAAAAAATGCATTTCATACATATAAATTTGCACCATTACATCAGCCAGTAGTACCGATATACGGTCTCTAATGAGATTCCCGTCACATCTCTGGCGAGGCACGGCGCTGAATGTATGAATGTGTGATGTGATGCTCACATGTCAGCTGTCAGTCATCAGCCTGTACAGTATGTGCAGGTACATGTAGAGGGACACCAGCCTTGCCTTTGTTATGGGGATACTTTGATGGACTTGACAGATGGGTGACAAGGGCGGAACACTGTGTTGACAATATACAAACAACTTTCAAAGAAGTTAGGAATATGAGTTATTACTGGTGAGAAGACAGAAGACATACGTCACAGGAAAGACAGCTAGTCTACATTATAATACATCATTAGGTTATTCATATATACACACAGTATACTATCTATGTGTGTACACAACGCGTATAAATACTCAATAAATGCACAGCATATTATCAACAATGGACTGATGTATTTTATTATGTGGGCTCATATAACATTTGTGTAGTGCAGCAGTGTTTTTATATACAAACATGTAATTATTTGACATGGGGATTTCAAAAATTACTTTAGTTGCTAAGCTTGTTCCATGGAGAGTTCCATACAGTCCAAAATGAAAAGGAGGACTTGAGGGAGAGAGAAATCCCATTTACATTTTGGTAACCCCATTAACCTCCACTAATAACATGAACCACGGAGATACGTTAATATCATTCGCTGTAATATCAACCAGTAGATAAAGCTTCACACTGTTAATGGTATCAGCAATCTTATTTGAGAATAAAAGAGCATGACCAAATATGTAATAGGATAATCTGAATATTCATAATTTCACAAGCTTTCATATATGCCTTTTTAAGTGATGCATGATCAATTGTTTTTGCCCGCTGCATTTTGTAACCATATTTAGCTAATGGTAGCTGATATGTATGAAGACATTATCATTACATTTACAGCATTTAAATGATGCTTTTATCCACAGCCACTTACCCTGAGTGCAACAGTAGATTAAGCTGCATTTCTAGATCATCAACATTACAAACAACTAAATAGACAGGGTTTTTACAGTGCTGTGCAAAAATCTTACAGGAACAAAGTGTTAGTAAAAAAAAAAAGGGATTTATTCCTAGGTTACGGAAAAAGACAGAATGTGATTATAAGATAAATCAGTGACACCGTTTAACATACATTTACAACTCCTAACATTAAATTGACTGTAAGATCCCAGCAAACAGGCCCCTGTGGGCCAGGGCCTACCCCCACCAAACCTAAACAGGCCCAGTTTTCCTTGGGCTCCCTGTGGGCTTTCACTGGGCAGCCCACATGAACAAACTGCCCACAGAAAACTCACACATGCCCATTGTACGTCAGCGTTTTCAGGCCCACAGCAACTTTTCCAACTGGGTTGTCAGCCCATACTCCTTCCTAATGAGGTTGTGATCATCTTACCCTTTTTTGTCCAGCCTAAATTTTATTATTTGCTGGGTAGCCTAGAGATATCCTATCAATAGACAGTTTTTTATATTTTTTTTCTTCATCTGGCCTCAGTTTGCAACTTGTCAGAGAAGAATAAATAGCAGCAAACAGGCAAACGTGTGTGTGTTTGCCTGGGAAAATCAGAGATTATGGCAGCACGTTTACAGGGGCATATTGTGACAAGAAAATTAATTAATGAATTAGATGAGGCAGTTAAGTGAATAGCTAAAAGGCTCCTGTACAAGATGGACTGACTTCAAACTCCTACAAGTTTTAGGGGGGAGGATTTAGAGAGGTTTTCTGGACCGTATAGATGAGATTTTAAGGAACAAGACACTAACAGCTACAGTGAAGCAGGGATCTACGTATAACTCTTAGACTTAAACAGGGTAAAGACATAGCCTTTCTTTGTCCCATTAGTTTATTGAATTCTGACCATAAGTTCTTTACACATATAATTGCTAGGAGGTTAAGGGATGGTTTGACACAGATTATAAGTGACACTCAGTCTGGTTTCCTTAGAGACATAATTTAAGATTGATATTAAATTTATTCGATTACAGGTATTTGATTGATGACGCTGGAGTCTTTTTTTTTTGGACTGAAATATTTTGTTTTTTATATCTGAATAATATAAAATGTTCTTTGAACAATTATACCCAATTGAGCCTTAATTTTGTCAAAATTAGTTTTTAATCAATTATATGAAATTCCAAGTACAAGAAAAATGCTTGTCCCCATGCTGATGTGTGGAAGTTTAAGGGCATGTTTTAAGTTTAAAAAGATATTTATCTCCCATCTTAAATGCAACAATGTTTACAACAATATCATGTTTACATCAATATCAGTATCATATTTATGAAGTGGATAACATAGCAAAATAAAATACCAACTAAATATTATAAATAATATAATGGAAATTACTGTCCCCTTGTGTCATGTCACTGGTGTTACCACATAACAAAAATCCCTATTCTGAAAAAAATCCAAAGACTTATCACTTCCTACTGTCCATCCTACTTCCTGAAGAACTGCAACTGAAGACACTTGGTAAGTCTGCTGCCTGTTTTCAAATGTTGGAAATTGTATTATTTATCTCAAAATTTCATGCAAGGCTTTTAGTTGGCGTCACTGGTATGACTTATTTTATGACAAGGGAAATGTAATCATGTATCATGTAAAAAATGATATATAACTGGATTAAATTACATATTTTAGTGAGTTTAGCATGATTAGCAACATGTGGTTTGAGGTACTGTAGCGGCCATTTTGTAAAATACAGATTTCATGAAAACTGTCACTGGTGTTACCGTCACTGGTGTTACTGCTTCTCATGGTAACACCAGTGACGACGAGTAACACCAGTGACTATCTTGTGTAAATACACTTTAGTAAAGGTTTATAAAGAAGTTGTTATGCATAAAGTAGCTCATTAGTACCCATTTCTTGTTAATAATTTCCTATTATCTTCATTGTTATTGTTCCTTTTGTCAGGCACGGCCAAATTAAGTGCAGCAGAAAAGCAGAAACGTTACAGAGAGCGTAGGGATGCAGATCCTGAGAGGATAGCAGAGTACCTACAGAAAAGGAAACAGGGCTATGCCAAAGACATTGAGATGAAGAAGAGAAAGAAAATTAATCAACTAAGTGAAAGGGAGAAAAGAGCAGAGCGGAAGGCATGGCAGATCCGGCAGCAAAGACACAGGGAAAGGGGAAACATCTTCAATATCCGATGGCAATACAATGCCTACAAAAATCTCAAAGAGAACCTGACAGCCAAGGACTGCCTCATCCATGTCGATTTTAGTGAAAATTACACATGTAAATATATTCTAATGAGATCCAGTCAGTCCACTTTGGGGGGTCACACCAACAGGTGACCCTCCACACCGGAGTCCTGTATCTGAAGGACCTGCCCACCATACCCTTCTGCACTATCTCCTCTAGCAGAAGGCATGACCCACCAGCCATATGGGCTCATCTGGACCCCATTCTGGAAATGCTTACAAATCATCAGCCTCATGTCTAGCACCTTCATGTCTTCAGTGATGGCCCTGCCACGCAGTACAAAAACTGTACCAACTTCTACATGATTACCACTGCACCACACCAGAAAGGGTTCTCAAAGATCACATGGAACTTCTTCGAGGCAAGTCATGGGAAGGGTGCACCAGGTGGGGTGGGGGGTGCACTGAAGAGAACAGCTGACACCTTGGTTCACCAGGGTAAGGGCATACCTGATGCAAAGAGCTTCTTTCAGCAGCTGAAGGAATCAAGCAAGGTGAAGCTCTTTTATGTGAGTAAGGAGGAAGCTGAGAAGAAGGATAAAAGTCTGCTCCAAGTGCCTCTCTTCACAGTAAAAGCCACCATGAAGATGCATCAGGTCCTTAGCATCTCCCTGGTATCCTGAAATACAGGGACATTAGCTGCTTCTGCCAGGTTGCTGAGGGGGTGTTTGATTGCTCATGCCACAGTCTACAGGAGGTTGCCCTAGTGGCAACAGAGCAAGCAGAGAACGCTCAACCTGTCCGACCAGATGTCATGGAACAGCACCACAGTGGGCAGTGGTGTGCTGTGCGCTATGATGATGATCCCTACCCAGGCATAATCCTGGAGGTGGAGGAGCACAATGTTAAAGTTATGTGGATGCACAGGAATGGCATCAATAAATTCTTCTGACCAAGCCTCAGAGAGGATGTGAACTGGTATAAGGATGACCAGATCATGTGCCTAATCTCAGAGCCATTGCCAGTAAGCAAGCGATCAGTTGAGATTGACCAGGGATTCTGGGAGTTCATCATTGGGCAGCTGGATAACTATTGAGCCCGAGGCATGTTGACCCCCCCTCCCCTGCCACCCCCCCATTACATTGGTAGTGATGATGTGTGCTATGTCTAGGTACAAACATAAAGAGGACAGTTCTAAGTTAAAAGTTTCTCCCTAGTTCAGCAACATGCATGAGTTTGCCAAGTTTGACAATGCAGCTTTGAGTTTGACAATTAATTTTAAATGGTAGTGGTATTAGTAACACATGAGTTTGACAATTAATTTTAAATGGTAGTGGTATTAGTAACACATGAGTTTGACAACATAACCTACTTTTAATAGTAGTATAAGCAGCACATGAGTTTGACAATGTACTTTAATGGACAATGTGCCAGTTATCATCTTTGGTTTTGTACAAATACACATATTCTAATCTTAAATAAATAATTAATATTGAATGAATCAATTGTTGGTGCTCTTGTGTCACTGGTGTTTTATTGTGTCACTGTGTGTATTTTCAGTCATGTGAAATCAAAAGTGGTCAAATTTGATACACGATTTTATATAAATTGACTTTTGCTTCATTCAAGAGTTAGGATTTTAAGTAATAGTAATAGTAGTTATAGTCGGGTTTCCATCCACCTATTTTTATTTGCATTTTCAACAATTGCGAAAAAAAAACTTGAATGGAAACGGCAGAAATTCGAAAAAAGGCTGAAATATCGCAAAAAAGTTTTTACGCTTTGAGGGGGTGGAAAAGTCAGGGTATCGATATTAGGAAAATGCGACTTTTGGCAATGGAAACAGATTTAGTGAATAAACAATGACGTAGGCTACCGGATCCTACTTCTACTTCACACACACACCTGTGTGAACTTAGAGAGAGGTAATTACTCCAGTGTCAGGTGAGTGTAGGCTATTTCACAACTTACCTGAATAGACTGGACGTGTTGAATACCGCTGCATCATGTGCGCTGCCTGGTGTACCAACACGGCATTATGTAGGCTACGCTGACAACGCTGATATGAGTGTGATAAGAGCTCTCGCAATAGCCAAGACGTTCCCAAGGAATCTCTCCAACTCGTCAGAAGTGCCGGTAATTGTTTACATCAGTTGTGGACATGAGACGTTCTCAATGATGTCATTTCACGGCGCCCTCTTCTTCTACGGGTGTTCTTTTGCATTTTTATTTTTCATGAGAAGCGCCACCTTCTGCTCAACCTGTTGACTCCCAATACTCGCAAAACAATAATGAATGGAAACGTGCATAAATTCGCATTTTCTTTTATGCATTTTCACAAAATTCGCTTAAAATTTGCGATACATTTGGATGGAAACCCAGTTAATGTTACTATCATTACATTTTTGTGATTGTCCTTCAAATATTGTTGTTATTTAAGAAAAGATGGCGTTAATGAGCAAATGTCACAGAATCACACTTTTCACAAACCTGATTAAAATAAATAAATGCAAAATCTCACTTTGTTTGGCATTATCATTATCCTACTGTGCCTCTGAATATATGTGCAGAATAGTTAGAAAAATTATATTTCTAAAAATCCTTAAATAAATAAGTTATGAGGTAACACCAGTGACAAAAAGATGGCACATGCATTTTTAAAAGTAAATGTACAATAAAAATAAAAATTGATTAACCTCTCATTTATATGGATTCATAAAGCCAAAGGGTTAGCCAATATTGTAACTTAAGTTACCAAGCTGGAGAGATTAGTGGCAAATCTCTCTCGATCAAGCTCAGTGGAGATCACACTGTCTGATGACATTGTATTACCCCTCCAAAGCCACCAGGATATGGATCTCTTGGAGCAAAAAATTGAAGACCATCAATGTCGAAAGATTTGGTACATGGATAAATGTATTTCTATTATATTGGGGATGATGTGTGAACATGGAGCAAGGGGTTCATTGTTCTTCTACTCATGTGGGACAAACTGGCACTGCACAGGTCTAAATGAATTGGAAGATGATCATTCTCAGATAATTCTTAATGTAGGGGGTTGTAGTAGGCAGCCTGAAAAACAGCAGAGGAGTGGGTGTGACGGTGAAGGTGGGGTGGGGTTAAAACAGAGCAGCAGATAATGATTGCTGACTGCATACACCTGTGATGTGTGTGATGAAGACAAAGCCAGTGTGGAGGAGAGTGGCATGAGCAGTTTTTGAGCCACACAAAAGTATTTTCTGCACACAAGTCATTCTCTTTTTGATTGATCATTACAAGCTCCTTGAGTGGAGCTGAGGATTCAGGAGCTGGAAACTGCCGAGTTGTATTCCAGTGCAGAAAATCATCAAGAGCGGGTTTGATTACTTTTTTTTTTTAACCTTTTTTGCTCATCTGATGTCTGACCCTGGATCACTCAATGCTGAATAATGTGGTAACTCTTTGGATGCTAGTCAAAGGCTATCTTCACATCTGTCTTCACTCATTCAACTCCACACTCATACAATAAACTCTGGTACTCCATCCCCATTCCTCGCTCCACTCATTGCATAAACTGGATTTCCCCCCTCAACCCCTCTGAGACTGACTGAAACCCCCCTACACACCCAACACAGACACCCACATTTTTATGATGGACAAGGAGAAAACAAACTCCTATTGAGACTTTTTTTGTGGACATTGACTTGTTTTTGTTTCATTATATGTTTTCTTAAAGTTTGTTGTGTTTAACTTGTGCTACAGGGTTTAGAAATACATGTATGTCCTGAACCTAAAATTTTCAATGAGGAATCTCATTTTTTAACATAAATCCCTCTTTTTTGATTTATTTCTTTTTCTGTTTATTTACCTTTCTTTTAGATCGCATATCTAGGGACCATTGGTGGGTGTAATGTCCAAGTTGCAACAAGGAGAATACTGACAACATTGATTGGCCATACTCTTAATACTTAATTAAATTGGAATTGCACAAACCATAAGAGACCTTTTCAGAGCATGAAGCTAAGGAGGGTTGTAACAGGTTAGTCTTGAAAAATTGGCCAAAGATTTAGAATTAAAGAAAATTTTTCATGACAGAAAATTTCAGACTGACTGTGCTGAAAAATGTTATTATCCCATAGTAATTAATGACTATAATAGGAATCTCATAGTTGTAATACTAATATATAATTATATATTATATAACATAATTGCACTTTTTCTCTACGCTATTTTTGGTTGACAGGTCTAATGAGCTGTGGAGCAGGCACAAATTCAAACTGGCTAAAGGTTGTTTCTGTATCAATTTAGGTCTCACTGTCAAAGAGGAAACAAAGTTCATGCATGTGTGCCCAGCTCTGCAGTGACTGAGATATGTAAAACAGAATCAAGCTCACGTGAGGCTTTCAATCATAATGATTTAGATGTCAAAATGTTACAGTAACACTTCCTATGAAGACCACATCTATAAAGCATTATGAGGGCATTCATAGTGAACTATAATGCATTTAATGCTCTATGACTACACGCATAAACGCACATAATGCTTACTGATATATCAGTCATAAATCATAGAGGTGACTTAAAATGAATTATATGGATTGTCTTGATTAGTTATAAACTAGAGATTGACTGATGGGGCATACTGTGCATTATAAATACTTGCCTACACACACCTCAAAAGTCAACTGTAAAAGGAACTCAGAAGGTTATTCGTAGGTTACACATGATGTAACAGCATGTACGCAGCGCCATCTTTAGGACGTGGTTTAGGATGAGCGCAGATTACATTGTTGCCATCATTAGCTACAGACATCGTCAACATGCCTTCTGTTTGCTGTACGGTGGGCTGCAATAACAGTAAATCACAAAAGACTGGATTAACCTTTTATAATATCCCCAAAAACATTGAGTGTCGCAAGAAGTGGATTGCCGCCATAAAGAGGGATCACTGGACTCCTACCGACCAGTGAGCACTTAGTTTGGGTAGGTAGCTAGCTAACGTTAGCTAGCTAGCTAGCCTAGCTAGCAACGTGGACTGCTAACCTGTGATCAAAACCTTCCATACAAATTAAAATAGATGGTGGTTTTTCATCATTGATATTGCTTCAGTCTATTACTTAGTTGTAGGTTAGCTAACATTATCCATACTGTTTGAATGGGAACTGCCCATTGGTTCGACAGCCCATTGCTTCGACATCCCATTGTTTCGACCATATTAAACTCATTGTTCCTAAGTCCGTTCCGAAATCATCATGATGCTCCGCCTCAAGCCCGTCGTGGCACACCATACGCCCGCCGCGAGCCGTTCAGCACCGCGGACAGTCGGACTAATGGGATGTCGAACCAATGGGCTGTCGAACCAATGACATGGACCCGTTTGAATATGTAAGGCTATGTTAGCTTTAGCTAATGTGTTCCTTTGTGTCTCATTTTCGTCGTTGTCGTCCTCCACTTATCCGGGTCCGGGTCGCGGGGGCAGCAGCCTCAGCAAAGAAGCCCAGACAGTCCTCTCCCCAGCCACTTCCGTCAGCTCTTCCGCGGGAACCCCGAGGCGTTCCCAGGCCAGCCGGGTGATGTAGTCCCTCCAGCGTGTTCTGGGGCGGCCCCGAGGTCTCCTCCCGGTTGGACATGCCCGAAACACCTCCCAAGGGAGGCGTCCGGAAGGCATCCTTACCAGATGCCCGAACCACCTCAACTGGCTCCTCTCGATGTGGAGGAGCAGCGGCTCTACTCCGAGTCCCTCCCGGATGTCTGAGCTCCTCACCCTATCCCTAAGGCTGAGCCCAGCCACCCTGCGGAGGAAACTCATTTCGGCCGCTTGTACTCGCGATCTCGTTCTTTCGGTCACTACCCAGAGCTCGTGACCATAGGTGAGGGTTGGAACGTAGATCGACCGGTAAATCGAAAGCTTCGCTTTTTGGCTAAGCTCCCTCTTCATTTCAACGGACCGGTTAAGTGCCTGCATCACTTTGCCGCCCCAATCCTGCCTGTCAATCTCCCGCTCCATCCTACCCTCACTCGTGAACAAGATCCCGAGATACTTAAACTCCTCCACCTGAGGAAAGACCTCCCCGACCTGGAGTGGGCAATCCACCCTTTTCCGGCTGAGGACCATGGCCTCAGACTTGGAGGTGCTGATTCTCATCCCAGCCGCTTCACACTCGGCTGCAAACCATCCCAGCACGAGCTGGAGGTCACTGTTCGATGGAGCTAGGAGGACCACGTCATCCGCAAAAAGCAGGGACGAGATCCTCCCGTCACCAAACCTGACACCCTCCACCACTCGGCTGCGCCTAGAAATTCTGTCCATAAAAGTTATGAACAGAACCAGTGACAAAGGGCAGTCCTGGCCCGAGTTTTTGCCTCCACGACTGCCGCTGCTGCGCTCTGCTTGGCCCGCCGGTACCTATCAGCTGCTTCCGGAGACCCACAGAGCAACCATGCCCTGTAGGCATCCTTCTTCAGCCTGATGGCTCCCCTCACCTCTGGTGTCCACCAGCGGATTTGGGGATTACTGCCGCAACTGGCCCCAGCGGCCTTGCAGCCACAGCTCGCAACCGCCGCCTCGACAATGGCAGAGCGGAACAAGGCCCATTTGGACTCAATGTCCCCCTCTGCCCTTGGGACGCGGTCGAAGCTCTCCCGGAGGTGGGAGTTGAAGATACGCGGTCGAAGCTCTCCCGGAGGTGGGAGTTGAAGATCATCTGGACAGGTTCTTCTGCCAGGCATTCCCAGCAGACTCTCACTGTTCGTTTGGGCCTGCCAGGTCTGCGCGGCGTCTTCCCCCGCCATCTGATCCAACTCACCATCAGGTGGTGATCAGTTGACAACTCTGCTCCTCTCTTCACCCGAGTGTCCAGAACATATGGCCGCAGGTGAAATGATACGACTACAAAGTCAATCACTGACCTGCGACCTAGGCTGTCCTGGTGCCACGTGCACCGATCGACATCCTTATGTTTGAACATGGTGTTAGTTATGGCCAAACTGCGTGCACCGATCGACATCCTTATGTTTGAACATGGTGTTAGTTATGGCCAAACTGCAACCCGCACAGAAATCCAATAACTGAACACCACTCGGGTTCAGATCGGGCAGGCCGTTCCTCCCAATCACGCCCCTCCAGGTCCCGCTGTCATTGCCCACATGAGCGTTGAAGTCCCCCAGCAGAACAATGGAGTCCCCGGTCGGGGCACTGTCCAGCACCCAAAAAGAGCGGGTACTCTGAACTGTTGTTCGGCGCATAAGTGCAGACAACAGTCAGGACCCGTTCCCCGACCCGAAGGTGCAGGGAAGCAACCCTTTCATCTACCGGGGTGAACCCCAACGTACAGGCAGAGAGTCTGGGGGCTATCAGAAAGCCCACCCCGGCCCTCCGCCTCTCACCCGGAGCAACTCCAGCGAAGGAGAGAGTCCAACCCCTCTCAAGGACTTGGGTTCCAGAGCCGGAACTATGTGTCGAGGTGAGGCCGACTATATCTAGCCGGTAGCGCTCAACCTCTTCCACAAGCTCCGGCTCCTTCCCCGCCAGAGAGGTGACATTCCATGTCCCAAGAGCCAACTTCTGTAGCTGAGGATCGGACCGCCAAGGCCCCCGCCTTGGTCTGCTGCCCAATCCACATAGCACCGAACCCTTCTGGATCCCTCTGCGGGTGGTGGGCCTGCAGGGGGACGAGCCCATGTAGCCGGTTGGGGCTCGGCCCGGCGGGACCCCATGGGCGAAGGCCCGGCCACCAGGTGCTCGCCCACAGGCCCCAACCCCGGGCCTGGCTCCAGGGCGGGGCCCCGGTAACCCTCCGGGCCGGGTACACGTGTCCTTGTTTTTATCCATCATGAAGGGTCTTTTGAACTGTTCTTCGTCTGACCCTTCGCCCAGAACCAATCTGCCATGGGAAACCGTACCAGGGGCAAAATGCCCCCGACAGCATTGCTCCTAGGGTCATTAGGGCACTCAAACTCCTCCACCACGATAAGGTGACAGTTCTCGGAGGAGAAAGAAAAGTGAGAATCCTTTGAGCCCTGATTATGTGCCATGTCTGTTTGCTTACCTCTCCCCTGAGCAACGGCAAAGAAAAATCAATAGCTATCAGAAATTTAAGCAAACTCAAGCTCTTAAAAGGAAGAGAAGAAAGACCCATGATGTTGGGGCAGTGGCACCCCATGATATCAGCACTGACAGGGAGACCGACTACATCCCAGGTCAGGAGGGGAGAAGTGAGACTGGTGAACACAACTACTGCAAGCCTGCAGAAGACACCATCCATACCGAGCACAGTGTATGCTCCAATGAAGCCTGCCAAGCCACGGTAAAGAACCTGACAGCAGAGTGTACTAGACTGAGGGCAGAGGTCTATCAGCTCAGAGACACGGTCAACAGGCAGGAGCAGCAGGAGGCCTTCAAGGACAACAATGACAATGTGCAGGACTTAACTGGCCTTCCATCCTATGCAAAGCTGATGGTAGTCTTCACCTTCCTGTCAGGATTCTTAAAGGTGGGACCTGGACTCCCTTTCATGTCTTTTCAATGACTCTAATGAAAATGAGACTGAATTTACCACTGCACTTCTTTACATATTTTTTCATGTCTCAAAGCCTACTGTCAGATGGATTTTTAACAGTACATTAAATGTCATGCGCAGTAGGTTGTCAGCATTCATTGTGTGGCCTAGTAAAGAGCCGATCCAAATGAGTTTACCCATGTGTTTCAATAATAGTAGCTACAGAAATTGTACCTCCGTAATAGATTGCTTTGAAATTTTCATTGAGAAAACTAGAAGCCTGAGAGCCTGAGCACTAACCTACTCACAGTATGAGCACCATAATACTGTTAAGTATCTGATATCTGTAACTCCACAGGGAGTCATCTCATTCGTGTCTAGAGGTTGGGGAGAAAGTCGAACGAGTGACAAGCATTTAACATAAAACTGTGGCTACCTGGAAAATCTCTTACCTGGCGATCTGGTCCTAGCAGATCAAGGGTTCACCATAAGGGATGCTGTGGGTTTGTATAGTGCTCATCTGAAAACACCTTCCTTCACTAAAGGAAAACTGCAGCTGCATCCAACCGAACTCAAGGCTACAAGGGGACTTAGCAGCTGTTCGGATCCATGTTGAATGGGTCATCCGGCTCGTGAGAACTTACATCTTTCGATAAGATGGTTACAGTTTGCTGTGCATCTGCCCATCTGTTGTCACCCGCAGATTACTATTTCAGTAACATTGTGTACCCAGTGACACTGACAGTGTAAGACCCAAGGTAAATATGTAATGTTTACATGAAATGTCTTTGCAATAAAAACAGGAGTCAATGAAATATGAAATACATCGTTATTATTTTAATTCATTTTATCATTCATATTATTTATTACATTATAAATAATCATAACAATCCAGGAACAATAATTTACTATAGCTAATTCTAAAGTGTAGATTCACGCTGTACATTTGGCTGCATTTCTTATCCAAATTAACAGGACGGTATGCACGTAGAAAACATGGGTGTCAAAATCAGAATAATAGTACTAGCAGGGAGGGAGGAGATTGTGACAAGGTGTTTGTGTGTGTGTGTGTGTGTGTGTGTGTTTGTGTGTGTGCGCACCTCACAGAGCTGTGTCTGTCGGAGTGTGGCGTGGTGCTGTATATCATTTCCCTCGGAGCTCTGGTAGTACTCCAGTCTTGATGAATTCGACCACTCTGAGGTAGGCATCGTTAAAGATGACAGGGTCATATGGGATCCTCTGGGTGAAAACTTCCTGCGGTGTCCATACCATAAAGTCATAGTAACTCACCTCTGCAACATGCATTTGAGCTTGAACCTGATAGTGGTACTTGTGGTTGGTCTTCAGTGCCATTGCCCCATCCTCTCCTATACCTAAACAGAAAGATGGATCCTTGCAGCTTTCAGTGAGGGAGCAGTCCGTGGTCTTGAAGGGGCATTTTATCTCCAACACACCGTCACCATGGCAAGTGCATGTTACCATGCCGTCAGGTGATGCTCCAATCCAGGGTTGTTCTGGGGTTGATGATGAACCCCAATGCTGCAACCTGGAAGTCTTCATGGTGGTCTTTCATCATATCTATGTAGCTAGCTCTTGCTCTTTCCTCATTCACTTGACCCCATCCGACAAAAAATCAAATACAAACTGTGTATTACAAAGTGACCATGTCTGAGTGATGTTGACTGCCTATAAATAAATAACCTGGCTCCGCCCGCCCCATATAAAGCCACTGCTGAATATGGGTCTGGAGCTACTCCCTGTATTTTCTGTTACCAACACAACTGAATAGACCTACAACCAATCAGAGCAATGACATGTTTTCAAACCTGCCCAAAATGGCTGCGACTGGTCCGGTAGATTTCATACCTGGAGAAGAAGCTCGGAAAGGGAGTAACTCTAGACCCATATTAAGTGGTGGGTTAAACCTTGTCTAGCCTGACCTTCTCAAATGATGCACTGTAGGCCTCTGCATAGATCTCGTATTTAAATGGTTCTATAACCTATGCAGCCTGGCTGCGCTCAGACCCAAATTCGCATGCGAATATGCGTCTGGAAAGACTCAGTGCATTTTCCATTTCCAAGGGACGTTAGCAATGGTGGCAGACCAAAATGGCTCTGGACGCAATTGGATAAACCTACAACTAATCAAAGCAATTTGGGTCAGTCATCATATCAAACCTGTCCCATATTAGATAAATGGTTGTGACTGGCCTGGTAGATAGCATTCATACTGAGGGACTTTGGTTTGAATGGGAACCTTTCCAGACCTATATTCGCAAGCTTTGGCAAATCCTTTTGATCAAAGATGCTGGTCTGTCTGCTCTGGCTGCCTCAAAGAATACTGACACTGTGACCCTTCCTGCCCTCTGATCGAACCACAACCTGCTTTTACTTTGCTCCCTGGTCTCTTCCTCAACTGTCGAACACTGTAAAATAATTTAGAGGGACACATGTATTTTTACTGTCACTGTCATCAGAGATTAACCTAACAATAAATTGGATTTATAGACTGAGATTGTTTAGGGTAAAAAGAAACATCCATTCCTACTACTTTCAAAATGGAATAGCTTTTCACGAATTCCAACTAAATAGATGGACATATCGAGAGTTGTGCCTTTACACTGTTTACACTGTTGTGGATCATTATAACTATATGACTCCGATACTACAACAAGCCTATTTCTAACTGAAACAAGCCTGTTTCTATTGTTTAACCGTTGCTGTGTTAGATGTAGGCTGTCAAAGATCTTGTTGCACTCAACCAACAGCGAGGGCAAGTCCATCTTCAGTGCTTGAGTACAAGGTTGAAAGAGGAGTGGGCAAGTCCAGCTTCATTGCCTTTGGTGTGTACCTGTGGGAGTGTTAAAAGTAGACAAAAGCATGAACATCCAACACTAGGTGGTGGACATAAGAACAAGTGAGTGGAATCCACACACTTGTTGTAAGAAGCTCACAGGTAGATTTACCACCAATGTAACGTTTTGGGTCCAAGACCTTCTTCAGACATGACACCTGTTACCTCAGACATGGTAACCTGGTACTTCAACATTGGTTATGCTCTTGGATACTTGTTTAATATAAGATGTACTCATTTTTTCTGATGACTAGCAGTTCTGACTATAAATGCTCAATGTAGTGATTGTAAGTCAATTTGGACAAAAGCGTCAGCTAAATGACTAGTGTAATGAAATGTTACATTGGTGGTAATACATTTTCATGGAAGCATCTTACAGCTAGTGTGCAAACTCTTTTTGCCTGTTTACCTGTGGGAGTGGCCCTCAATGACAGAAAGGATGGCACTTTTCTTCGGCTTGGACTCCTTTGTTTCACATTCTTCAGCTGATGGTGTAATATCAGGAAATGACTGAAATTGATGTTTCGGATCTCGGCATATGGGACACCTCAAACAGACTGCATGCTTGGCTGGACCCATACACAGGGCTTCTGGGTGCAAGCTTGGCCATTTTTAATATCAACAGCAGCCAACACAGAATACATTAGAGCTGCTGCATGAGAGCAAACCACTCCTAAGCCTGCTTTACAGGTGCAGTGGGCCATGAGGACCGTCCCATCCTCCTGCACTTTGATCCAGGGGTGTGTTGGGGTCACATTGAGGCTCTGCGAATGCTGCACCAAACACCAGTAGCGAATTATAGGTTAGCTAGCAAGTGGAAGCTGATTAATACAAATAGATTAGCTAAATAGGCACACTTTTTAGCTTGGCAGCTAGCTAACAAATGTGAGCTGGTTGACAGTCAGTGCTTTTATGTGGTGTTGGGTTTATCGGATATACGAGCTTCCCACAAGTAGGTAGAATCAAGAATCAACAATCAAAACAATTTAAGCAAGTGCAAGAGAAAACTACCGACCATCGATCGATCCGACATGCACATGAAAACAGGGTAACACAAGCTAGCTAACACAACTTGGTTAGCCAACCGGTTAAAATAAGTCACATGACTGAAACCTATGAATAATAGTCCATGCAGCATCAGAAGTTATCATTGTATGTGTAAAGTAAAATAAAGTACATATTGATAATGCATACTTCATCATAAGGTATCATTGTTGGTGCTAAGTGTGATGCATTTTCATGTATTTAAAAGAATCCATGCTGCATTGTAAGTGATTAATGTCTATCATGCACTAGAGTACTTTGACAAAGACTTTGAAAGTACTCAAGTCTGACACCCTCTCACATCTAATGTATCATGAGTCAGAGATTTGAAGACACAGAATAAGATTTTACAAAGACTGGGGATCTTGCAGGGTCACTATTTGCAAAACTGTTAGCTTCAGAAAGGAAAAAGAGGGCAGAAATTTTTGCAGCCTTTAAAATCACCACTGAGTATGCCATATGCCATAGTTAGCTAGCTAGATAACCACAGTCCCCATCCCAAACAGGGTTTTTGTAAGCCAACATTAGTAGAATGTTTGCTATTAGCCTACAAGCAAACCATACATCTCAGCAGAATATTGTTTAGCTTCACTCATATATGATGGGATTTTTAAGCTAGCAATCTTTAGTTGAACCTTATGGTTAGTTTGTAGGTTAATAGCAAACATTAACGTTAGCTTCCAAATAGCCCCTACAGTGGTTTGCTAGCTAGCCATAGCATATGGCATTCTTACAGGGGACCTCGAGGGCTGCAGCAAATTCTGTGCCCTTTTTCCTTCTCTTCAATATTATGGCACAAATGTAACTACATGTCATGACACATGTGCTGTGTCTCAAATCGTGTACTTCCGTTAGTACACTTCCATGTAGTATACTATGTGTACTATGTACTCACTGGCGTAGTGTGCGAATTTCGACAGGGTAGTGTTGTCTCAAACCAAACACTGCCGTTGTGCACTACCGGAAATGACAACCGCAAATTTCGACCTCTTCTTATTCTTTTAATGCTTAATTGTAACCGGCCAGTGGAGTATTACCGCCATCATTTGCCCGTGAATTTTCGTCTTCCATCGGCTGTATTGTATTGTACTCTAAAATGAACGTGTTTTCCCAAGTTTTACGCCGCAATCTACTCTAATGTGCTCTAGTTATACTGATCATAATATAAAAGCATACCGCCATAATGTATGCATAGGCATCTATGCAGTAGTGTATTCAGATCCTTTGTAAAGTACCAATACAGCAATGTAAAAATACCCCATTACAAGTAAAAGTCCTATTACAGTAAAAATACATAGGTATTATGAGGTTGATGTAGTTAAAGTATTACAGATATGTTTTCCTTTTTCTTACTTTCTCCAGCCTTCAAACCCCAGGCAGTACTGCCAGCTGCTGGCACTGTACTTTGATGGAGAAAGTGACCTGCGAGCAGACTTCCGTCTCTCCAGGGCTTCCTTCAATAGTCTGATGGCTGTCCTCGGCACAACATTTGACCATGGCTGGGGACCCATCATTGAGGCCCTGGTCTTTCTATTTTGGTTGGCCAGCAGCACCTCCTGTCGTGTTGTGGGCAGAGCATTTGATATGCCCCAGGCCACTCTGTACCGTGCAGTCCACAAAATGAACAGGAAGGTCCTCTCACTCCTCCCACAGGTGGTCAGTCTTCCATCAGTGGAGGATTTGCCTCACCTGGGTGCAGGTTTTGCCAGGTTGGCTGGGTCAGCAGCCTTCAACAAGGTTGTTGGCAGCACTGATGGCTGCCATGTGAGGGTGAAGCCACCAACAGAGGATGCAGCCTGTTATCTGAACAGAAAACTGTTCTATTCTGTTCAGTTTCAATCTAATATAAATAATTCAATGTAAACTATAACTAATCTAATGTAAATAATTCAATGTAAACTAAAACTAATCTAATGTAAATAATTCAATGTAGACCAGAACTAATCTAATGTAAATAATTCAATGTGGACCAAAACCAATCTCATGTAAGTAATTCAGTGTATGTAGACCAAAACTAATCTCATGTGAATAATTCAATATATATAAAACAGAACTTTTTACCTTCAGGTTTGGTCTGTAAATTTTAGTTTTAGACACCCCTAATTAATATGTATATTACTCTTATTATTGTATTTATTTTTTTATAGATATGGTAAAATTAAGTGCTGCTGAAAAGCAAAGACTGTACAGACAGTGCAGAGATGCAGACCCAGAATGCAGAGCAGCCTACCTAAAAAAAACCCAGCAAACTTATTTAAATGTGCACGTAAACGCACACACGCACAGTGTGTCAAGTATTTATAATGTTACGTTAAAAAAAAAAAGAATGGTAGTCATGGAAAAATGTCATAAAATAGAATTTACACATACATGTTAAAAGTATATTAATACTTATTAAAACAATTTCTAATTATATTATTCACCTTTCCTGTCTTTGATTATATGTGCAAATTAAATAGTCAAATTACATTGTTTAAAGCCTGAATTATCATCTAAAATATAGGTAACACCAGTGATAAAAAAAAGAACAAGCATTTCTTAATGTAATGTAGTAAAAATATAAAATTAAAGTCAAAATTGCTAAAAAAGCCAAGATTTTCGTAGAATGACCCGTGTGTGTGTGTGTGTGTGTGTGTGTGTGTGTGTGTTTACATGCATGTGTAGCCTATACTGGTATGTACACATGTGTGCCTGTATGTGTTTATTTGTCTAGCTTCATATTATATATTATATATGTATATATATATATATATATGTATATATATACACATTCATTCAAAACATTCTCTTCATCTTCTTGTTCTTTCTCATTCTCTTTTTCCTCGTCCCAAGGGACATGGCTACAACTAGAGATGATGAGGAAGGTATGAAAATGGACTCAGCATCTGAATTATCAGATGAAGACGACCCAGACTACTGTCCAGATGGGAATCCAACAGTCTCACCTGACACAGACACAGAAAGTTCCTCTGCTGAGACCTCTGATGAGGAAAGTGAAGTCCAAATCATGTCCAACAGAATGAGTCGAAAGGGTTCTTACTGGAGCGAGTCCCCTCCCACCCAGGGAAGAACACCAAGCCGCAACATTCTTCATTCTTGTCCAGGACCAGCTCCAGGTCTTACCACCACCATATCTCCAAAGTATGCATGGGAGCTCTTCATCACAGACAATATCATTCAACAAGTCATGAAGTGTACAAACCGGGAATGACGAAGAGTGGCAACAGCACAAGGAAAAGAGTGGAAAAATGTTGAGAGAAGAATTCCTTGCCTTCATAGGAGTGACACTTCTCGCAGGCACTGAAAAGAATTGGGATGTACCAGTCCGGGAGCTGTCTGAGAGTCCTATGCACAACCCCATGTACAGGGCCACTATGAGTGTGAGGCGATTCAAAGAAATCCGTTGTACTCTGCGGTTTGATGACAAACGGACCAGGGGCCTTCAGACAGACCACCGACCACATGGCAGCTTTCTACTAAGATAAGATAAGATAAGATCTTTATTGTCTTCCTTAGAAGAAATTTGTTTTGGACCTGCGAGAGACCATCCACCGTCACACAGCCGCCACATATACAGACAACATATAAATTAAGAAGACAAATATATACCCCCCGCCCCAACATCCCCAAGTATTGCACATTGCCCCTAAGTTTAAAAAGTTGACCTTCATTTCCTGCTACATATGGGAGCTGTTCCTTGTCAACTGCTGGTAGAGATACATCCACAATGACTGTGTCACTGTGGATGAACAGCTTGTTCCTTTCAGGGGAAGGTGCAAGTTTGTTCAGTAAATGCCCAGTAAGCCTGCCAAATATGGCCTCAAAATCTTCTGGACGTGTGATGCACGTGTCCCCTATGCCCTAGATGAGCTGGTCTACACAAGGAGACAACCAGGGGAAGATGTCCAGAAGAATCTGGGGGAAAACACTGTCCGGAAGCTGTGCAGTGGACTCAGAAACACAGGGCGCAACATCACCATGGATAATTTATTTACCACTGTGCCTCTTGCAGAGCATCTCCTGGAGTATGATCTCACCATTGTGGGGACTCTCTGACAAAACAAACCAGACATTCCTCCTTTGATGAAGCCTTCAAAGTCCCACACGGGTTCACAGCACAGAGTTTGGATTCAACGGGAGCATCACCATGGTCAGCTATGTTAGGAAGAAGGAAAAAGCTGTTCTGCTTCTGAGCACCATGCACTATGACAGAGTGGAGGAAGAAGACACCCCAAAGAAAAAGCCAGAAGTGATCACCTTCTACAATAAAACTAAAGGAGGTGTAGACACCATGGACCAGATGGCTCGAACCTACTCCTGCAAGCGCCAAACACAGAGGTGGTCCATGATGCTGTGGTATAATACCCTAGATATCGCCACTCTGAATGCCTACACCATATTCATAGCCCAGCATCCAGAATTCTAACACTTGAACACTTGAACACAAAATGAACACTTGAACATACATTAGCGTGATAATAACTACCTAAAATAACAAGAAACATGTTTGGAGAAATTTTATTTGACGTGTACTTTGAGTTGTTAGTGTCCCTTCGGAGGGACTAACAACCTAAGCTAAGCTAACAACCGTTAGCTCTTAGCACCGTTAGCAGTGTCTGTAATGACTCATTAACTCT
>NC_065519.1:31501893-31514905 GCF_006386435.1 Epinephelus moara
ATTTAACATTTAACATTTAGGTGCCACATTTAATATTTAGATTTAACTATTTAATATATTTCTAAGTTAACAAATATTGCTGTAAATGTGGTAAAAGGTGACGTTAAAAAATTCACAACACTTTTTTAAACATTGTTTGAAGCTAAATGTGGCAAAATGTTGATGTTATTTTCAGCGTGAGCCACTTTACAAACGGCACCCCATAGCTGACAGCTTTTGATACCCTGAAGGGCATTGGTATCGTCCACTCTGACCTAAAGCTAGACAATGTCATGCTGGTAAACCACGAGGACCAGCCCTTCACAGTCAACTCAGTGATTTCAGTGTGTCCTTTAAGACCTCTGAGAACATGCAGGGTGTGACCATTTAGCCTCTGAGTTACAGGTAGGTTCAGTCAGCAAAGCTCATCTTTTAACATGCTTCAGCTAAATGATGTTGCAGAGGTTGTGTCAATATTGAATACAGATGCTGATTCTGACAATGTATTTCATTGCTCTTGTGGCTTGTCTTCTACAAACAGGGCACCTGAAGTCCACTTGGGCCTCTCCATCTCTGAGGCAATAGACATGTGGAGTCTTGCCTGTCTCCTTTCCACGCTGTACATACACCGACAAACTGTTTGGGGGATACTGGGAGTACCAGTTGGTATGCAACCCAATGTATTTAGATCTGACTGCACAGTTCATGACACACTGCTCTACAGAAATGTCCAAATCCAACCAAAGACTTGATGTAAGATGTTGGCTGATGTGATTCTTTTTTATTTTTTTATCCAGATGAAGAGCATGGTGGCCAAACTGGGCCAGCCAGCTGACCACCTCCTCTGTAATGGCAGATACACCAGGAAGTTCTTCAAGGAGAACAAGCACTGGCATTACCCAAAATGGTGCCTTAAGATATTTTAACCTTATTCTGCTTTTTTCTGAGATGTTTATTTAATTTTTATCTCCTAATCAGACAGTAACTCTTTAAATAATTAAAACATTAATGAGAAATTATCTGACATATGTTTTGTTCCTACAGACTCCTGGGGAATACCAGCTGGAAACTGGCATTATTCCACTGACCCATCTGAAAGGTCTGTCCATTCCCTGGATGACCTGGTAACAGTAAGTGGTCTATTTCATGAGTCAAGAATGAATTCTTACAAATTTGCTTTGTTGTTAAGAGACAGTAAGCAGATAAACTGAACTGTCATTTACTTTGTTTCAAATCCAGCTTTACCCAAAGATCCAGGGGTCCACTGAGATAGAAGAGCTTTCGTGAGCCTGCTGAAATGTCTCCTACAGCTGGACCCTGAGCAGAGGATCACTCCTGGGGAGGCTCTAATGCACCTGTCCCTCTCCGTGGCCCACCCAAAGGATAAGACGAACACCAGCATTTAGTAAGTGACTGTTTTGGTATTAGTCAGGTTGGATAGTCTCAGGATTGGATCATCAGACAGATTAATTTACTGACTGACCGATTCATGAACTGACTGTCTTGTTTTATTCAGTGTGAACAACTCCTACAATAAAATGCTGTTGTGCCAGATGGATGACTCGGAAGAACCTGACAGTTAGACTAAGGAAGAGCCCAAAGATGAAGGCTGTCCAGTGATCCCTTGCTTCAGTGCTGCAGGATTTGTCTCTCTTTGCTCCTATGACGGCATTTCAAATGTGCCTGATGGAGCAGCAGCTGCTAGAGATGAAGACACTCCCTGATCAGCTGAAGATGAATCAGCTATCCACCGTGATGCAGCCAGTGGTGGTTCAGCTGAGGAGATGCCGGCCACTGCTGTGTTACCTGATGATGGTGCACCTGTTAAAGTGAAGAGGAGCCGGCTGAAGAGAATTAGGAAATTCTTCTGCAGGGCCATAAGGACCATTGTCCAGACGGAAGAAGTGAATTTCTGAACTATCAACTATCAGTGAATAAAAATAATAATTACTTCACTCCGTCTTGAAGATCTTGTTATGATTTTTTGATTAATTCAATGATAACAAAATTAATATAGCACAATAAGCACATCTGAGGTTTAAGAACATAACTTAAGCACTGTGTTGCCTTTGTCCCCATTTGAAGCATTTAAACATCTAAATAAAATGTATTTACGACATGACTGTAATCACCAGCAACAAGTGTAAATGCTGGGTCAGATCTGGTGGGAGCTGAAGAGAATTTTCTTTCATATTGATAATTCTACTCATTATTTTCTTGATTAATTGATTTCATCGTTTGGTCTATAAAATGTAATAATATAGTGGAAATGGCGAATAAAATTGTCCATAGCCCAAGGTGAAAAAACAAAAAAACAAACAAACAATTCGTCTGTGATCTATCAGTTCATTTTGGATTTCCAAGGGACTTAATCAATGGCCATAGATCAAAATGTCTCTGGACGCAATTGGACAGACCAACAAGTAATCAGAGCAATGAAGCGTGACACAGCACTGGGTGACGGATAAATGTCAACAGACTACAGCTTGTAAAGATGTGCTTGGGGGTCCTCCACAGAAAATTTTTAACATCAAATATTTTCTGCATCAATTTATAGTGTAGATGTCTCTCTCTCTCTTTTTTTTAATACAAGTCCTCTTATTGGGGATGGGTGGTGGGAGCAAATGTACATGTTTTAAATATTGAGAGGGACATGTCCCCTGCGCCTCCCTGGTTAAAAGTTTCCTGCTTTGAAAACTGACATGTTAAAATATTATGGAAGTGCACACTGTTCATGTTATTTGATAGGCGTGGGGGTAGGCTAATTTAGATGTCATGAGGTTTTTAGAATCTGGTTCTCTTTGTGTTTTAATTGAATACCCCTGACCTATAGGATGAGAAACTATCAGCTTTCACAGTTCAGACCTGCTAATTCGGCAGTGTTTGTTGTCACCACCTACAGGGAAAGACAGCTGCAATTTTGATGTGTTACTCATGTAGTTCTTTGTGTGTTTGCTTGTGCTAATTTGTTAACAGAATAATGCATGCATTGCTGTCTGTCAGTGTCTTTTGACATTAACACGACTACGATACATATTACACTTAGTGCTTTTAAATACTTCGAGGAAAAACTATTCACCTATTTGCTATGTTAAATGCTTTATTTTGTGCATGGAAGTGTCAGGATTGCAGCTGCTGTTACAGTCTTTGCCTTTAGATGGCGTGCATCAACATGTCTGCATCTACAGGTCTAAACCACTGCTCCTGCAACTTGCCTCTGAGCAGCTCAGGTTGTACTAAGTTGGCAGATTCATTACTGCAGTTGTGAAGCTTAGTTAATTTACACCCAACACTAAACACAAAGTCTAACGTTAGAATTCTAACATGCTAATCTAACTAGTTAGGTGGTATGATATGCCGCAGGTCAGCCAGACAGCACCTGTCACGGTAGTATGAAGTCCCTAAAGTGCAGGTGGCTGGGATGGTGGATAGGTCCAACAAACCCCAACCTTTAAAATATGTAGAGCCAAACCATGATGGGGCGGCGCGGTGGTGTGGTGGTTAGCACTGTCGCCTCACAGCAAGAGGGTTGCCGGTTCGATCCCGGGTGTGGGAGCCCTTCTGTGCGGAGTTTGCATGTTCTCCCCGTGTCAGCGTGGGTTCTCTCCGGGCACTCCGGCTTCCTCCCACAGTCCAAAGACATGCAGATTGGGGACTAGGTTAATTGGTGACTCTAAATTGTCCATAGGTGTGAATGTGAGCGTGAATGGTTGCTTGTCTCTATGTGTCAGCCCTGTGATAGTCTGGCGACCTGTCCAGGGTGTACCCTGCCTCTCGCCCGATGTCAGCTGGGATAGGCTCCAGCCCCCCCCGCGACCCTCAAGAGGATGAAGCGGTTAGAAGATGAATGAATGAATGAAACCATGATGTTTTTTCGTAAACCTAACCACATGCTTTTGTGGATGTCCTGGTGCTGATTGTGATGTCCTGGAACATCAACAGCAGATGCAGGACACCTTGCCTGCAACACGTCAATGTGAAAGTCCTCTGACAAAGCGCCGATGTGTGACGACTTGAGGTGAGAACGCGTTGGTCATTTTGAGCATGTAAACATGCTGTTGTCAGCCTTTACCTGAAAGCAGTGCTGTGTGTAGGTACAGCCTCACAGAGCTCTTAGCATGGCTTTAGACTCTTGGATTTGTTTTATGTTACTTTTTGTTTTTCTCTCTAGCATGGTTTGTAGAGTTGTTTGGCTTTTGTTTGCCTTCAATCTAGAGACACCACTGATTCTTAACAGAATGTTTCTTTGTCCTTGAACTGAGCAGTGATGCTGTTGAGCCCTTTTCCCAAACAAGAGGGAAAGACTGAGAGTCCCAACCCCACCCCCTGACTTTACCTCCATTGCCACACAGAAAACAGCAGTGAGAATTGTTATTTTCCCTCTGCTCTGTTGTGTATTTTTTTGTTTTTGTAGAACTGAATACTTCACATCTTCCCACTTTCTACCTTATGACCGGGTCACTTGAGAAGTCTTAGTCACCACTCTCTGATCTCTGAAGACAGTTTTACTTGTGACTGCAGTAGTTTGAAAATTGTTCTGTATTTCCCGTTTCAACCTTATGACCTAGTCATTGGGGTACAACAGTGTTACAGACTGTTTTGAATCCACAGGCACCAGTGTCTCCATTATCAAGGTTTAGTCAAAAGTCTTAAAATCAACTATGACATATTTTCATTTTTGGCATATTTCCTTCATCTTTTGCAACTTAAATGGATGTTAAATTTTTACTTCTGATTGAACTAAATAGTAAGGATAATAAAGAATCTTTTTATTATTTGCCATTAGCTCAAGCCCTATAAACTTTGATTTTTACCAACATCTGTTCTATTACTGTCTGTCTCTCTTGGTAAGTAGCTTTCACCTCATAACGCTAATCTATTTGTCATTTTTAGAGTGAGACAGATGGAGACAGAAATAAATGGAGGCACTAAAATGCAGAGACCAAGGGGAAAAGGAAAAGAAATATTGAATGAGCCTATTAATCTGAATGGAATTTGCACATTTTAAAGATGCATGTATTAAATGTTGACTGCGGTGTTAACACAGTCTTACACTACCATTATCTCTTTCATAGCCTTTTGTGTCAAAGAGAATATAGGAAACTGATATTTTTTTCCATTAAGAGCCATCATTATCTAGTCATTGTTGTTTTCTGTCTTAATATTTGCAAATGAGAAGCTTTACTAAAGTACTTTGAGTTTCACAGGAAAGATGCTTCCAGCTGTCTTTGTATTATTTTGTTCTTCCTTGGTCTCCTTGGAATCTCTTTTTTCCCCCCACTGTATTTAAAATAAATACAAAGATTAAACTCTTTAAATCTGTTTGAACGTGGGATTGGGGCCTTGCCTTTGGGTAACCATAACATTTGAGAACTTTACATCATCTATCTTTCACTACTGGAAGTTTCCTCAGTGCATGTTTTATGATTAATGACATTAATAAGTAACAGCTAGTAAAAAGTTCAGTTTCCACGAAAAAATGGGCAGTTATCTTAACGATAAGCACAAATTAAGTTCAAACATTACGAGGCACTTACCTAAAACTGCCAGAAATTGAGGTTCTCTCATTGTGTTAGTGCCTTGAGGTTTAAGTGTTATGTTGCTTTGGTATACCTGGGTGCGGACCTCTAAATGTATTGAATATTTTCAAGTTTTAGGGTAGGAAAGGCAAAGGTGCTACGACTGGAGTTAAGTTTGTTTGTGTGTTAAGTTTGTGTGTCAGCTCTATGCAGAGCCTACGCAGTAGCCTATGCACATGGCCTACACCATTATGAGCATTTATACTTGTGCAGGGGTGTGTCTGTGTCTCTGCAGTTACACCTTCAAAACACTAGTCAGCGGCAGGGTTTCTGTGAAGTGCTGTAAACCTTAGTTGATTCAAACACACCCAAAACACATTACACATGACTTTACAGCGACAATGTCATACACAAGTACACAAATCTGCTTCAGTATAAATCGCAGCATTTACAGACGAAGCATTTGTCTTTTGCTGGACACATTTTCCCTACTAATACAACATGCGAATGTTTTAAGCACAACCCTATGGCATTTTACATTGTATAAATTTGCCTAGCAACTAGCGGAAATCTCCACTCACATGAGGCCAGGGACAAGAGCAACATTTAACAAAGGTAACAAAATAAGGCTCCATTAAAACTCACAAAGTTCACCAACAAAACAACTGTCCTATACTAAACATGTTTTCCAAACAAATATAACATGCTAACGTTATTAGCATAAGCCTACGGCATTTTCCATTGTATTAATTAGCCTAGCGACTAGCAGAGATTTCCCCCACTCATATGAAGCCAGGATAAATCACACACAAGACTGAAAATGCTTTTTTGCGGAGGCTTTATTTTCTGTACAATGTAGTTTCTTATCTTTGAAATTAAAGTAAATAAAAGCTTTGTTTCCACTGAGGAAAATGGTTTCAGCTTCCAAAATAGACAGGAGGTCTGCATCGCAGCAACGCATAGTTAGGCTACATATCTGGGGAGGTGCATGTCAGGTTACAGTGTAGGGTATGGCGTAGGCTCTATGTCGACAAAGAGCCTACAGCTTCAATAAAACACATAAGTTTAAATCTTGGTTATGTGTGAAAAAAACACCATATGTCATTGACATTTTTTCCCCCATCGTTGGATCAGATTATAGGCCTCAGATTAATTGGCTGGCCTTTTGTGGTGGTGATGACAACAAACTATTAGTGGCTGTTGCTGGATACCCGGAGCTGTTTCATTTTCAAACTGCAGTTACAACGATGTGAACAGAAAACAGCAACATTGGGTTAAAAGGATGTTGTTGAACATTAAACCTTACAATTCAATTCCACTTACGAATTTGACTGGTAGATCCGTTAATATACGGATGATGCCTCGAGTGTAAAAAGACAAAGGATATCAAACGGATAAAGATGATGACTCTATTTCATATCAGACTGATAAATTTGTCTGTCACGTTAAGCTATTTCATATTAAAATGATAAATCTGACTGTATTTCATATCAACCTGTGAATGACAATCTGACTGTGCTGCCTTACTAGTCAGTTGTGTTCATTTTAGCACCCCCTGCTGTTGGTTTTTGTATAGCAGTCATTTAGGTCAGGTAATCTGTGTCTCTAATTAATGACATCATCATTAAGTGTCTAGGCAGTTCTCCATGTCAGAGCAGAGGGAAAGTTCATGCCTTTTTCTTCGGACATCATCCAGACGGTCAGGTCTTTGTAAGCATCGTCGGTATGTAGAATTAACCCTTAGTTTATTATTTATTGATGTAAATGTATATTTTTACAAAGCAGAGACATTTGAACAGATTGTGTGCAGATAAATGTACAGATAGTAAATTCATGTTGACCACATGTCCTGAATAGCTTGTAGTTCAGAGAATTTGCATACAGACACATTGTATGCAGCATTATACTTACCTGTAGCCTGTCTTTATGTTTTAGATATGTTTTGGATTTATTTTTGGTTACAGTTATATCACTTTTATACGTTTACAGGTACATTTGGTCCTTATTTGTATATCTGGTGTGTTATTTTGTATAACGTGATATGCTTAATCTCACACACAATAGAAATCTGTACAGTTTTTAACTGTATGTTTTTCTTTCTGTCAGTTTTACCCTACTGCCAGTTGCTGCATTAAAGAAGCTTAACTTGGAGCCTCTTTGTACGTGTAGTGATTGGGGATGGAGTTTATCTACCTGTCAATTCACGCAAGGCGTGTGGAGAGGACAGGACACTGACTGTAAATGTTTAACCATATTAAAGCAGAATAACATCGCTCAGATTCACAATGTGTTACACTAGATAAATTTAATCATACAAACTGACTTGACAATCAACAGGCAGCTGAATTGAAGGGAATAGTTCGTTAGCTAGTTAGCAGCCTGTTAGCTAAGCTAGCACACCGTCATGGTCTTTCCGATAGCCACAGCAAAAATTCATTTTTTTGAACGTGCTCAAGGCAAATTCTGGACCGAAATATTACTGACGGGAGGAGTTTCGCAGGCACATCGGATATCACAGAGATTCCCATAGGAATTAAGGGACTTCCGCTTGACTCCTTTTACACAAATGTAGGTAGAAACGAGGTGCTGACTTCAGAAAGTAGTTGAGGCTACAGTTTGTTGAGGTAGGTCTTGCAACATGCTTAGGGTGATGTTGAAGGTGAGCAACCGTATATGCTACCTAGAATTTCTACACAATGGGCTCTAGTTTCGCAGATCGGGCGCGGCGGGGGCGCAGCGCACCTGCGCTTCACCAACTGGGTGTGGCCAGGCGGATTTTGTAAGTTTGGCACGCCGTGCGCCCTGGCGCAGCTACTCCTCTTTCCCACCTCCGTCCCTCCTACCGGCGCAAGTCGGAAAGAGGGAGGAGAGAAGGCATGGAGTGGGTTTTACACACATCACACCAATCAAATGAGCCCCTCTCCTTGCCCTTAAATGCACCGCGCGAAGGCGTAATGAGAGTTTACTCAATTCCCCATGGCAGAAGAGAGCAGCAGCGTCAGACAGCCAAACTCCTCCCAGGAGGAAACTTATGTTTTGGTCCGGGAGGTCCAAGCTCGCAGTGTCCGAATATATGGAACTGCGAGCAGACCTCCATGGGCTGATGATGCAAAGGTAGCCTGGGAAGATGTCACCACAATTGTAAATCAATGTTGCGTTTCTCTCGTGCGCGCGCGCGCTCTCTCTCTCTTTCTCTCTCGCAGTCTCACTCTGTTTCTTTTCTTTTGACTTTTCTAAGATGACAGATGCTGAATATATACTACCTATCTGATGCTGTGGCTGTTTGTGGTTGGCTGAGAGGGATGTGAACTCATTAGTTTGCAGGCTGTGTTAATCAAATCAGGTTCGGTTTCCATTACGCGTGCCAAACGGTGCCAATCCCCTTTGATCTGACATCAGATGTGACGGGACAGTCGATATAGAGATACATTTATGTGCAGATTGCAGATAGTTGCATTGAATAGTGGTTTTGTGGCTATTTATTGCATTGTTAATGTGCCTGACATTCTGGAAACCTGCCTGTGAGGTTTTGGTGACGTGTGCGCACTGTCCGCCGGTCAGCCAAACTTCGGCTTACACCGGCTGCGCTCCCCTGTGTTGACAGTAGACCTGGTTTCAGATGGCGAGCTTTTAGCGCACCTTCGGCGAAGCCTTTTGGCACGAAACTGTCACTGCGCCAAGCTGGATCTGTCGACACCTCCCCCTGCTGTGCCGCCACACCCATCTCAGCGCACCTCGGTCTGCCAAACTACCAAACTGAGCGTGCCTCGGGTTGCGCTGCTCGAAACTAGCTCTGCGTGGGTTCGCCACCCTGCGCCACCTGCGCTGCGCCTGGAAACTAGAGCCCTTTAAGTTAATAAAACAACTTACCTATAATCTCAAGTACCACACTATTTTGCCTCCAGGCCGGCTTGTTTTCTGTTAAGGTCATGGTAACTACAGTATTAAGTCATATAGCTCCAGGTATCCAGCAACAGCCACCACTGGTTGGCTGCTAAAAACATTCTGACTGATGGGGGCCTAAAGTCTCAACAGGACAACATGTGTCAGTCAGTGACCACCTGCATTGTTAAAATCCAAACTTCGTCACACAGTACTCAGACTTTGTTACACTTTTTAAGGTTGTAACGCTTCCGTTCATATGGCTGGCAGTGAGTCTGGTAGCATATAAAAGCTGAGTAGCTGGGAAAAGCAGAGAGATTTTGTCACTGTCAGATTTGTGTGTGTGAGGTTCCTGTATCAATGTTGAGTTGACGAAGTGAGAATCAAACCCACAAACGTATCAATATAATTTTTGGCACTACATGGTGCAGACATGGTTTCTGAAACACTGACATTATGCGTATGCTCAGGGGCGTAGCACCAAATTCTGGGCCCTGTACACTCTCAATGTCAGTGGGCCCCTATCCATGCCAGTGCACGAGGCGCGTGAGCAAAAAAAAAAGAAAAAAAGGGGTATTTATTTAAAATAAAAAAGCATAAATAGGGTTTTAAGCTACAATCAGATCAGATTATATTGATCAGTGGTTCTTTCATTCACCACCTGAATTGATGCATTTGGCCTACTTGTGCTCAAATACCTAAAACATTAGGCTACATCTGGTTTGTGTACTAACGTTTTGATCCATGACAAATTTTGATTTAAAAACATTTATTCTTGAACAGGAGAACAGGAGACAACTGTACACTGAATCAAATCAAATAAGCTACATTACTTTTGTAATGAGAAGGTACAGTAGAAATGAACAGAAAAATATTGTTTCAATATGAAAAAAAGAAGTTGTGACTGGTTTCTGCTTTTTAAGGCCTATGTCATCTTATCAATAGAGCCTGCGATAATACAAAATGTCAACTGTCAAATTGTTCTTCAGCTTGCAGAAAAAGAAATAAAGCCTTGCTGACACGAGATGTAAAGATGTAATTTACATCCCAGTAAATGCCCACTGACGGGTCTTTTTGTTTGCAAAGTCACTAATAAGATCTGTAAAGTCCAATTGTTTGGCTAATTGGCTTTCAATCGACAGAATGGCGAGGCTGTTCAGTCTATCCTGGCCCATTGTTGATCTCAGGTAGTTCTTAACCAGCTTCAACTTGCTGAAAGCCCGTTCACCCCCTGCAACTGTGACAGGAAGTGTGCAGAAAATTCTCAAAGCAATACAAAGTTCTCCAAAAGTGCTCTGTAGCTGCATCTTCCAGATGGCATTAAGGAGCTCAAGAGAGGACAGATTTTTTGGAAATGTAGCATCATATATGGTGCGGAAGTGTAGCACTTCATTTTCAAATTCTTGTGAGAGATCCGTGTGATATATTTTTGCCAGTGCCCGGCATGTTGTTTTTATGTGCGCTTCAGTCATATCAGTCAGCTTCAGAATAGGTGCAAATGTTTCACATATGTTTGCTGTGGTCTGGAACCTTGCACTCAAGGCACTGATGATACTATCCATTGCAACAAAAAATATGTTGTTACTGAATGCATTTTCGGCACTGTCTTCAGTAGTTGCATCTTCTTGTGTCATCTCATCAGGCATGCGTTTCCTTTTCCGCTTTCGTCTCTCTTTACTCCAAAAATGATCAGGGACGTCCATTGCTTGTGCTACTAGGGAGGCCTCTGCAAGCAGCGAGTCCCATCTATTACGAAGAGCCTGCATTTCCTCTTGTAGTGCCTTGATCTTTGCAGCCTCAACATCCAGAGAAATATCTCCTGCCTGAAGAATCACATTTCGGTTTTCAATGCACTGCAAAATCTTTACCCACACAGTAAGAAGGACGATGGCATCAAAGGTCTTGAAATAACTGATCAAACCATTTGCCTCGGACTTGGCTTCACTTGTCAGACTGCAGGTGGCTAAGAAACAATCTAGTGCCTCAAGGATGGAGGGCAAGTGAGCTGCCACAACTCGTACTGCAGCAATGCGGGCACTCCATCGAGTGTCAGAGAGACGATGAAGAGAGCATCCCGTCTTTTCTTTCAAGATTGCCCATCGCTCTGGGCTAGCACTGAAGAGATAATAAAGACGGTTTACAGAGCCAAAAAATTTTGCGACCTCTGGACATGACTCAGCCGCATGGACACCAACCACATTGAGGGTGTGGGAAGCACAGAGGGAGAATGTAGCAAGTGGATTGACTTTTAAAATCTGAGCTCGTACTCCTTTCACCTTCCCAGACATGTTGGCTCCATTATCATATCCTTGTCCTCTACAGTCTTGTAAAGGTATGCCATTGGACTGCAACGCTTCTAGAATCATTTCGGAAATTTCCTGGCCTGTCTTTCTGTGAAAATCTTTGAATTCGATAAACCTCTCAACTATCTTCCAAACACCACTGTCTTCTTTGTCGTGATGTACATATCTTACCAATAGCACGTTCTGTTCTGTATGAGATATGTCTGGTGTTGAGTCACATATGACAGAGTAATATATTGCATCTTCTCTTTCTTTCAGGATAGTGTTGAGCACTCTCTTGCCACAGAGCTCAATGAACTTGTTCTGCGTGTCTGGACTTAGGTAGTGAGTTAAACGTGACCCTTTCTTCTTTTGTCTTACTTTTTCTAAGTGCTCGTGTAAGAGGGGATCATAATGGGCCAACAACTCAAGAGTTCCAAGAAAATTGCCATTATGGACATCATCCAAATTTGAGGTTTTGCCTCTGAATGCAAGATGTCTTGAAGCCAAATGAAGAGTTACATCCAAAAGCCTCTCTAAGATCTTGGTATGCTTCTCTGCTTCTGTCTGGAACTGTTTTTGAAGGTGCCCATCAACTCCTTGGCTACCAATAATGAGTGCTGAAGGATTTTACATAGCATTGCTTATGGGGAGTGTGTGTCTCATGTTCTGGGAACTTTCTATACATTTTTTGCCACTTGATGTCTGATAACTTAAGTCCATCCTTGCTGTTCAGTGCACTTTTAGATGGCCTTGTCTGCTCATGTGAGAACAGAAGGCATGGGATGCAGAACAGAGCCTTTGCACTGTCACTGTGAATCAACCAGTCCCTCCTAATCTTCTCACGCCCATTGGCCGACTGAACATATTGAAGATAGTTAGGGAATGCTTTGCCTTTCTTGTCTTTGGGTGCCACTTTGGTCAGGTCTACACTTTCACTAGCCAGTCTGCAAACTAGAGTCTCTCTCTGCTGAGCAGTTAGCTTGTCTGGCCACAGTCCTGGGTCCTCTGACAACAACTCCTCTGCATTTCCCTCACTTCGCCCTTCCTTTTCTCTCTCCCCAGCCTCCTCACTACTCTCAAACACATCTACAAGTATGAAACACACATGATTTACGTTAGCCTCAACCTGATTATAGTCTCACATGTAATGATACATCCTACTTGATGATAGTACTGGCTGCTGCTCGTTTCAGTTGAAACTGCTAGTACATATGATTGCTGGTAATAACTTAAAGTTGCCTCTATGAGCTCACCTTGTCTCACATCCTCAGACTCACACCCTTCCTTGCCTTCAGCATCTGATGCAGAACTCTCTACATCTACAAGAATAAAGAATTGGTATTAGCC
>NC_065519.1:31520223-31522246 GCF_006386435.1 Epinephelus moara
GGGAAGAGGGAAGAGGGAAGAGGGAAGGCGGCTGGAGTTCCTCCAACATTTGCGGTTAGATTATCATATTTTTTTATTGACAAAAATATAGGCTGCTTCGGCTGATTTTTTATGCGCACATGTGCCCCTAAATATTTTTTACAGTTCGCACACACCTATTTTTAGTTGCAAATGTGAGTGAAACGCTCGCACTGTCGAGCCCTGAACCATATATTGTGTGTGTCAGATCTCCACTTTGGTGCATGCTGCCCCTCTTTCTCCCACTGTCTCTGCCACCTTTGTCTAGTGATGGCAGCTTTCTGATAATACATGCCAGCTGGCTGCAGGTTTCATGTGCTGCTTTACAAATAGGGCAAAACGTGGTTACACTGAAAATAATATTTTCATGTCTCATTTTGGAGTTAGTGTCAAGGAGGAAACTTAAAGTCTGGACTTTGAGCACCAGAAACGCTAAAGCTGTGTTTTCACTTGCCAACACACTGACAAGGGGCCAATGAAGTGGTATGTTAAGTGTCTGAATAAGGTCATCGGTTATGACCTGCTCCAGACCGAGGAAAGCAAAGATTAACTCTGTGATTTCTGACAATATGCTATTTTTTTATCAGATGAACAGGAAAGCGGGATCCAAAAAATAACCAAACTTTAAAATATATTATGAAAAGATCATAAGAAACTGATTGAGCTTAAGCTGCAGCACCTTTCTTCAGAGGTGGGAGTAAGTCAAACATGTATGGAGCTTTTTTCCTATCTTTATTCAAGAGAGTGGTATATCAATTTGAGAGCATTATTTATTGATTTCAACTTCAGATTTTGTAATATTGTCCCTCAAAACCCTGTCCTCGCACTCAAATAGCCTCTGTTTGCGCTTAGATCTACTCTATTTCTGCTCAAACTGTGTGCTCGCTCTCAGACACAATGTTGCTTGCACAGATTTCCTCCTCCAGCTTCAGCTCTTCTCCTCACGCTCAAGCTGCTTCTGTGCGCTCATGGAATTTCTGCTCTCAGATTTCTGCTCTCAGATTTCTGCCCTACTCTTGCATTTTTTTGTGTAACGACCCTGTCAAAATCCCCCAACCAATAGAATGCCAGGTTTATTGTTGACCAATGAAATGATCCCTGCCTCCTTGTAGGCGCGCTTGCTTTAGTTTTAGAGCGTCCCGTCCGAGTGGGTACTCTTTAACCGGGTTCATCCACTCCCGCCCTCCAGGGCTTTATTAAATGTTCTTCCCCTGCTTTCTTTATGACTTTTGGAATAAAGGGACTGGTAATTTACACACGTGTGCCCGTATTTTTCTGAGCACCAACTGCTTTGCCATATACATGGAGACATATATGTAGCTTATTTCTGCTCATATGTGCATTGCTGTATTGTGTACTGTGAGTCGTGACACTGCATTTGCATATTTAATTGGACTAACCTGGAGATGCAGGGAGGCCACACACACACACACACACACACACACACACACACACACGATCACAGCCCACTTCCGCTAACACTCTACTGTGACATACTGTTCCTGTACAACAATACTGTTGGACAGTAGTGGGCCTATCTCTGAAATAACATGCCTGTATTTTGTGAATTAGTTCTGCCATTTTTGATCCCTGAGTCTGCAATAAAGTTTGTTTGATTGCTTTGTTAGGTACTCACATTCCGATCCACCCTCCTTCTGATGGGTACTGAGATTTTGTCAATCGGAAAGGCTGGCCTTCCTACGTCCTTCAGGCCGTTGTGGATGACAGATTCATGTAAGTATTTTTTTGATGGGTTGCCCTGTACCAGCCCCTAGTTAGGCTGACTTAGGCCTAGTCTGCCAGAGGACCCCCCTATAATACACCGGGCACCTTCTCTCCTTCTCTCTCTCTCTCTGTCTCTCTCTCTCTCTCCCTCGTATTCTTTTACTGCATCTTGCTAACTCGGCCATTCTGGATGTCACTAACTCGGCTTCTTCTCCGGAGCCTTTGTGCTCCACTGTCTCTCAGATTAACTCATATCGCAGCGGTGCCTGGACAGCGTGAC
>NC_065519.1:31522342-31540407 GCF_006386435.1 Epinephelus moara
TTTTCCTTATCCGCTGCGAGGGTCATAAGGACAGAGGGATGTCGTATGCTGTAAAGCCCTGTGAGGCAAATTGTGATTTGTGATATTGGGCTTTATAAATAAAATTGATTGATTGATTGATTGATTGTTCATATTCAAAATGTTTGCCTATGCTGAGTTACAAAGGCAACTGGAGAAGTTTCCCTATTTACTGAGCATTCTGTTCAGAATATGCACATTCCTTGAAAAGGTCCATACAAACACATTTTAATGTATTGCATTGTTATAAGCCCAGATTTAAAACTGTATGCCACAAGCACCATCTTGTCACTGGAATGAAAGCTTACATGTTTTTTTAATTATTATTATTGAAATTCTTTGTGTCCTATAGTTTCAGGAGCATTAGCTGCAAGATGCCTGGTGTGCCCATGATTCACTCGTGTTCCAGAACTCTGACTTTCGAAGAGCTCACCTGCTGCCACAGGTAGGCATTCAGACACCCGATAGAGTAGCCTACATGCATACTATTATCACATTTTCAGGTCTTGTTTTTTAACCAGCTGTGCCCTGCACAACTACTGCCAACAAGAGAGAGACCACGGGAACACCAACTGGCTGGACGAGATGGACACTGTGCTATATCCTCAGCCTGTCCTGGTAGCTAACAGGAATTACCTTGCACACAACACCAGGGCAAGGCAGGCACTGACAAGGTATATGGCGAGACACTTCCCCCTTCGCACCGGACATTTCCACTAGTACAACACAGAGCTTCCACGCCAACCACAGCCCAATCTCACACACACACACACACACACACACACACATGCGCGCACGCTTTAGGTGTCACAGCTTTGAGAGGAGACGGGGAAGTGGCGGCAGCCGAGGAGGTGGAGGATCCATGGGGAGCAAAAAACGGCTCTCTGCTGAAGAGCTGCATGCCTTAAACGCCAAGATGGACAACAGTAGTTGAACCTTTTTCTAGTTGCATTTGTGGGGTTTGTAGAAGTGAAAATCGGTGCCTGGAAGTGGGCCAGATAGCTCCCGACCTCGTCTTCTACTTCTCCTGCAGATCAACCTCTGAGTTGATTTATTATCTTAGGTTCAGTAGACAGACACTTAGAGAAACACTGGAGTCAAATAGAATCTGGTGCAATCGAGTTTAATGTGTTCACAAGCTTCAACACATACAACTCATTGAGTCAGGCTCCGGAGCAAGACTGAAGTTTCACTTTCAGCGCTCTTCCTTTTATGCTGGTGAAGATTCGACAGAATCTCCACCCTTTTCCTTTAGTCCTTCCTACCTGCGTTCAAATCTACTGGTGGCAGGTCTTTTTCTTTTTAGCCCTTTTCCATCTGGTCCGAATCTATTGGTGGCAGGCCCCTTGGGCCCTTGTCCAAACATGACCTAATGGTGTAATCCCTGGGCCTGGAAATCCCCAAATTCTCCCACCATTAGATTTGAACCTGGTTTCACTTTATTTTTTAAAAACATATGAAACCTGGGGACTTTCTCTATACAGTCCCCTGTGCTTCCATGCAATGTGAACTCTTGGAGTGTGTGTCATGCAATACAAACGTTGGAGTGTGTGTGTTATTTTTAAAACAGTACATGGTGTGGTATATGTGTGCTCTTCAATGTGAATGCATAACATTGTGTTATGAATACATAAAGTTGTATTACAGTGTTTTATCACACATAGATGCATAACAAACAGTTTTATAAGAACTTATACATAAAACATGGTTATATAACCTTTACTCTTGATCAACTTATGCAGTATAACACCTTTACCTGATTAAAGATTAAATCTTACACTACATTCCCCCCTTTGGGGCTACATAGTCCCATCTGCATCTATGTGTGATAAAACACTGTAATACAACTTTATGTATTCATAACACAATGTTATGCATTCACATTGAAGAGCACACATATACCACACCATGTACTGTTTTAAAAATAACACACACACTCCAACGTTTGTATTGCATGACACACACTCCAAGAGTTCACATTGCATGGAAGCACAGGGGACTGTATAGAGAAAGTCCCCAGGTTTCATATGTTTTTAAAAAATAAAGTGAAACCAGGTTCAAATCTAATGGTGGGAGAATTTGGGGATTTCCAGGCCCAGGGATTACACCATTAGGTCATGTTTGGACAAGGGCCCAAGGGGCCTGCCACCAATAGATTCGGACCAGATGGAAAAGGGCTAAAAAGAAAAAGACCTGCCACCAGTAGATTTGAACGCAGGTAGGAAGGACTAAAGGAAAAGGGTGGAGATTCTGTCGAATCTTCACCAGCATAAAAGGAAGAGCGCTGAAAGTGAAACTTTAGTCTTGCTCCGGAGCCTGACTCAATGAGTTGTATGTGTTGAAGCTTGTGAACACATTAAACTCGATTGCACCAGATTCTATTTGACTCCAGTGTTTCTCTAAGTGTCTGCCTACTGAACCTAAGATACTAAATCAACTCAGAGGTCGATCTGCAGGAGAAGTAGAAGACGAGGTCGGGAGCCATCTGGCCCACTTCCAGGCACCGATTTTCGCTTCTACAGGTTAATGTATGGACCTTGTTTCTCCCTTTTTAATATTAGTAACACTTTTTGTACCTTTTTATTTTGGGGACAATTGTAGACTTGGTTTTTGAAGTAAGTTTTTACTTCAATTTTAAGATTTTTTTCTTCCCCGGTTCTGTGTGCAAGTTAGTTGTAATAAACCTTCAACAACAATCAAACTTGAAAAACGTCTACGATTTATTGAAAAACCATTACAAATTTGTGCAAAAGTTTTTGAACCAGTACAAATTTGTGCAAACTTCTGGCAATTCTCTTGGTAAAAATATTTTTACATTACTTGAGTGCAGTTTTTTTCAACACTTCTGAAGTCTTTGCCTCAACGTGGCAAAGGCACCAGAGTAAGGAAGACTACAGTATTTTGTGGGTGAGCACATTGGAGCAAGTAAAGTGCAAGTAAAAACATTAAGTAAACTTCAAGTTTATCAGAACAAGAAATAAATAATAACTTCAGTAACAATTTCAAGTAACAGTAGTAACAACTTCAAGTTAAGATTGTAGAAAGGTGCATTGTGTAAGTTCGTGTGTGTGTCTGTGTATGTTCGTGTGTATGTGTTTGCGTGTATGTTCGTGTGTCTGTGTCTGTGTGCGTGCGTGCGTGTGATCTTAGATCTAGTCTAGTGTATGGAAAGTATGCTCAGACTCAGCGTGTGGGTTTTCGTTCTGTGTGGGTGGGGAATGTGGGTCCTGGTGCTTGTATGTCTGCTGTATGGGAAAATTTTGGAGTTGAGAGCGGTGTTGGTGCTGATATTGTTGGTGTTGGTCTTGATAATTGTTGTGCTGGCGATATGAGTGATACTGGAATTGGGGAGGTGGAGGTGGACCTGGCTGTGCGGGAGGTAGGAGCGACCTCAGGCCTTCATACATCATCCCAGTCTTTCAGTGGACCGTGTATTTTGCTCGATTATTCTGGTCACAAGATTCTCCTCTTGTTGATCTCGCTGTTCTCTGCATTCTTGTTGCTGCTCGACCCATCTATGCTCCCTTTCTTGCATCTCCTCCACCACAGTCTTCTGTTCCTCGGACCAGCATCGCAGTGTCTTCTCATACCCAGATGTAGCTTTGGGTGTCTTCTTTCCTATACGAATCATTTGTTTACTCAGTTGGCAGTACACTCCTATTCTATAACATTAATGCAGAGCAATAGCCCATAGGTAATACAAGCTGTGATTAAGGTAAGCACAGGTGTGAGCGTGCACCGTTACACACTATCTGGTGTGTATGACATCTATCAAGTGCAGCAATTCGGTTCCAATACAACAGTTTAAGTTAACCTGATTAATCTTGATACATCATCAATACAAAAGAAAAAACAATCTCAACCAAAAGCACGAAGATAAATATCAAACATCATGAAGCATTACCTCCAGGCCAAAACTGACTGCACTTTAATTCATATGAACATAGGTGTATTAGTATAAAACTTACTCTTTGTTCCTGGGGACTGAGCACTTGCAGCATCCTTTGTTCCTGTGGGCTGAGCACTCGCAGCATCACCACTACCATCATCACCAGCAGCTAGGGATGAACCAGGTCTATCACGATAAGCCTGGCCAGTGCATAAACCAGGTGTATCACCACCAACATGGCCAGTAGATGAACCAGGTCTACCAGCAGCCTGGGATGCACCACCAGCCTGGCCAGTGAGTTGGGGTGATCCCAGAGATGTAGCGCTGTTGTCTTCATCTGAAACACAAGGAATGGACAATTTTATATCAGCGCTCTTGCCTCATCTCCCAAAACTCCAAAGACAAACAGTAACGTTAGCTACGTTGGTTAACGCACACACTAACGCGCGCGTGCACCCACCCACATACACACACACACACACACACACACACACACTCTCTACCTGTAGTAGTAGGAATAGTAGAAGTAGCGGAAGTAGCAGCAGTAGTAGTGGTTGTAGTAGTAACGTTACCAGTGGTAGTAGTAGCTAAGGAATCGTTCTGATAAACTTCAGGTTTGTGTATTTCTGATTTACATACGTGTAATGATAATGCACTCATACAAGACACATTATATTTCTTATATGTGCGCATATGCCCGTACCCCCCTTCCCCCGTCCCATCATTTCCATCTCAGGGAGTTGGCAGCCCTAGCCGGAGCCCATGGCTCAAAAATGCTAATTTCATTCTCTGTAGTAAAATTTTAACAGAAGACAAGGGTTAGCTAATCTGATATACTGGCGTCGTTCTCCATCTCCGCTGATGAGTACGTTTCAGACTCAAAACCAGCGTTGGTTCCATGTCGGTCAGCAGTGGCCAGTGGCCATCCTCCCAGCACCCTGTCCACCTCCTCAAAATACAGAAAATTAGAGGGGTCCGATCCACTCGTGTTATTCTGCGCCTTGGCCTCGTTGTACTCTTGTTTAAGAGTTTTCCAGCGGTTGTGAACCTGGTTGGCGTCTCTGTCGACGAACCCGTCTTCCTGCACTTTCTGCCACTGCTAGGTAAATGTCTGAGTTTTTGTATTTCCGACCATCCAATCTTGTCATGATATTCAAGTCTTCTAACGTAGAAATTAAAAATAATGCTTCCGCTCAGGTCCATCTCTTATTTTTAGATGCGGCCATCTTGTCACACGCGCGATATATACGCCATCGCGCCAGAAGGGCAAGGAAACGAGCATGCACAGAGAGACTGGAATGAACTTAAAGAGGAATGAGTGTATACAAGTGCAAGAAATTCTTTCATTCGGAATTAGAAAGGGAATATTCCAGCCCCTTACATCGGAATGAATTTTCAATCGCATTGGCGATTTTCATTCCGAATTAGGTGTTTACAAGATCACTTTTAGTAGGAATGAACTTTCATCCAGAATGAAAAGGGAATTAAACTGTCCATGTAAACCCACTCAATGTGTCTAAGACCAGTGAGATGTTAACTGATTTTCAGAGGAGACCCTGCCTTCCTGTTGGCAGGTGTCACAGTACATGGCATTTCGCGGGAGGCAATTGATGTTTTTTGGGGACATAATGATCAGATGTCATTGAGAAGTAACCAAAAGGGCCTAAACTACGCACTGGAGGGATATCTTAATCATTTTATTGTTGAGAAGATCAATGAAAAGCTTATATTACAAGCCAAAATTTACAGGTAACAGTGTACGCTTGTGAACCGCATCTCGTTGCCGTCACCATCAAAGACAACAAGTTTAAGTGCCACTTAAGTTAAGGTTTTTGGCTCAGAATATGAGAAAAGTATAACAGCCTTTTTACCATCTTTACCAAGAGTGTCTCTCCGTAGTTTGGTGCTACAGTATTTACATGGAATCATTCAGCATAACGTTTGCCAACCTTTGTTATCTCTGCGATTACAGGTAAGTTAATGAAGCTAAGCTCCAGAAGTTAACGTTAACTAGAGCCCTATGGACAACAGCTAACAATGATGTACCATCACCAAAGTACAAAAACTAGAACAAAATAGGCTAATGAACTCCCAGCAAAGGTGACATGATGAACAACGCAGCTAGGGCGCTAATGTCAGGCTAATTTTAGCTAACGTTAGCTAGAGATGTTAAAGATAACTTTATATGTCTTTCCTGCAAAGTGACAATATGTTGCCTCAAACACAACGTTGACTTACCTTAGAACAGATGTAGAAATCATTGTTAGTCTTATTCACGTTGAGTTGATGTTGTGGTCTAACGTTACCACACAACTTTATCCAAAGGAGACACTTTTCTCGGTTGAGATGTGGTTTAAAGTGTAAAAAATACACACAGCCTCTCAGGATACCTTGTGTTGGAGTTGCATGTACCCCATGCACACCGTTTGACAATTTTTAAACTCCAAATCTCCGAAAAAGCTCATAAAACCGAACAAAACTGACTTTCTATAATGCATTTAAATGAACGGCCAGGCAAAGAATGTCCGAGTATATGGAAATGGCTATATGCACTGTGATTGGCTCATTGCGTTTGAGGGCGGGGCTTAGCCATAGGTCAATTCACATGTATCATGCAGATAAAACGGAATAAAAGCACACAGTGAAATTCATGATGCCACTCTACATACTGCCATTTCTGCAGGGAGAGGTAGCATGGGCACCACTATTGGCCGAGAGTGTCCTCAACTTTGCAACTCGAGTCAGACTCAAGTCAAATCATGTGACTCAAGTCCCCCACCTGAGCCTATCTTACTATTATCTTCTTTCCCTTTGTGTTTGCCTGATTAGACTGCATCATAGTCTTTATTAAACCAACTGTTAAAACTCAGCTACATCAGTGGTTTTCTGGAGTACTGAGACACCCAAAGGGTCCTTGATTGGAAATGCAGCAAAATGAATAGTTTATTTTAATCAGATTGAATTCATTAGAAATGATCCCACTTGAACAAGCATCAGTATTTTAATCAGCAGTTCCATCCTCGCTGCTATTATGTAGACAGTTTAAAAAAATATCCAATAAAAAGCTCATGAGGGCCGGAATGGGACAATGCTTTTTCAAAATGAGGGCTCCAATTTGTGTTGACAGTATTTTTGGCTCTGTGACAGGGCAATGTTCTCTGCACAAAGGGCCATAAATTGAATCTGGTCATGTGATGTCATTTTAATTGTTAAGTAACAGTCCCTTCATTTGCTTTTAAGAGTTAAAAAAAAAGAAATATTTTTATTCTCTCTGTTGTCCTCCACTTGTCTCTCCTGTTCTCTGCCTCACTTTATCCATGACCTGCTTTATGAAAAAGCAATAAAGAAGCACTTAGTGTACTTTCTCTTTCTCTCTCTGTCTTTCTCTCACACTCTCACAAACACAGACACACACACACAGCCTGAAGCAGCCTTTCTGGGTTTGTTGTACATCAAAAAATCCTTCAAACACTGATCGATGATATTGAAATTGGAAAGTTACTGCAGGGTTTCTCAGAAAGATGTATCAAAAAGCTGATATGCACACACACACACACACACACACACACACACACACACACACGTTAGTAAGCCTTAGCCATCAACCAAGTTAAAGCCAACAATTTACAGCTATCCTCTTCATCTCTCTGCACAGCTCCTTCCTGTTTAATATTTAATGGCTGTCAGGCCATTGTTTTCTTCCTTTCCCCATTTTTATTCTTTTACAGTTATTCCTTTCAGCCTTTTATCTTCTCACAAAGTTAGGACCCTTGAGAGATTGCTAGATGTTGTCTGTGTATACCTTGTGTGACTGTGTGTGCATGCATACAAGAGAGATTTATTTTTGGCTTTATTTGCTACATCAGGGCTTTTCTGGAGCGAACTCTACAGTACTTTTGCACAAATCAGTGTTGCAAGGGGATGTAGCAATTAGAGTATGACAATTTCATGCAGATCTGTTCAGTGTCTAGAAAATGAATGACACTATGAAAAAGTTCAGCAATATTGACTACTAAGGCTGCAACAGTTATACCACCTTAAGCTGGAAGTGGGTTGACTCTTGTTTCATCTATACAGACAATGCATCAGTGCTTAAATTGACTTCTTTCCAAACCAGACAGAAGCACTCACTTTTGTCTTACTTCAACATAACACATAAAAAATCAGGCTGTTTTCATAAACAGTTCGTACAAGAACGTAATTTGTGCATAACCCTTGTATTTTGTAGGCTGCAATCACGTGACCAATGCGCTGATGGTAGTAAACAATGAGGTGGTTTGGAGTGGTCTGTAAGGAGGGTGGGGTCATGGATAGGTCACAGAACATAGGACTTTCTCTAGGAGACTGGTTTTCTGAACCTTGTGAACATTTTAAGTTACATCTTGGTGAAGGTTCTCAGTCATCCAGGTCATGGTAATCGTAAGCGCTATATTGTTGGCAACCGGACTTGCTTGAGTTTCTTGAAGATGTTTCACCTCTCATCCAAGAGGATTCTCCAATACTGACCAACTGACCAACTGACATTGTCATCCCTAGAGAGAGAAAAGTCCAATCAGCAAGTGTGTTTTTTGTGTAAGTGTTTTCAGGGTTTCAGATGCATAAAGCAAAATATATAACATTACAATAAAATGGTTAAGAAAAAAAACAAAAAACAAAAATGAGGTTAATAATTTTTAAATTGCATGCTTTTTTTCAATTGTCATTTTCAGTAATTTAAGATATTTTGTCTACTACATATTTTGTATTAGTTTTATGGTCATCCGTTGGCCCTCTCATTATAAGCCCGTTGGGCTTTCTCAACTTTTTTAGGACTTTTGTAACTCTTAAGTGCAAAGTTATTCTTATGAAGTTTTAAAAGCACAGCCATTCTTAACAGAGAGGCAAAGGACATCAAGGTCAGACCTTTACTTTAGATACATTAGTTGTGCCCCTTTTGTTCATATTATTGGACAGAATAAAATGGCCCTGTGTTGTGGCACAAATCTCTCTGCTGTTGCTCGGATTATTGCAGACAGCATTTATTGTGACTCTGCCACAGCATTGTGGCAGCTGTGGCTTTACACTGCATTAATCCAGTTCTTGTGGCAGAGCACTTATAACAACAAAAGGTAGAGGAGCTGTGTGAAATGAGCATGCCGTATTAAAGGTAGCCTGTGGAGTTGTAATTGTACACTCAGCATTTCTCATCAATACACATTGTCCTCAGTGTCTAAAAAACATTTCCAGCTCGTATGCTCAGTTTATGCTATTGTCAAATCAATTTCAGCAATATTGTCCCAAGGAAGGCAATTAATTTCACATAGTATTTCACATAATCCGATTTGTGTTTTTGTCTCCCTTTTTGTACGCATTTAATAAAACTTTATGAGGCTGTGTTCCAACATAAGTAGCAGACATAAATGCCTCAGGTGGCTGGGTTTCTGCTCTTATTATCCACAGAGAAGCTCCGGCCCTCTGGGGTCACAACTTTAAAAGCTGGCTTGAAATCAGATGACCTGAGATGATGCCACCAAACATCCCTCATCAAATCCTATTTTTAACACAGTGGCAACTGCAAAGCAGGGATCAGTGGTCTCCAAGGTTGATGACACTGAGCTTCCTTCAGGAGTGATGGCCACTCCGGCTGCTACGGATAACTATGAGGCAGCAATACGGTTCCTGTCCCCCTGGGTGTGTTGTCACCTCACACACCACTGACATGCCCTTCGATTTTACAGCAAATCATGGTACCACAGCTCAGCCTTTTCTGTCTTCAGATTCTTCTTCCTCATTTATGGTTATCAGGTTTACTAAATGCCAATTAGGTTTCAGGTCAATGAAGTTACTTTTTTTATAGTTTAATTCTTTCTCACATCTGTGATTTGGTCATAAATTCAGCCACGAATTATACAAAACGGGGATGCTCTCCAGGATACTCATTCTGGAGCTGTCTACCAATACCCATACATTTTTGTTGATTAGCAGGAATCCCAATGAGAAGGACTGATGGCAAATAGTTGCCTTGACCGATGAGTCTGTTTGTTGGGCTCTTTATACAGTATACTGTATTTACTTGTTCCAGATCCTGGTTGGAGAGTTTTTTTCAGTTGCTGCATAACTTAAAGGGAAACTGGTGATTTTCAACCAGCTCTGTGTCATCGTGGTGTGACGATGAACAGCGTTTGTATTTGCTGGCAAAAGTCCGCCAAGTGGCACAAAATGCCTCATCAATAACGACACTGCTGGCAACACAGGGGGAAAGCCAAACACTGTTCATCTGCACACACTACGAGCACTTCAGTGACACTGAGCTGATTTTAAATCACCCAAGTTTCATTTTAAGACGATGATTTTGGTAGTCTTAAAGGAAATGACCCCTTTAGAATGAAAATACAGACAGTACTTACTCACCCTCATGCTGACAACAAGTCCAGTGTAGTTTTTTTAATCCACAAAACTCGTTCGGGGTATCGGAGGGTAACAGCTAGCCGGATTTTTCCATACACTTGAAGTGCGTGGAACCCACGTCCAAAACCATTTTGAAAATGTAATAAAACTCTGCTAATGCATTTCAAAAACATCAGAATGGCTCGTCCATCATAATCCAAGTGCCCTGAAGCTGCAGCATGCAAAATTGACTTGAAAAGACATAATTTACTCCACTTTTATAGCATAATTTATTTCTCACCATGGTCAGTTAGCCTGCAGGCATGCTGTGTTTACATGGCAACTCGCGCGAGACTCAAGAACGTTCAGAGACGTTCTTGTTCTCGTGTCGGACAGTGTCAGATGGGTTGAGGCTGTAGATTTGACCAAGTTTGACCACTTTATCACTATTCCCTCTCACTTGTAGCTGTTTTTTCATTATCTTTTGAATTTAATATGAATTATGGAACTGTTTTTGTTCACGTTTGTTTCCCCCGTTTCGTAAAATAAATTATTGAAAGTTGCTTTTGAAGTGCGTGACAGAAGTGCGTTTTGAGAATGACCGCAGACTGTCACCTGTTCAACGCATCAATATCTTCGGATGCCATTAAAGTAATAATGATTATAATAATAATGTCAAAATATTATTTACAGACTGATTTAACAGACGATCACTGCTGCCATGATCACTGGAAAGTCTGGGCGAGAGGCTTCCACAGACGAACGCCCAGTTTGCACCAGCTTTCTAAAGACGTTATTTACTTCACTCAAACTGCGTGTGGCTATTAGCGCTGGTGTTAGTGAATTAGACGTTGTTTATCAATGAGGCTCATTTGCATAGAAAGGGGCAATTTTTGCGCCAAATATATGCATATTACCTCATTTAAATATGTGCAAATAACACCGGCGCACCGAGACGCTTGGCAGCGCAGTTAGTGGAGCATTTCACCCTCTGCGCGTGCTTTGTGAATTAGACGGTATCTGTTTGTTCCATTGTTACCGGTTTAGCGGCCGCAAAAGCCACGCAATCCTTTTCTGAATTCGGCCCTGAGTCTGGTGTCAGTGACACATGCTGCTCTGAGTCGCGCATCTGTCTGCTTGCGCTGCAGTGCGCCGAGGGTTTTAAATTTTAGTGTTTAATCAAAAGTTAAACACTACTTATCAGCAACCAGAAGTGCTTTTTCATTTGTGAATATTTTTATCTTAATCCTAGGGTTGCAAGAAACTACCCTTTCGCCATAATTTTTATGTTATTATCTTTTTTGGGCTTTTTTTTTCTCCGCTCAGCCCCCACCCCGAGTGGCAGTCCGAGTGTGCCTACCTACACATCCTTGTTTGTAATAGTCGCGAGGAGGAAAAGAAATTATACATTCATGGATACTTTTTGTCAAAGCTTGAATGCCAAGAAAATTAAATACTTTATAAAATCGCGATTAAGACTTTTTAATACTTTTTAAGGGCCTTAATTTTCCGACATTTGATTTATCAACTTTTAATACTTTTTAAGACCCCTGTTGGACTAGGGGCTCATCCTACTCTCCAATGTGCTATGTGTGAGCTCAGTCCTGCGTGTTCTTTAATGAAGCAATAGGAGAAGATATTCGGTCTCAGTTAATGTAATTTATTAAGCAGTAAAGGAATAAAATTACAGAGCTCTGGGCCTCAACTTCACGTCCCTGACGAACAACAAAGGTGTGTCAGTTCACGAAGTCTGACCTCCTGTCCTTTCCCTGACCCAGTATATTTGAGCATAACAGAGTGTCATTGTGCACGCAAGGCGTTGTCCTCTTCTCATTGGCAGTTCCACTTCCTCCTTCACCACACCACGCCCCTGCCTCGTGTTAATCTGACTCCTTCCCGCTGGCGGTGGGGGCGTGGTTCCTGTTTTGAAAGACAAGAGAACAACACAACTCCCTACACGTGCTGTACCTTACTATCTGTACATCACTTTCTATTCTTTTTACCATATATGAAACTAATTATCTAAGCATTGCGGTATGTGCTCCTCAGACTTCATGTCTCTTCCTCTCCTGTACTTCTCCACTTCTGCAAAGCAAACACATTCAGATCAGCTGAAATCATCTCAGTATTCTCATTGTTCACACATCTAAAACTTATATAGTGAAACACAACTTATAGTAAAACACATAAAATCATTCTATTCCCAACAGTCCCCCTTTTGGCCTCATAGGACTGAGGCCACTTTTTTTAGTCCCAATGTATCCAGGTCCCCCTTTTTAGGTCTTGTGATTACTGCACTTTTTGTTTCTTTTGAAACAAAAAGTTATAACTCCCCCTTTTGGTCTCATACACATGAGACCACTCACACCTTGTCTTCTCCTGAGTCTGAGTCCGAATCTGAATCAGTAGGCGGCCCTCCTAACAGGGTGGCCGTCTCCATTTGAGTCATCTGATATGGTGGGGGCTGTGGATGTTTTCTCTCCACAGCTGTCACTATGATTCTTTCACAGAGGGACCGGATACATGGGATACAACAACAACCACATAATGCTAACACCGCGAGCATTCCCACCAGAGACAAGAATACCGATACCACTAAATCTTTCCACTTACCGAACCACTTCTCGAAGATACCACCCAGGGGTTTATCAATACCTGAGTGTTCATGCATTTCCTCAGAGAGCGTGCGCAGCCCTTCTAGCGCCTTAGTTACTGACCCGTCTGGAGCTGTGTTATTTGGGATGAAGGTGCAGCAGAGGCCCTGGAACATAGAGCAGACACCCCCTTTCTCCGCCAAAAGCATGTCTAACGCAATTCGATTCTGTACTGTCATCAGGGAGGTGGCTGCCAGTTGTTCAGAGAGTCCCCCAACTGCGTCCCTAGTGCTGTTGGCCAGTCTAAGAACATTGTAATGCACATAGTTAATTCTGTCCACATTTTTGTTAGGGGTGATGGGAAACAGTGCAGCTAATATGGGTATGTTTTCAAAACCAGCGGCCACTTGGTCAGCCAATTTGTACTGGTCTGGGACCCCGCGAGGAACACCTATGGCGTCCATGTACGTGGTTGTTCCCTGGCTCATATCAAATGCATTTCTTTTCTGTCTACCTGAGTTGGTCTGGGTATCCCTCATCCCTAACAGGACCAGGGGTACAGCCAGTCGGACCAGTGCACACGTACCAACCCAGGAGGATGGCAGGGACAAGTGGAGGGTCTTATCTCCACAGTACCAGAACAGGTCCCCTCTAGCCTGAACCATGCTGCTGGCGTTCTGCCACGTACTCACATTCAGTGTTCTCTGGCACCAGTCAGCTTGCATCTGTCCCATATCAGTTACTACCCCGGTGGAGAGGTTCCTATGGAAACAAGTGTAATTCGCGATTCTGGGACTAAACGTTGGTGGGATGGTGTGATTCTTTATGGGTGGAAACAGAGAACTCAGAGTGGTACAATTAGCAGGATCAGGATACATGGTCATATTTATCATACAGTTAAAACCAGTAGGGTCTGTGTCAGGATACAAAGGGGCTGGAGTGGTGAACAGCGTAGGTCTAGCGGATGAGCATACAATGCAATTTGACATGTTCATGGATTCCGCTGTCGCCGCCACCCAGTCTAACCATAGGTTTTTGTCTCCATAGCCTGTGGCCAATCTGACTACGTCACTGCGGGTCAATTTAGAGTAGTCAATGTTTATCACGCCTGTGTTCTGTTGGGGTTCAGGCGCCTTGGTTGCATTACCTGGGGATACGGTGGTATTAGTAGGGGGAGGATTCAATAAGGTTAGTTTAATTAGTCCCATGGTATCGGTGCCACTGTGGTCTACTCCCAACACCAAATACATTGTGTTGTTGGTGCGATCTCCGCATTTGGTGCGGTGCCTAATTGAGTTTGACCATGGGTTTATTGTGAGATTATACACGCTTAGCAATACCGGATTCTGCTTATGGGAGCCTGGGAGAGGCTTCGTGGTGGTTCTAGGGCTTTGTCTCTGAGGGAAGACTCATAATACAACAGAGGTAAAACAATAACACAGGTTAACACAACAACTCCCAACACACACCACTTATGGTGGCGTGGTTCTAATCCCAATAATTCTAATAACACTTTCATTTCTTTATTTTGTATTGCAAAAAGGTAAATATAAACGTGTAAAATATAAGAGTAAATATGGAGTGTAAATGTTCTGCAAGCGAATCTTTCTTGTATCCTGGCTTTATATTACTCAAACGTACTCTGGGCAAAGTGTTGCTTCAAAGGAGCTTCAAACCTTCACATTGATCACAGGATATCTCTTCTGCACTTATGCTAAGCTAAATGAATAAATGTCTGTGTGAGTAAGCTGTGTGTTTTTTTTTTTTTTTTTTTCTTTAGTGTCTCTTATGTCCTCCAGTGTTCGGGCAGGTGTCTCTGCCACTGCACACTGACTCCAGTGATACCATGTGTCACCTTTTCCCTGGAGTTTGACGGCGTGGGACGTCCGTTCCACGACTTTGTAGGGACCAGTCCACCTTGGCTCTGACCACTTTCGTTTGATCACCTTGAGCAGGACCCACTCTGATGTTGGGGGGTCTTTCCCTTCTGCTCCCTCCCGAGCTGTGGTCACCTGTTTGGAGAAAGCTGACACCAATGCTGTTAGTTGGTCATAATACGGTTTGTATTGCATAGGGCTTTCTATTTCTTCTGTAGTTTGGATCCCAGCTCCCGGTCCCGGGAACTGGTGTCCTGTTTTTAGTTCATATGGCGTGAACCCTGTCAATGAGTTCACTGAGCTCCTGATTGACAATAGAGCTAGGGGTAGAGCATCTACCCAGCTCATTTTAGTCTGAGCACAGATTTTGCCTATTTTTCCCTTAATAGACTGGTTCATCCTTTCCACCTTGCCCTGTGACTGAGGATGATAGACTGTGCCAAATGTGTGTTTTAGCCCCAATGCCTTCTCTACCTGCTGTAGGTCTTTGTTTTTGAAGTGAGTCCCGTTATCAGATCTGATTCGTTTGGGGAACCCGTGCCTGGGGATATATTGATTTATCAGAAATTTGATTACTGTCTTTGCATCCTCTGATTTGGCAGGTATGGCTTCTGGCCAGCCGGTGTATGCATCCACCGCCACCAGAAGGTACCTGTGTCCTCCCACTCTTTCTATCATATCTGTGTAGTCAATAATGACCTCTTGACCTGGGAGTTTAGGGAGAGGAAATTTCCCTTGGTGTGGTTTCACTGTGGGTCTGACATTATATTCTGTACATATTTTACATTCTCTGATGTGATTCTCAATCATGGCTGGCAGAAAAGGGTGCCACCAATGAGTGAGACCTCGCACCATTTGCATCTTTCCACAATGAGTCATCCCATGAGCCTCCTGGAGGACTGATCTCATCAGCCCTGGGGGTAACACTGGTCTTCCGTCCGGAGACCTCCACACACCCTCTGTTCTCACTGCTCCTCTCTCTTTCCAGACTGTAAGCTCCTGTGGAGAAGCTTTCTGCTGCTCTGCTATTAACGTATTTACATCACATGGTGGCAGGAGATCATGTACTGTTTTCTCTGTTTGTAGCATGATATACTGTTGATTATATCCTGCCTTTCTCTTGGCTGCCATGTCTGCAGCCTCATTTCCCCTAGCGATAGCTGTCCCTGCTTTATCATGGCCCTTACACTTAATGACTGCTACCTGTGCTGGCTTCATCAGAGCCTCCTGTAGCCTCTTCATATCTTTTTCGTGTTTAATGGGGGTTTTTGCTGCTGTTAAAAAACCAGATCTGATCCACTGTGTCATTTCCACATGGATTGCTCCTACAACATATGCAGAGTCTGTGTAGATGTTCACTCTCTTTCCTTCTGACCATTCTAGAGCTGCAATCATTGCCTGGAGCTCAGCCAACTGCGAGGACTCTTTCCCTGTCACCCTTTCCGTGAGGACTTCCTCAAACCCTGTTTCTGTCTGTCTCACCACTGCATATGCTGCTTTCAGTCCCTCAGTTGGATGCCTGAAACAGCATCCGTCTGTGAACAGTGTTTCCTCTGCGTTAGTCAGGGGCTTCGCCTGCAAATCTTCTCTCACCCTGGTGTCTTTCTGCACCTTTTCCTCACACCTGTGTGGCTCGCCCTCTCCCATGTTATCTGCCATGTTTACACCTTCATGTGTGAATGTTATGTGTGGTGCATTTAAGATCTTTTCCAGCCTCGTCTGTCTGAGTGATGTCATAGTAAATGCCGCTGAGTTTACATATGCCACTATGCTGTGCGTTGTTAGTACCGTCAGTGCGTGTCCCATCACTATGTGTGCTATTTTCTGCAAAATTTTTGCCACTCCTGCTGCATGTCGTGTGCACGGTGGGTGTCTATCCTCGGTTGGGTCTAAGGATATGCTTGCATACATCAGCACCTGTCTGCCTCCCCCTTTTTTCTGAAAAAGCACACCAGAGGTGGTGTGTGCCTTCTCAGAAACGTCAAGAAAAAATGGTAGCTTGTAGTCGGGGATGGCTAGATCAGTAGCAGTAGAGAGTGCCTGTTTGAGGGAGATATAATGAGGTTTCAGCGTCAGTGGTCCATACCAGGGGAGCAGTAAGATTGCGCATGCCCTGTGCGTTAACCATGGCACACAAAGGATGGGTTAGTTCGCCATAAGAGGCCACATAGTGCTTGCTGTACCCTGTGAGGCCCAAAAATGACATCATGTCTTTCACAGTGTGTGGTTTTGGGTGATGCAGAATCGATTCTCTGTGTGACGGGGACACAGCCGTGCCCTTAGCCGACACTATGCGACCCAGGAACGAGACCTGCTGCCTACAGCATTGTAGCTTGGTTTTAGAGACTTTGAACCCTGTGTGGTGTAGGCGTAGTAAGACAGAGCGTGTGGCCTCTAGGCAGGTGGAGGGATCGGGTGCGGCCAAGAACTGGATTACCACAACCCCTTCTGGTAGTGGCAATTCGGCCAGCTGCTGTTTGAGAACCTGATTGAAAAGACCAGGTGAAAGGATGAAACCCTGTGCGAGGCGGGTGTAACATAGCTGACTACCACGATGAGTGAATGAGAAAATGTCGCGAAGGGGCGGCACGAGAGGTAGGCAGAAAAAGGCGTTAGCAAGGTCTATACAGGAAAACCACTTATGTTCTGGCGACAGGCTAGACATGGCGGTGTATGGGTTTGGCACTGGTACTGTGGGCGTGGAGATTACTGCATTAATGCGTCTGAGATCATGCGCCATGCGATATTTGCCTGTATTCTGTTTCTCTACAGGAAGAATGGGTGTGTTCCAGCTGGAGTCCGAGGCCTCCAACACTCCAGCCTGTAACAGACCCTCTATAGTATCTGCAATACCAGCCTCAGCTGCTGGCTTGTGACGATATTGATTCTGCCAAATCGGTGTCCAATCATTTAAATCAAATGTAATGGGGGTGACCCAGTAGATATCTGCCCACTGGCCTTCAGCTGTGGGGGATGTGTCTGCAGATAACAACATTTGTGAAGATGAATGTACAGTTGACAATGAGCAGTTCACAGTGTATCCGTTTGGGAACGTCACTATCAGTCCGTCCGGGCTGCACAGGATGGAGGCTCCACACTTTAATAACACATCTCTGCCCAAAAGATTAACAGGACATGCCATTGAGGAAACAAATGTGTGTGGAAATGTCTGATCTGCTTGGAGTATGGTAGTGGTGAGTGGTTTTGTGAGTGGCAGATTTTCTGATTGACCCGAGAACCCAGTTAATTCAATCGCTGATGATGACATGTGAGTAGCAGACACAGGGAGGTTTAATGTGGAATACCGTGCCCCCGTGTCTA
>NC_065519.1:31540864-31545679 GCF_006386435.1 Epinephelus moara
GTGTGTGAGGTGTTTCTCCCACTGTTCAGTGGAACAGCCAGGAAGGTCAGGGTTGTTCTCTAAGGATTCTTTTACCTTCGTGGGCAGTCCCTCTAACACGGCCTTTCTGAACAGGGTGGTTTGTAGGTCACAAGACCCTGGGTGTACTCCAGCCACATCTACCCATGTGTTCTTATATCTGCTAAGGAATGTTGCTGTGTTTTCGTCAGGTTCGATGTGAAACGTGAGTGTGTGCATGGCGCCAGACGGAATGGGAAACTGTTGTCGCATGGCCCGACCGATAGCAGTGGCATGTTGGGCAAATGGCTCTTTATCTGTTAAATTAACTGTTTTTGCCAACATGCGTCATCCTTTCCACACGTCCTGGCGGACGCTATGATATGTTATAGCTTACCAGTGAGATATAGGTTATCTGTGAGATATAACGTTATGTTAGGAGTGTTTTATCTCTAATTGTTTTGGTAACACGAGCAAACATTAGCACAGTAATGCTAAAATAACACGTTTATGTGATAGTCACAGCACAGCGCGGCAAATATAGGTTGGTACGATTATAATATATGCGTCTCCAGAGTGTTCTTCCACTGGAGTTTTTTCCACCTGGAATAAGCAGCACCGATATTCACTCGCGTTTTATCCCGTCCTCGCTTATCTGATCTTTTCTTTTATTTGGTGGCGTGGTTTCCCTCTTACGGGGCAAAACATATGTGTGGCCACTGTATTCAAATATGGCGATGCAAGAGGGCAGCATCCAGCAGACTGCCTGTGTATATATAGAGAAATCATTCTAAGCCTACAAGAAAGCTTCCATTTGTATGTGAATTGCCTTACACTTTAGTAAATATATATTTATGAACGCAATAGTTGGTATTTGCCATTAAACAACCTCGTAAATTACACATTGTAACTTTAAGAGTCCTTTAAGAAACGTATTTACTAGGACCTTTCATAAAATAACAGAAAAATGTATTATTTAATCATGTTTTTCCTTGAAATCGACATACTTTTAACATTATACTCTGTAGAAATAAAGGTATGATCTTGCTGAGTAGTTAACGGTTTTATACCGTACATTCAAATGTAAACATCAAAATCTGTAATTTTAACAGAATAATACTGTTAATTTTAGGGTAATTACACGCTTGTAACATTACCATATTTTTCCACAAATTTTACATTCTTTTAAAAAATTTTCGCAGTAAATTTCTGTGTTTTCTACATATTATGCCCCTAAAAAATTAAATTATGTACCGTTTCTTGATTTACGGTAATTCAATGTATTTACTACGGTGATACGGTGGTTTTACTGTTGCAATTTGACAGTTTTTTACTGTAATTTCTACGGATTTTTTTTTTACAGTGTTCATGCATCTGTATAATGTAGGAGACAAAGGCATTGAAGAAGAAAGGAGATTTTGGCATTAGTTGGGCATTTTAGTTTAGTGTGTCAAGTCTATATTACCACTCCCAGCATCACTGTTGTGGATGTGGCTAGAGTCTGAGGCTACTGTACACACTGCACTGCGCACACTGGTAGTTTGTGCTAGCTGGGTGCCAAAGCTAACATTGCTTTACATTTAGACAAATAAAGCTGGCACTGCATTTAGCCCATTTGAATTCTTAAGCACCCGCTCTGCAGCCTGAATAAACTGCTTCTTTAACCTAAAAATAGGCCAATTCCCTTGTTGTAAGTGTATCTGGGGCTGTTTAACAAGTGCTCCCATCAGGCCTTTCTCCTCTCCACCCTTCTTTCTGTTCTCTTATCTCCTCCTCTCTTTTACCTGCATTACATACTTTTTTTCCTTTCCTCCCCCTCCTTTGTCCATTCCGTCTTTCTTTTGTGGTGACTTTAATGCTGATCCCATGATGCATTTCCCTAGTCCCCCTACATGCCGTCTGTACTATAAAGGCAGACAACGGCTATTGTGAAGTTGCTCCCTGTTGGCCCTCTACTTCCCACCCTAATTACCTTCTTACATCCCATCCTACAATTCCCCTTCTTCTTCCCTCACTCCCTCCTTATCTTATCTTTTCACTCCACGTAACTCCCTTTTGCCTGCTTCTGGCTATCCCATCCCTCCCTCTCATTTTCCTCACACACACATACACACAGGAAAGAGTAGAAGAATGAATATTGTTCAGCTACACTTCTGGGGCACTCCAAATCCATTTTGGTTGTGCATGAGCACTTGAGCAAGTTTGTGAATTCCTTACTGTGAATATGTAATGTCTTTTTGAAGCTGAAATATAGAGGCATTTTAATTAAGCCTGATGTCCTTTCATCTCCATGAAAACCCAGAGAAATTATGTCAGGGAAATTGAGCATGTGAAGACACAAAGAGACAGAGAAAAAAAGATACTGTGTAAAAGTTTTTGTTTTTTTTTAATTGGGAATTTAGCATAATGTGTGCTTCACCAGTTATAGAATCAACAGGATATGAGGTTTTGTAAATATCACTGGAGCAAACTGAATCCTCTGAGGGTGGAGCTGATGAGGGAATTATTTGGAGAATAACTGTCTAATTCTTATAAATGAGACTCTTGTCACTCCCATGTTTCTATATCTCTCTTCTGTTGTTCTGTTACTCTCTGCATTTGTTAATGGCTGCCATAAGGGCATGCATCTCTATTTGCTGAGCCTGTAGCATTTGAAATTCCAGATGGCCAAATTTGAAATGCAAGTGGCAGTAACACTATAAACTAACTTGTGATTGTATAGTTGCTGATCCTAAAGATTGTAATCTCTATCCTGTTTACACTGCCAGACTTATCTTTGATTCATCATTTCATGCAGCCAAGCACTGCTCAAACAAACAAACAAACAAAAACAGCTTTAATTTAAATTCTAGTCAAGATTTCATTTTTTCCCCAAAGATATCGGATATGTCAGACTGACTGGAAACAACACGTACAGGAATAGAATGGAATATTTCCATTTGGTGTAGCAAGGAAAAAAAGAAGTAATCTCAAGCATTTGTGAGCATGTAAGTAGAGCGACAAGATAGTTTCAAAAATATATACGGTGCATTACTCTTCCTTACATGCTTTGTCAGTGTAACATTGTAAAGGTCAGCAGCATATGGTAATATTCTCTTATCCACTGTAAGAGGTATATTAAAGTTCTTTGTAAATTTCTCTCACTGGGCTGTTCCTGAAAGGGCTATCTGGATAGTAAGTGCTGTGATTTTACAAATTTCCAAACTCTTTCTCTGAAAACATTTTCTAAACACTTTGGTAGCAGTGTTTTAGAATTGATCCCTTCACTTTTAAAAACAGTGAAGACGGGTAAGCAGTTCTGATTTGAGTTTTGGGAAATGGAGCATAATTTCAAGAAATGTGTCTTGACAGTAATATGTGGTGTGCCCCAAGGCTCATTTCTTTGTTCAGTGCTGTTCTCTGTGTCCATGCTGCTATCATTGCTATGTTGATGATGTACAGCTTTATCTCCTATTTAACTGCAATAGCATTATATGGCTATACATAATTTAAAACTGCACTACTGTGATCAACATATCCTCAGACAACAGTTTGTATGATATCCTATGAACTGGCACCCCATGAATAACGTTACCACTTATCGTAAAGTTACGTAATTAACATAAAGTTAGAGATGATTAATTTTTGGAAAATAAACATGGTAGGGTGTCTTGAGGTCTTGGCAAGTAAAGTTTTATGGTAAGGTTTATGAAAAGAAACACTCATCTCTCCTGGTAAAAGTCGTGTGTTTTCCAACCTGCCTTCTAACTGGACCAAAACACTCCAAAACACTAGTTGGCAGTGGAGGACTCTGTTAAGTGCTGTTAAGTATAGTTGATTCAAAACACTCAAAACACACATTGAACATGGCTTAATAGAGACAATTTCAAACACAAGTACGCGAATTGGCTTCACTATAAATCGCAGCATTGACAGACAAATACTTGTCTTTATCTGGACACATTTCCCCCACCAATACAACATGCTAACGTTATTAGCACAAGTCTATGGCGTTTTACATTGCATAAATTATCCTAGCAACTAGCGATCTTTCCCTCTTCTCATATAAAACCAGAGACAACAGCAACATTTAACAAAGGTAACGGCACACAATTTGGCTCCATTACAACTCACAAGATTCACCAACAAAACAAATATCTTATTCTAAACATGTTTTCCAAGCAAATATAACATGCTAACGTTATTAGAGCCAGCCTATGGCATTTTATGTTGTATAAATTAGCCTAGCGACAAGCGATCTTTCCCTCTTCTCATATAAAGCCAGGGACAAGAGCAACATTTAACAAAGGTAACGGCACTCAATTTGGCTCCATCACAACTCACAACATTCACCAACAAAACAACTGTCACACTAAACATGTTTTTTAAACAAATACAACATGCTGACATAATAAGCGCCAGCCTATGGCATTTTACATTTTATAAAATAGCCTAGCGTGAGTGGAGATTTCCTCTGTTCATATGAAGCTAGGATAAATCACACACAAGACTTAAAATGCTATTTTAGTGGAGGCTTTACTGTCTTCACAATTTATTGTTTCTTCTTAGGGAAATGATGTCAGCAGGGGCACAACTACCTACTTTCTGAGGGGTATGCAGACACATTACAGGCGCCCCCCCCCCCCCCCCGGATTTTGTTCATAATGCTTACCTGTGTAAATCTTATTGATTCATGGACTTATAAAATATAAGACTATTAGTACAGACTTTTATTTTAAGTTACATAGTACAGCAGGTGATCAGCTCAATCAAAAACAAAAAATAATGCATAATAATGTAATAACATGTAACAGCAGCGGCACCCAGTGCTCAATATAT
>NC_065519.1:31548035-31550249 GCF_006386435.1 Epinephelus moara
TATCACTCCCAAGTTCTATAATTTATCTGTTTTATGATTCACCATCTAGTTAAAAACCCTCAGAGGTCTAAGCCCTTTTTTCTCCCTTTAGGTCCGCCTGCCATCTAAATGCACAAATAAGAATCTACACATTATTTACTTGATCTACACTCTTCTATTCTTACTTCAGATGCCTCAGTAGTTCAGTGAATAGAGTAAATCCACAGATCACGATAAAAAATGTTCAGTATTATGACGGATTTAAAGGCCAAGAAGTGAAGGAGCGGAGGGGCGCCTAATCAGTGACGTGCCTCTGTTATTGATCATATCATTTACACATGCACAAACAGCTGTTAAATACAGAAAATGCCGACTGGAAATAATTTTCACCTCATCGCTTTGGCGCCCCCTCTAGCGCGGTGCCCCTATGCGCCGCATATAGTGCATACCCACTTTTTGCGCCACTGGATGTCAGTATACAGAAACAGACAGGAGGTCTGCGTCACCGAGACCCTGAGCGTTAGGGTGGGTGAGTTCAACGCACTGTTGCCAACTCCTCAGTAAGAAAAGTAGCTATTGGCTGTCCTAAAAGTCGCTAGAAGTTGCTAAATGACATCATCACCTAATTTGCATAATTGTCCATATGCATGTAATTGTAATGGCTGCTGTAGGAGAGAGGAATAACGTCGTGGGAGAGACAAAAACTGATTAAAAAAACACCTTGAATATTTAGAACTACAAATGAACCTTCTTTCAGTGGTTTATATTAGACAAAGAAAATTTTACATTTACATCCCGCCCTGACTGTAAACCAGGTCGGGATCAGCCAGCGGCGGTTCCGCGCATGCGCGATTCACTTGCAGTCTGGACGTGGAGGGGGCCGTCTGTGAGTGCTTTGGGGTGAGAGAGGAGCCCATGGCAGCATCCGCTGCTCGTTGAGAAGAATAAGAATGATACGTGCTCTCACAACAGAGTCTCCAGAAGTCTTCAATAACATCAGAAAAAGTCACTAGATTTGTCGCTAGTCGCTTTTTTGAAAAAGAGTCGCTAGAGGGGTCTGAAAAGTCACTAAATATAGCGACAAAGTCGCTAAGTTGGCAACACTGGTTCAACGTTGTGTAAACAAAGGCGGTCTTTTGAAAACACCCCTGTTTTCACAGGTAACTTAGCCTTTTTTGTGTAGTACTTTTGGGAGGAAATCATATGAACAGTGCATGAGAACAGCCTGCTGTGACAGAAGAATGGATGTTGCAAAATCTTTTGCAACTCCACTAACATAAAATGGAAGTCTTTTTAATGACCCAGAAGCTTATATGAATTTTGAATTGCTTTGGAAGGAACAACAATTTTATTAACTGTTTTACTAGGCAGAATAACATTGCAACAGTTGGCATTGTTTTCACCTGGTGAGTCTGAGTCATCATTGCAAAATGTGGTCCTGATGACACCAATTGTAGCAGCAACTACCACAGGAGCCATTTTAGCCCCGTTTCCAGTGAGCAGTACAGTTCAGTTCAGTTCAGTTCGGTACGCTTTTTTTTTTCCATTTCCACTATGAAAAGTTGTGGATGGTACCGATGGAACCATTCTCTTGGTACTAAAAGGTGGAGCTGTGAACACTGCAGTCCGGTGATTGGTCAATAGTGGACGATCACTCTGTTCAGGGCTGAGTTGTGGCTGGGTTTGAGACAACTTTGATCATTACTTTAGTTTTTACATGACATACATTTCAGGTAATGAGTGGATCTTAAAGCGTTCATATATATATATATATATATATATTAATTTTGACAGGGTCATGTGAATGGCATATATTTTAATCCTCACTCCAAGAAAAAAAAAAAAAAGCATTGCGGCGCGCCGTTCCAGTGGGCAACACTATACCCCTGAGCTTGCCTGAGAAGGACTAAATGCACAAACCTGCTATTTTGAAATATCACATGGAGAGAGACTCTCACTGCAGCCTGTTTTATTTTGTTCTGAAAACTGACGTGCAACCCCATTGAGGCGAAGCGTCACCGGTAATGAGGAAATACAGTGAGTGCTGGAACAGGCTCGCTGCGAACAACACTTGACTCTGTAGCTCCTCTTAAAAAGAAGTTAAAAAAGCAAAGAAAGTTCGCTCCTTGGTATAACTCTCAAACCCGTAAGTTAAAACAAATATCGCGAAAATTTGAAAGGAATTGGCGATTAACCAAACTGGAAGAATCTCGTTTAATCTGGACAGACAGTCTC
>NC_065519.1:31552544-31558167 GCF_006386435.1 Epinephelus moara
TGTCCGTCCTGGAAGAGGGATCCCTCCTCAGTTGCTCTTCCTGAGGTTTCTACCGTTTTTTTTCCCCGTTAAAGGGGTTTTTTTGGGGAGTTTTTCCTTATCCGCTGCGAGGGTCATAAGGACAGAGGGATGTCGTATGCTGTAAAGCCCTGTGAGGCAAATTGTGATTTGTGATATTGGGCTTTATAAATAAAATTGATTGATTGATTGGATGGAGCAGTGAGTGACAACAACCCCGCCCACATTTAAGGGTACTGTCTGCAGTCGAAACGCCAGGGTCTAGGTACCACGTCTAAAGAGTTACTTTTGGTTCCAAAGGTACCATACCAATAGTCTTTGGTAGAAACAAGGGTTTTGAGTATTCTGCCAGAGGTTTATATGTCTGTTTATCTGTGGACAGATTTTGTAAATGCAATAGCAAGCGTGCAAGATGCAGTCACAAAACTTTACAGGTGTGTAGCTGGGATCAAAAGGCTGAGTTCAAAGGTGGATGCTGTCCAAGCAATGGGGTCAGAAGTAGGGAGGTAGGAAGTAAGAAGGAGCCATTGCCCCACTCCCCCCCAACTTTACGCTCCTGGCCAACATTTTGTTTAGCTTGCGGACTGCTGTATTGCAACTGGAGTGATCCCGTTGAAAGATGACCTCTAGTTTGATTAGCTATGTCTTTTTGGCGCATGTTGACCTGCAAACAGGGACACCAGATCAAAGCATTCACATATTGCTACTTTTAGAAGTCACTGACAAACAGTTTTGTATAAAGACTTCTCGAGAGAAAGTCACTAGCCATGTTTCCATCAGCCTGTTTAGATGCGCATCTAGAAGTATCGCATCGGAAAATTATTATGAAAACGTCAAAATTCGAATTAAAATCCCCTGATTCGCACAAACTAAAATACGCTCACTTTAGCCGGGTTTTGGTTGATTCGAAAAAATGTTGATTCGCAAAACGAGGGGTTGGAAACAGTTATGTTCGAATTAAGTCTGACGTAGTGCACCTCTCTCCATGGTGATATCCACACTCCGGGTCGGGAAGGCGGTAATGCATTTACAAGCTGGTTGCCAACCGGCAGAAAACGTAGAAGAAGAAAAATGCGAGACTTGTTTTGTTTCCGGTTCTGCAGAAAACTCACGCAAGTTCGTAGTTTTCACCAAAGTCTGTACATTTAATGGAAACACACAGGATTCGTATTTCTTTTAATGCGCATTTCCCAATGATTCAAATCACTTTTGGATGGAAACATAGCTACTGTGTTTGCCATAGTTGGTCCTTCACTTCCAAGCAGCTTCTCCCTTCTTCCTTTTGTCATTTTCTGTGATGTATTTTGTGCCTTCTACTTAAAAAGTACCATTCAAAGTTAACTTCCCTCTCTGTTCCATTTTACCATTAAATATGCTTTGCTCATTTTGCAGAGGAAAGTCGAGAGACTCTGACACAAAGGTTAATTGAACAGAACTTACAGGATGTTGGCCCAAACCTCAGTTTACACACAAACACACACTCACTTAGGGCATTTTGTACAATTCCTTGTACTACTCCTGAGTTGCATTTTACTCTCCTTTTCCTCTCAATTTCTCTTCCTCTCCTCCCTCTTGTCTCCACGTCTTTGCCTTTCTCTCCTACGGCTCCACTGTCTCTCTGTAATTGGCTGTAATTGTCATATCATGGCAGTGCAGTACATGGGTGTGTATGAGGGTGTACGTGCGTACGCACAGAGCTGGTGTCACTTCTTTTGGTGAAGGCCTCCTTATTAAGGCGAGCTCACACTATAGAGACCCAATTACTGTTAGTGGGATTCACTGTAGACTGGATGTATGGAGAGATCTGATACAGTATGTTTTATGTCAAATTCTATTGTCACAGTTTCTCAAATACATTTTAATGTCATGTAGGCTCAAAGAGTAGTAGCATATCATCATGGCAGTAGCAGGAGAGGGTTGATGTCTGTTTCACATATCTTCTTTGGGCTTTGTGAACTGTATCAGAGGAGTCAAACACTCGTCCTTTGAGACAAAAGTGGAAACCTTACAACAAGCTGTCATGCCACTGCGAAAGCCAAAAGTTGTCTTATAACTGAGGACTTTGATCCTGCTATCACTCTACAAAATAACTGACAGCATTAAATTAAAGCAAATATGACACCCGCTAAAAAGATTAGTCAACACTTTTAGCAGAATCATGCCTTTAAACACTGTTTTATCACCCTTAAACACTCATACACATATATTATCACTCTGTGATGTTTAATGACTTGCAGGTGTCACCATTTACTCTGTGGTATTCACATTTCCTAAACCTGCCACATTTACCTCTGCCTCACCAAGGGATTTCTGAGAATAACTTATGACAACCAGGGTGTGACTGAAATCTGTGTGGAGACTGTGACAGCAGCTGTTTTGTAAAGGCAAGGCTGTGGGTTTTGTCAGTCTAAAAAAAAAGACACTTTTTTTGTGCCCTCTTGCCCAATTCAAAAAATAAATTTCATTTCGGTCAATTAAGGCTACAACTTGTGCAGACCTTGGCATCTGTCTTTGCTAGTATTAAATCTGTCCTATATCAATGATAGCAACTCATGTTGAAATGTCAAAGTTTAGAAAGAAGTCCTTTTTGAGAAGCTGACACCCAAATGTGACAGCGCGAATTAACCTGCTTGCTGTCACAAAGGCTCATCTTTTCCAAAGTTGTCAAAACACAGCAAACTTTTAATACAATGCCAATCTGTCATTCCAAATACATCTGTTGATTGAATGTCTGATGATACAGATGATAGCAATTTTTTCTTATCTGTTTATCATTTTTTAGAACTATTGGAATGGATTGTGGTCAAACTGGATAGGATGTAGGTATGTACAGAGTTGTTGTTGGTCCCTGTTAGAGCTAAAGTGCTGGCATTGAATAGAACTGCATGATCTGCAGGTATTGGAAAGGTCTCAGTAAAACGAAACATAGATGAATAAGAGTCCTTGACTAACTACCACACCTGAGAACTTGTACTGTCATACCAGGCTAGCAACACTGCAATAATTGAACTAGTTGAGTGTAGGCAAGTGTTCTTTTGTTGGATTAACTGTGATAAATGACATTATTGTCATTTTGAGACCATTTTATGCCATTGATATCTTGTGGTCTTGTTCACAAGTGAGGGTAGAATGGAGCGTGAGATGGATCGGTGGTTAGGTGCGGCCTCTGCAGTAATGCAGGCGCTGCACTGCTTTGTTGTGGTGAAGAGGGAGCTGAGCCAGAAGGCGAAGCTTTCGATTTACTGGTCAATCTGCGTCCCAGGCCTCACCTATGGTCATGAGCTCTGGGTAGTGACCCACAGAATGAGACTGCGGTTACAAGCGGTCAAAATGAGTTTCTTCCGTAGGGTGGCTGGGCTCAGCCTTACAGACAGGGCAAGGAGCTCAGACATCCGAAGGGAGTTTGGAGTAGAGCTACTGCTCCCTCGCGTCAAAAGGGGTCAGTTGAGGTGGTTCGGGCAACTGATCAGGATGCTTCCTGGACGCCTCCCACTTGAGGTGTTTCAGGTACATCCCACTGGTGGGAAATCTCAGGGCAGACCCAGAACACGCTGGAGGGATTACATATCTCATCTGGTCTGGGAATGCCTCAGGGTCCCCCAGGAGAAGCTGGAAAGTGTTGCTGGGGAGAGGGATGTCTGGGGTGCTTTGCTCTGCCTGCTGCCCCCACGACCTGGCCCTGGATATGCAGATGAAAGTGGATTGATGGATGGATGAATGGATGGATGGATGATATAATCAGGATGATAATAATGCAAGTACAACCTGTCAAGCAATGAACTTTTAATTCTTAATAATATTCAGACATTAGTAGTGGAATATAAATAAAAATATTTAACATATTAAATTAAAAAAACAAAAACAATATGTTAATATGTACAAGAAAGTACTGGTGTAGTGGAGGGTATACACAACTACACAGGGTTTACCCACCTGTTTTTCTAGCTGTTTACAGTATTCCCACCTATCAGCCAAAAAGCCATTGAAATATGTAGGAAAGTGTACCTACTTCCTCCTTGGTAACCTGCTTCCTCATCAACTACCACTGCACAACTGCAAGACAGTATGTATAAAAAGAAAGTACCTTTGTGGGAGTAGCCCAAAGTTACTCAGTTTGAGTTTGGCCAACAACAACAAAACCAAGACTCAAGACCTTTTAAAACAGGTAGGCTACTACTACTACTTCTACAAAATAAATAAAAATAAAAATCAACAAAAATATTTCAAGACCAGGATACAACAAACCATGTAGTGAGCCTCACCATTCATCATGTTTATCTGTGCTGGTTTACAGACTAGTTTGCAATGGAGCTTAACATCATTCAAGGGCATCAAGCATCAAGGATGCTTAGCGTGTCCGCTTTAGAAAATTGTGGTCAATTGACTGTAACACACCAGTGACTCATGAACCAGGAGCAAAGCACATTATAAGTATAATTGGGCAAGGTGTCATGTCATTAAAACACAGCTACAGGCCAATATGATGTTGCCAGAATCACAATACAGATGCTTTTAGTCAATCTAAGCCAACTGGAGCCAACAACCTTCACTACAACACATATCAGACTTAGGGATAAAACAGCATGTGTGTCAAAACATCTCTTATTTTTTACTTGCAAGTTTTAGAGTTAGATTTTTAACACAAGGTATGATATGAATAAGTGCACACTTGATCTTATGAGGGCTGAAAAGGTTCATATCCTGTTGTTTTACTAACTTGATATGAAGGGTGTAAAGTATTTATGCTTCAGTCTTCTGTCTTAAAAAGATTTGATCACCCAGGCACGTTTATACAAGTACTCATTTTAAAAGTCATTGTTACAGCACAGTAGAGGAGTGGATTAAATTACTGAATTACATCAAAAGTGAAATTGAAGTTTCATCTACACTCCAAACGCAAAACTGCATGTCAAAGGAAGAGGTCTCTGTTTGAACGCTGCAATAATGAGTAATTACGCCAGAATGAGCCAAACGCACGCTGCGCTGAGCTGTCTTCTGCTGATCAACCCTCCTAAAGATATGAAGAACGGGAGAAACCGGAAAATTGCAAAGGATTAGATGAAGAAGACAGCTACAGAGGGGGGTGAGAAACAATAAACACAGTTGAAAAGAGATTGATAGTATTAAAAAAAAAAGATATGAGTCAAGAGAGGGAGCGAGAAAGTGGAGAGGAGAGGGAGCCATAGTAATTATAGTCATCTCCCCTCAGCTCTTTGGTAAATAAACGAGCATCAATTAGCCACAATGGCTTCCAGTTGCCTCAGTGTCGGAGCGCTAATTAATTTTATCTTTGTATTCTTGCTGCTCTCCTCCCCCTCCTCTATAGCTCCTCTTTTCTTTTTACTTTGTTTCTCACACTGTCACTTTTTTATTGTTCTGAAAGTGGGGCATTTTTGAGCCTGTGCAAAGAGGCCCTGCCCTGCTTCACTGACTGGCTGTCAGTGTTGGGCAAGCTACTTGGAAAGTGTAGTGAGCTAAGCTACTAGTTACTCTAATATTAAATGAAGCTTCACTACATCAAAGCTATCACCCTCAGAAATGTAGCAAGCTAAGCTACAGCAAAATGAAAGTAACTAGTGCAACTACATCCAAGCTTTTTACTAAA
>NC_065519.1:31559584-31566381 GCF_006386435.1 Epinephelus moara
ACACACACACACACACACACACACACACACACACACACAAAACCGGCATAAGAGCAATCCTCTTCTCAAGCCTCTGCCAATCACAGGTTGGTATCTCACACAAGTCACTATCATAGCTGCCAGTATTGATTGACAGGCCTCACAGCATCTCCAACACATAACTCTGCTGGGAGTGAGACGTTCCTTGATATTATGGAAAACTCATTAACTACCATAACAGANACACACACACACACACACACACACACACACACACACACAAAACCGGCATAAGAGCAATCCTCTTCTCAAGCCTCTGCCAATCACAGGTTGGTATCTCACACAAGTCACTATCATAGCTGCCAGTATTGATTGACAGGCCTCACAGCATCTCCAACACATAACTCTGCTGGGAGTGAGACGTTCCTTGATATTATGGAAAACTCATTAACTACCATAACAGACTTTTTGCTGTAGCTGAACACATTCTTTACAGTAACAGAATCCATTCCTACAAAATCACATCACCCTGTCCGTTACACTATCCATCATTCTGTGCATATCCCCTATTATAACGAAAACCACATCAATCAATGAAATCTGAGCAAAATCAAACCGCCAACAGGTAGCCTGACATTGAACACAATATAGCCTAGCGGGGCTGGCTAATGTCAGCCTGCTGTCACAGGTCAGTCACCGTCCGATCCTTTTCATCTAATGATTGCACATCATGGACATGAGAAAGTTTTTAAAGCCTCAGTGTGTAAAAATGGTAAGTAACAGTGACATCAGCGGTCATATTCTAGATTGCAGGGCTCACTCGCGCTCACTCGCTCACCCCTCCCGTCGGGTAAGTGACGGTGGCCTCGTAGGACAAAAAGCCTTGCGCAGACAGAGACGGCATGATCTACGAGTTTTTCAAGTTTTTCAGGAGTAGGCCTATCTAGCGATGAGGTGAATATTTATTTAGGAATCTAAACCATGTTACGATATTGTGGCGACCCTGCAGTAAATGTTCTGTTATAATGTCAATGCTCTGTGAGTTAATGGCATGTTTGGGATTGAATGAGTATAGGTAGGGGGGCAGGGGGCGAGTGTGACGGGGATGAGGGCTGTGTGAGTGCGCTTGCTGGTGTGTGTATGAGCGAGCTGGAGGACGCTACAATATGTTATAGCTTACCAGTGAGATATAGGTTATCTGTGAGATATAACGTTATGTTAGGAGTGTTTTATCTCTAATTGCTTAGGTAACACGAGCAAACATTAGCACAGTAATGCTAAAATAACACGTTTATGTGATAGTCACGGCACAGTGCGGCAAATATAGGTTGGTACGATTATAATATATGCGTCTCCAGAGTGTTCTTCCACAGGAGTTCTTTCCACCTGGAATAAGCAACACCGATATTCACTCGCGTTTTGTCCCGTCCTTGCTTATCTGATCTTTTTCTTTTATTTGGTGGCGTGGTTTCCCTCTTATGGGGCAAAACATATGTGTGGTCCTCCATTTAAAGAGCGACAGAATCATAAAAGTACAAAGCAGGTTCACGCAGAAGCGCCCCGGATTGAGCTTCACCTTCTCTGTCTCCAGTGACGGCAAGTTCTAGGTAAAGGCGAAAGGCGAAGCGCGTATATCCCTTTCGGCCACTGTATTCAAATATGGCAACGCAAGAGGGCAGCCTCCAGCAGACCGCGCCCTGTCTGTGTATATATATAGAGAAATCATTCAAAGCCTACGAGAAAGCTTCCATTTGTATGTGAATTGCATTACACTTTAGTAAATAGTATATATTTATGAAAGCAATAGTTGATATTTGCTAATAAACAACCTCGTAAATTACACATTGTAACTTTAAGAAAACATCATCTGTCGTGTTGTTAGCAGCTGATGCATCCATTGATCTGCTGAACACTATTTCAGATTGTTGATTGATTTAAAAGCTGACTTTTTTGGCCTGGCCTGCCCTGGCTAACCATGATGACTCAAAACCATTGCCCTCGCGTAGGCTAACAAACTGCAAACAAGCTGCCAACAAGACTATAGGCTAGCATAAGTTGTCATAAGAACTTATGAAATATCTCTTGACGTGAAAATTGAAACCTCAATTAGCAACATTAGATACTTATTATACCGATCTTGGTTAAAATGTCAGAGAAGTCACCATTATGAGCCATTTTCTGGCATAGACATCTTTGTCTTACAGTATTGATTTTGCAAATAGTCTACAAAAGCATGACATTACCTGACGTTATGTCCACCAAAGATTTTTAGAAATCCAAGAGTAACTTAAGAAAATAAAATAAAATATCCATGGTTGGCATGCTGTGTTAACTCAGATTTTATTGAAGTAGAATAGAAAGGGTACATTTGCTACGTTCTCATTACAAGTTTGTCTGCTTCCATTCTCTACCGTCTGAAGGTTAGCGTTAGCAATGTAGCAAGTGGCTTGTGTCACGTTCTGTAAGCCCCTGTTCCACAGCTGATTGAACTTTGACCCCTTTCTTTCTGTCACTCAACCACATCCAACATAAAGATGCAAACAAAGAATTAACAATGCATTGGTTAGCAATATGTTTGCATTGTGTTGATTTAATAGTCTTCTTTCAACATTAATATTTTCCATAATTCAACCTAGTTAATTGTGCACAGTTACAGGTTGAATGAGGGCAGAATGTTTTCCACCTATCCATTGAAGCTGATATTTGGTATTAGATGTTAGATATTATATTATATTATATTATATTATAGTAGGCTATATTATAAACATGGAGGCCCAAGCCATCTCCGACACTGCCAGTGTCTACCAACTGCTCTTCTGACATGTTTACTACTCTGAGGGCCATATTTCAAGTTGCTCTGACTATTCCAGTTAGCAGCTGCAGCTGTGAGCGCTCTTTCAGTGCCTTACGTTGCCTCCACACATGGCTATGGAGCACTATGGAGCAAGACATACTAAACGATATGGCCGTTATCATGATTGAAAAGCAAAATTTGGATGCCATTACCAGGGACGACGTCATAGACAGATTTGCCAAGCTAAAGCCAAGGTGGTAGAGTCTTTTACTGCATGAAGATTTCTAGCCTAAATTGAAAGTGAACTGGGATGTTGAAAAGTAAACCTGAATGCGTTTTACTTGTACATTGTATATAAGAGCTATTCTACATTCACTAAAATGCATCTTATTACTAGGTGGACATTACCACTTAGTGGACAACAAATGCAACAGCATGAAAAAGGTACATGGAATGGAACTACATAAGGTCAACCAGATTCACAGTCGCCACTAACAAAATGCAAAAAAAACTAAAATGCGCCTCTGGAGTGTTTCTAATTTCAGTCAGACACCTGCTATTAACCTTAATTAGGCATAATCCTTAAATTGATTATACAGTAACTTGAATCTATTGTGGGTCAGTCTTATATTTTAAGTCTAAATTTTGCCATTATAATTCCCTTAAAAGTCGCCTGAAGCCACGAATTAAGGTTGTTGTTAAGGTTGTTTTTCAAAATTTAATCCTGGGGGAGCATGTCCCTGGACCCCCCTAGTTAGACTGGGCTTAAGCCCTGGATGTCTACAATGTCTTGCAACGCCTCTGGAGGGCACCTGTCACTGCGATATAATACACCACTGGACGGCGTCAAGTTGAACTGCAGCTGGTAATGAATGAATAATTTAAGGAGCAGGAAAGTCCCATAGGGTGGGCAGGAGGGGAGGACAGTGGGTCCAACAAACACTGGACTTTCACCCAGCAGCATGGTGTTCGCTTCCTGTATGAATGTAAAGCCAAACATGATGTTTTTTTCTAAACCTAACCACATGCTTTTGTTGACACCCAGCATTGGTAATGGCATGCCAGAACATCAACAGCAGATGCAGGAGGATATCTAGTGTGCAATTCGTAGACGTCAAAGGCCACTGACAAAGCGGTGATTTGTGATGACTTGGGACAAGAACATGTTCGTCAATTTCATCCCCGCCTCTAAAGTCTCAAAAGTCTTGACAAACAAGCGACTTGTGATAAGAGTGGCGTGGCTCCTTTCAGAGACAGGGCAGCGCGTATGTGTGTGCAAATGAGTGGGTGGTCGAGCGAGCGAGCAAGCGGGTGAGACAAATGATGGTGAAAGCGAGACAGTTGAGTGGGGAGAAACGTAGGAGCATGGTTAGCAATAAAGTGGTCAAGTTAATAGTAAATGTGCAGTGTAAGTCGAAGTGTCTGTTAATAAAGGTGGCCGCATCTCAGGACCAAGTGGAGCTCCCGTATATTGTTTTCCAACTGCTAGTAAAAAGTGAGTGGGAGTAAACCAGCCCTGCAGGTGAACAAATCTCCCCTGTGATTTCTGACCACAGTCGGGGAGCTAAAGCAGGAATGGTTAACAGAGTGTTGAGCAGTTGCGATCATGTAGGGAAGTTTGTTTGTTGGTATATGCTGTGAGTGCATGGTTGTACAGTGATAGGACTGCTGGAATCTGGGTTTTCTCTGAGTGCATTTGAGGTTTCATTTGGATAGCATGAAATGTAAGATATTGGGAGCACTGTAATGTGAGCATGCATGATGTTCTGACAGCTGCTTTTTGACCATACACTTATTAAATTGGGTCATTGTTTAATTCCATAGAAATTGTTATGGTATGGACTGGGTCCTCATATGTATACCTGTGACATGTTAGCTCATGAGGGAATTATCCCGTCCCAGCGAGCAGGTGTTAAGGGCCTGACAAACTAAGCTGACAGTCGGCTGTCGATCAGTGTAAGGTAAGGTAAGGTAAGGTAAGGTAAGGTAAAACTTAAATGTCCCCTGGGGGCAATTTGGGATACAGACAGTAGTCATAAGTAAAACAAAACAGACAGTACAATACATAACACTCAGAATCCAGATTCACTTACTGCCAGAAATAACGGGACAAAGGATGATCTGTAACGCGTAGTGCTACGTTTATGGAGGCAAAACCTTCACCTTGATGGAGGCATCTGAAACTCAACACGCAGGGGATGTTGAGAGTCTGAGACAATAGACCGAGCTTTAGAGGTCACCCTCTCTTCATGCAGATGCTGGAGGTTATTCAAAGTAACACCAGTGGTCTTGGAACACAACTTGACCAGTTTTTCCAACCTGACCACCGACAACTTCTTCACGTCTCATGACCTTGGACAGCAACTGCTAAAGAGGGGAATGGCCCTTGTTTGCACAATCCGTAAAACCAAGCCAGAGCTTGCACATGCCACAGGCAGACAAGGAGGTGGCCAGTGGCAGTCTACTCCAGAATGTTGGACATCTCCTGCTGGAATGGCTTCCTTGTTTGGACGGCCCTCAACCCAAGATGGGAAGTAAGGAAGACACACCACAGGAGGCTTTTCATTGACATCCTTGGGAAAGAGCTTGTCTGCCCACACATGGCAAGACGAATCCGGATTGCAGACTGACAGACCACGCAACCAGGTGATGGAGGCAAAGGCCTGGGGCCAGCAGCAAGGAGAAGAGGCTGCTGCTCAGCCACCGGCCACTCCCCAACGACCACCCGCTACCACCTGCCAGACACGAGCTGCAGCCCACCAGACACGAGCCGCCGCCCCACTGCCACCCGCTACAACTCGCCAGAAGTGTTGCCACCTGACAGGCACGAGCCACTGCCCAAAATCAGCCTACTGCCCCCTGCAAATCCAGTAGGGGCCTTTGTGCAACCTGCCCCACTGGAAAGAAGGCAAAGCCAGGGACCTCTTGCAATAAATGCAAGAGGTTTGTGTGCAAAAAATGCACAAAGGCAATATTTTGTTGGAGATGCACACCTTGAACCTCCCCCTGCCCTTCTCCCTCTACTTGTTGATTGTTTTATAAACTGATTTGAATTCAGTTTATGAATTGTTGTTATTCTGTTTCAAATACATTATTTTTACTCAAGTTGAACTTTCATTTTCCCTTTATTTCTAAGGCACACCTCTTTCACAACAGCGTAACCACTGATAATAGAGAAATCGTGTGCTTTTGTAGCATTAACAATTGGATCAAAATGTGTGGTTTTTGGTATTTTTTATAATGGTCAGTGGGAGGGAGGTGAGAGGGGGGCTGGGGGGTGGGAGTATGATTATGTCATCCAAACCAGACTTATTGGGGGTCAGTGACACACCTAACATTGTGATTACCCCCCAAGACATCTATTGCAAAAGCATTTCTGTGTCCTCTACCCCCCTTTCGTGTTTTTGCCCTCCAAAAAAACAGCATCACCATGTGTTCAAACTGGCCTGGAAGGGGTTAAAATCTTGAAACCCATCTCAAAAGTGATTTCCATGTCTAGTCAACCTAGCCCCATATAGTTCACCACAAATATTTTGGGAATAATTGCTTAAAACAAATGGCTAAATGACACCGCCTATAGGTGGACAGTTTTGTCCACTTAGCCTATTGAAGGATCATGGATGTCGTAAAAATACATTTTTGTCCACCTCCAACTATTTCAAAACTTTTTGCATTTATTTTTTCGTTTCTAGGTCTTAACTTAACTTGAAAGTCACTTTTGCCATGGGTTTCAAGATTTTGACCCTTCCAGGCCAGTTTGGCAATATAGTGGTGCAGCTAAACTAGACATTCTATAAGAATTGTGCATTTTGTGATAAAAGCGTCAAATTTGGTACATGTATAGCTAAAGCCATATAGAAAAGAATTAGATGTGGAGCCATCATGGATTTTCAATATGGCAGCCACAACTGTTTTTAGATCAAATTCCATATTAACTATGAATATTATGTCACTAACTCGGCCTCTTCTCTGGAGCCTTTGTGCTCCACTGTCTCTCAGATTAACTCATATCGCAGCGGTGCCT
>NC_065519.1:31566488-31592490 GCF_006386435.1 Epinephelus moara
CTCAGTTGCTCTTCCTGAGGTTTCTACCGGTTTTTTTCCCCGTTAAAGGGTTTTTTTTGGGGGAGTTTTCCTTATCCGCTGCGAGGGTCATAAGGACAGAGGGATGTCGTATGCTGTAAAGCCCTGTGAGGCAAATTGTGATTTGTGATATTGGGCTTTATAAATAAAATTGATTGATTGATTGATATGTGATAGAATCATCAAATTTGGTACATGTATAGCCAAAGACATGTAGGAAAAAAATTAGATATGGAGTCATCATGGATTTTTAATACGGCAGCCATTTTTTAGGATGGCCGCCATTGACAACTTTTTTTTTAGATCAATTTTCATATTAACGATGGATATGTGATATGGAGATTATATGTTGAATCCATCTACCATACATAGCACTTGGGAACTATCTTTCGGATAGTACATTTTTCAAGATGGCGGCCAACTACCGAAAAATGGTAGTTGCAATAGCTGCATAGACTCGTCTGATTTGGAAGATCTTTGAGTCAATTCATGTATTTTTTATGATTCTGAATTCAAACTATTAACTTCAGAGTTGCTCAGAAGCTGCAATTCAAGACTCAAAATATGTGATAACAATACATTTTTTCAAGATGGTGGCCATGATGCCTGTGAGAATTAGCAATAGAGTTGCATAGATTTATCTGATTTGGATATCTTAGTTAGGGTTAGGGTAGAGTGTGTAGTGTAGTGTCCATTCACATATTTAGGAAATAAAATTGCCTAGAATAGAGTGGACGTCAAAGCACAACCAGGGCACACTGGTGACACCACTGCTGTAAAACTCAGCATGGGGTTCAGTGGCAGCTAAATACACTCTTCTTTATAATGATTTACTCAGTGATAGTTTAGTAGTAGTGTAGTTTAGTTTCCTAAATGCTATCTAATGTTAGCCCCACATCTCGTTGATGGGCACATTAAGATGTAGTTAGATAGCCGCACCTGAATTGACAGGATGTGCCAGCGCGGGAGAGCCGAGCCAAGGGTAACGGGGCTTTAAATGACTTTCATTTAGTTACCCAGATGGTGTACAGATTTAAGGAATTAAATGCCACTGGATGAACGATCCGGCTAGGTGTAGGGCAATTATCACATCCGAACCTAGTTGTATCCCATATCTGAATGTGTTTCTCAGAGGTAAAAGGTGGTAAAAGGATAGCCCCTCGGCCTTTACTACAAGAAATTGCTGAAGACAATGTCGAAGAACTTCCAACTTATGGATCTTGATGATCAAAGACCATCAACTGTTGATAATGATGTTGTGGTGCTGGCTGTGGCAGTTGCTCAGGGTCTCCAGCCAGAAAACGAGCTTTGGTTGGCATTTGGAACTGGAAAGGGTTTTCGATACCTTGCAGCCCATGAAATTGCAGCAGGACTGGGGCCTGAGAAGGCACATGCACTTCCAGTGTTCCATGCATTGACGGACTGTGACACTGTATCAAGCTTTGCTGGCCATGGGAAGAATACTGCCTGGGCTGTATGGACTGTCTTTCCAGAGCTTACGCCCTGTTAAAACTATCCTCTGCCCCAGAAGACATACCACAGGAGGTAATGGCTACGATCAAGAGGTTTGTTATACTGCTCTATGACCGAACCAGCCCATGCACAGAAATAGACACTGCAAGGAGGAAGTTATTTGTGAAGAGGCACAATGTGCTGTCAATCCCTCAGACAATGGCTGCCCTAGAGGAGCATGTGAAGAGAGCAGTTTACCAAGGAGGGCATGTGTGGGGCCAGATGCTGGTGTCCACACCAGAACTACCTTCACCATGTAGATGGGGCTGGTCTAAGACCTTTAGAGGGCTACTATGCACCCTTCTGGACATGCCTACCAGATGCAGGCCAGGCCAGCTATGAACTTGTCTCCTGCCAATGTAAGAAGGGTTGTGTTAGGAAGTGCAAGTGCAAAAAAGCTGCCTTAGAGTGCACAGCTCTCTGTTTCTGTGAAGGGGAGTGCTGAATAGACTTTCCTGCACTGGACCTACTTAGACAGTTATTGTTATCACATATTTTGAGTCTTGAATTGCAGCTTCTGAACAATTCTGAAGTTCATAATTTGAATTCAGATTCATAAAAAATATATGAACTGACTCAAAGATCTTCCAAATCAGACGAGTCTATGCAGCTGTATTGCAACTACCATTTTGCCGGAGTTTGCTGCCATCTTGAAAAATATCTTATCCAAATGATAGTTCCCAAGTGCTATGTATGGTAGATAAATTCAACTTATATCCTCAATAGCACATAATATCCATCGTTAATATGAAAATTGATCTAAAAACAGTTGTCAATGGTGGCCATCTTGAAAAATGGCCGCCGTATTAAAAATCCATGATGACTCCTGTAGAAGCGAAAATCGGTGCCTGGAATTGGGACAGATGGCTCCCGACCTCGTCTTCAACTTCTCTTCAAGATCGTCCTCTGTGTTGACTTTAGTAGTTTAGGTTCAGTTGGCTAACACTTAGAGAAACACTGGAGACAAATAGAATCTGGTACAATCGAGTTTAATGTGTCCACAAGCTTCAACACATACAACTCATGAGTCAGGCTCCGGAGCAAGACTGAAGTTTCGCTTTCTGTGCTCTCCGTTTTATGCTGGTGAAGATTCGAGAGAATCTCCACCCTTTTCCTTTAGCCCTTCCTTCCTGAGCCCAAACCTATTGGTGGCAGGCCTTTTTGCTTTTGTCCAGATTATGCCTGGGCATGTTTTAATGGTGTAATCCCTTTACCTCATCCTGGAAGTCCCAAAACTCTCCCACCATTAGGTTTGAACTCTGTTTCACCTTATTTTTTAAAAAAAACATATGGAACCTGGGGACTATTACGATAAGGTCCCCTGTGCCTTCATGCAATATAAACTTAGTATGTGTGTGTGTGTGTGTGTGTGTGTGCATTATTACACTTACAGGCAGTACATGGTATGGTATGTGTGTGTTCTCAATATCTGAATACATAAACTTGTGTAAAAGTGTTCTGACACACATGGATACATAAAAACATTATTATATGAACTTTAACCTTAATCAACTTATGTAATATGAGCATTTACCTGATCAATGATTAAATCTTACACTACATTCCCCCCTTTGGGGCTACATAGTCCCATCTAATACTAGGGATCAGAGGGAGGAAAAAATATATATTCCCCCCTTTGGGACTTAAAAGTCCCATACTATTAACCAGCATCAGTAAATATCACACATAAACCAGTTCCAGTAATAATTCCAGTAATCATTCTTCTTAACTACGTTGCTCTGCGGCTATTGATATAGTAGTGTTTAGAGTACAAGAGCTATGCTTGGTGGCCTTGCTGTCATTGTTCCATAGCATGCGTGAGTAATTACAATAACCTTCTCATATACAGGTCACAGCTGGTTAAATGCATATCAATCTTGGCTGTTAATGCTGCCCAGTTACTGTCCATCAGACACATAGGCGGATGTGCCAGTCATCCGCAGGTGCCGGTAGGATGCCACCTGGTCTCTCAGTAACTCGATCTCCTGCTGCAATTCTTGGTAGTTGGCCAGTTGTTGCTGCAGGTTTTCCCTAGCCTGCGTCAGTTCCAGAACTTGATTACGCAGACTGAGTACCTCCTGCTCAGCCCGCTGCATGCGCTCTCTCTGCAGCCATTTGTTTTCCACCTTCCTGATTGTGTAAGTGCCGTAGCGGATTCTGCGGAGTCTTTTCCGTAGGTCAAGAGGGTAACTGCGCACCAGCCGGCGGTAGGGGCCCGGGGGTACCGGGTGAAGCCTTTTACGCAGGTCGGCCATCACTTCCAAATGCTGTTGTGTATTCGGCGCTCCATCAGGCAGGCACCGGAGCAAGCTCTCCACCAGTTCTGGACACACTTTGTACTCTCGTTCCAGGAGGACTTGTGTTTCATGTGATAGGGCCTTCACCTTCAGATGGCCCTCACTCTGGGGCCCTAGGTCAGTCTCTGGGAGAGGCGCCCTGGGTGGTGGGCTGGTTGGTGAATAGGATGATAGTGGTTCAACATCGTCCTCTGACGATGACGATGGGTCAGGGGAGCGCAATGGCAGCAACTTATTGCAGGCACTGTCCTTAGGGTTTCCCTGCTGTGGTGGTGCCTGCGCTGTAGTGGTTGTCTGAACTGTGGTGGTTGTCTGAACCTCTAATGCGGTCTGCACCAGGTACTGGGAATACTGCAGGCCTGGATTCACATCCCCCCGGCTTCTTTCCCAGCTGGGACCCGCCTGGACCCTACTACCCGGGTTAGTATTACTGGTGATTGGGTTGGGTGCTTCTTGGCGGGCCCCACTCTGACTGGGGGCTTCGACCGGGTCCGGGGTCTCTTGCAGTATGTAGCGGCACAGGGGGTCGTGGATCTGGGTCGGTGGCTGGGCTGGCGGCTGGGCTGGTGACTGGAGCTGGGCGTAGAGCATCGACAGTGTCATCGGGGCAGGGTGTCCACGGCCTTCCATTTGGGCGCCTCCGCTGGAGGTATAGGCTGATGAGGGTTGGCTGGCCATCGGGCGGGTCGACTCTGGATATGGTGGTGGTGGCTGGTACGGCATGCTCGGCCACTCCTGCTGATACTGGTACCCAAACTGGCCACCTGGGTTCTGCTGGTATGGATGTGGGGTTCTCCAGTTGTCAGCCATACTCTGCACCTATCTTAAGGTTGTACAGGACAGTCTTTAGTACAACTCACTATTTTTGTTTTTGCCTTTGGCAAGCCTATGGCTTTCAAAATCTTCAAAGGGGATAATTTTCCTAGCCAGTCCAGGAACGAGGAAATCTTAGTGTTCCAATTCGAGTGCTGTACATGTTGGTCTCTTAACCTACGTATGTTCTCTAAAGCCCGGGTTAAATTGCCATCCTCCCCTGTGTGCATGGGAATGACAGAACAGCAGTCTTCTCCTATCACATCGCAAACCCCTTGGTCTTGAGCTAACATTGTCTCTATAACGAGTCTGTTTTGCACCGTCATCAGGGATGTAGCATGCAGTTGCTCACTTACTCCTTCAAAAGCCTGTATAGTCCAGTTCACAAATCTTTGCTGATTATACCACAAATAATTTACCCAGCGACTGTTATGGGCTATTAAGTTGGCATTCATTATGGTTCCTATAAATGGTATAGACCCTAGTCCTGTTCCTGCTTCTATCCAACTCTCTGATATAGCATTATGGTCCTCGGGTACCCCTACAGGCACCTGATCCCATGTAATGTGTATGTTAGCATCCTTCTCCCAGGAGCGTGTCTGAGTCTCGGTCGATCTCCGAGCTCCTTTTGAAGTACCATTAGTTGGGCTTATTATCGTTATTAGCCCTGTTACCATTACTGGGGCACAGATCCCAGTCCAGTTGGCTGGTAGTACGGCTATGACCTGGTGATCTCTTTCACACACCCAAAATATATCTGCCAGTAACTCTGTGCCATTACTAAGGTCACCAAACCATACCCAAGCGGCATCTGTATAATTGCGTTACACGATAGATGAATTCTTTGAAGCACCGCTGACCACCTGTTCGCACTGAATTTTGGCTTCTCCAGTAGTATTACATATCTTTTCCTGCCTCCGGGACAATCTAACTCCCTGGTTTGTGATGTTTTCATGCTTGCACTGGATCAGCTCCTCTGCCTCTTTGGAGGTGTTGCACTGGGTAGAGTTGTCTAACACACTTTCTATCTTATCTCTTCGTGCTATACAAAATGGGAATACGGTATCTCGTGCCAAATGCACTACTGGGGGTACTTGATACTCCTTCTTAATTGGTTCAGCGGCGTCTTTAAGGCTTTTTGGACAAATCACAGTGTTATTGGAGTGTCTCCCTCTCCCTGCTGCCATCCACATGGTGCACTGAGCAAAACAGATATATGTCCGTGCGCACTCCTCTATATCTGGGAGAGGCTGAACCCTTGGTAGGCCCCTCTTCCTGTGACATGCTATACACGAGCTATTGGTTACCTGTTTAGCGGAGTATTCTAGCCATTGATAGAACATATTAGATTTCCACGTGGTCGTTCTTATTACCTCTACTCTTTGTACCTGCACATGTCTTGATTTTCTCTGGGATGCCGGATCTAATTGGAGCCACAGACGGGCTACCTTTATGGGTATGCTGTGCCCTGTATCTGTATTGGTACAGCCTCTTGTGTCACACATAACCCTTGCTGTCACCCTCCCTTCTGCACTACAGCGTGGTCCTATGGACCGGCCATGCAACCTAAGGCTTCCTGGGCCCTCCACCAATATGTCGTCGTAAGCATGCGATTTATAGTAGGTTAATTGTATTATCTCTCCGTAAGGTATCCTGCCCTGCTTTGCTGCCATGGTTCCTAGTGCCACTAAGCACTTGTCTAACTGCTTCTGACCTTGCCTACCCTGCTCTGCTCCTTCACTTTGTTTTACTCCTGCCAGGATGAGCAATAGGGTTAGTAGTACTGCCACTATTATTCCTTCTTTGACTCCTCCCCCCATACTGCCCGGGCCCTCAAGCCTTCCCTGGGCTGGTCTGCCGAGGGGCTGGTCCCTCTCCGGAGCTTGTGTCTCCTGTGTCTGTGTCTCCTGTGTCTGTGTCTGACCTTTCTGTGTCCCTAGCTTCGCCTGTTTCTGAGCTGTGGCTTTCTTCTCCTTCTTCTCTCTCTGCCTCTGCTTCCTCTGCTCTCTCTGTTCTTTCTGTTCTCTCTGCCCTTGGACCCTCACCAACGCCCCTGCGGCCATCAGGTGACAACTCATGAGATTCATCGCCAGCCACTGTGGATGGGGTGCTTCCCTCCGAGGTGCTCTCTGATGACACCCTCTCTGGTAGCGACCCACTGCTGTCACTCCGGACTCTGCCCTGGTCCCGCCTGAGCGCCAAGCATACAGATCTCCTGGTCCCCTGTTCCTGCGGGGAGGCATCACCTTCCCCCTCTGGATGACCCTCTACTTCCCTTGGGGCAGCTTCGCCCTCCGCTTGTGGATCTGGGGGAGCTGCTCTCTGTCTGGCTCTAGGCCGAGGTATAGGTCTCTCTGGGTTGTTAGCTCTGCAGCAGTGGTTAAGATGGAAACAAACGTCCTTACCTTCAACTTTCAAGGCAGTTGGTGTGGCTAATATGACCTTGTATGGACCTTCCCTTCGCGGCTGGTCCCACTTCCTTTTGAACACCTTGACGTACACCCACTCTCCAGGAAGTATTCTTTGAAGGTCCTCTGGGATTTCGACCCTTCTGTCCTCGGTGGTGCCCTTCACCTTCGTAGGGACCTCTCAAGTATGGTATTGGCATGGGTCGACCCGTAAGCATTTCATGCAGTGTTAGATGCGTGATTCTGCTGGCTTGTGAGCGCATAGACATTAATGCAAGCGGTAAAGCATCCACCCAATTGAGCTTATCTCCACTGTCTGCCACTATCTTGGCTATTTTGGTCTTCAAAATACCATTTGCTCTTTCTACTGCTCCCTGTGATTGAGGATGGTAAACACAGCCAAACTTTTGTTTGATGCCCAACTGCTTTAGTGTCTCCTGTATGACATTGGACACAAAATGGCTACCATTATCTGATGATATGGTATCTGGCATTCCAAATCTCGGAAATACTTCTTGACACAGAAATTTTGCAACTGTTCGGTGGTCTGATTTTGCAGTGGCTTTTGCCTCCACCCATCTACTGTATCTACATATGACCACCAAGATATATCTCATTCCTCTTGCTCTCGACTGTGGTCCCATGTCTATATAGTCTAACATGAGGTGTCTGAAAGGACCGTCTGGGGGTGGTATATGCGCCAGTGGGGCTGTAAAAACTTTCCTGATGTTATATCTTGCGCAGGTTTCGCATTCACTTAGTACTCTATCTACTGTGGCTGCCATAAATGGCGACCCACTTAGTACTCTATCTACTGTGGCTGCCATAAATGGCGACCAACATACTGCTTGCAATTTCCGTAGGATCTCCCCCCTTGCGCAATGGTCACTACCATGCGCCCAAATTATTGCATGTCTTAATAGTAAGGTTGGTAGTACAAAGTGACCATGACTATCTCGCCAGAGACCATTTGTTGGACCCTGTTGCACTGTTCTGATGGCTCCTCGTTTTACCCATAGGCGTTTTTCAGCCTCACTTACTCTGTTTTGAGCAGTTATAAGAGAGGACATGGTAGTTAGGGGTTCACAGTCTTGTATGGTTAGCATGGGTGCCATTACCGCACCTATTGCTGCCTTTTTGGCCGCTTCATCAGCAAGGTTATTCCCTTTGGCTATCAACGAATCAGTCTTTTGGCGGGCTGGGCATTTAATTACTGCTAAGGCCGTGGGAAGAAGCATGGCTTCTAATAGGTCAAGGATGGCACCTCCATGAGTTACAGGAGTGCCGTCAGCTCTGCGAAACCCTCTTTGTTTCCATATGTTAGCATGAACGTGGCAAACGCCATAGGCATATGCTGAGTCTGTGTATACATTTAGCGACTTTCCTTCCGCCAATTTACATGCTGCTGTTAGAGCTTTAATTTCTGCGAGCTGGGCTGAGCAAGGCTGAGCAAGTTTACATGATTTCAATGTCACAAAGGTTTGGTTATCGTTTTCGAGTTGGACAACCCCGTAGCCAGCGTGGCTACCAGTGGCATCACGGAAACATGAGCCATCAACAAACAATGTGAGATCAGCTGGAATTGGTTGGTTATGTAAATCTTCCCTAGCACGCATAAATTTCTCTGTATCATGAATACAGTCATGTGGCGTACCTTCCGTTGGTAACACCAGTTTTGTGGCTGGGTTAATAATGGTACAGCGCTGAATGTTAAGTTCAGGGGCTGATAGGATTACCTCATAGCCCGTGCGTCTGGCTTGTGTTAAAACAAATCGTGGATTTGTCAATAGTGCATGAATTTGGTGGGAAGTGTACAACGTTACAGGATGTCCCATGGTCAGTGATGATGCTTTCTGAAATGCAAAAACAGCTGCGGCTAGCCCCTGATAGCAAGGTGGCAAACCAGCCTCTATGTTGTCCAGCTTGGTACTATAATATGCTAAAGGTTGCTTCCCTGTAGGTGTGTCTTGCATAAGCACAGCGCAGGCAAAACCTGACCTTTCAGCTACATATAGATGAAAAGGTTTGGCATAGTTAGGAGTCCCCAACGCTGGGGCGGATTGCATGTCTATTTTTAGAGCTTGAAACGCTCCTTCTGCTTCCTCTGTCCATACCAACTGTGCTGTATTATTGGTTTGTCCTGCTGCCCTGATCAGAGCCCTGAGTGGAGCAGTTTTTATGGCATAGTCACAAATCCACGGCCTGCTGTAGCCTGTCATGCCCAAAAAAGATAGCATCCGGCCTACCGTTTGCGGTTGAGGAGCCTTGATCACTGCTTCTAATTGAGACGGCGCAATACATCTTTTTTCCCCACACAGCCTTCTCCCCAAGTATTCTACCAACTGTTGGCAGAACTGTAGCTTGTTTTTACTGACCTTGTGGCCGCCATCTGCTAAAGCTGTGAGCACGGCAATAGTCTTTCTCACATTGTTCCTTTGTTGGACTACAAATAAGCAGATCGCCTACGTACTGCAACACTGTGCTTGGCACGTTCAAACTTGCTAGATCTTGCGTCAACACACGGTTAAAGATAGAAGGCGAATCTGAGAATCCTTGCGGAAGTCTCGAGTAAGTATATTGCTGATTTTCGTACGTAAAGGCAAACAGATATTGAGAATCTGGATGCAGTGGCACACTGAAAAAGGCTGAACACAAATCAATCACTGTGTACCACTGGGTGTCTGGTGGGATGTTTGATAGCAACGTGTGTGGGTCTGGAACAAGTGGTATTTCCCCGTCTACTACTGCATTAACTGCTCTCAAATCGTGGACTAAACGGTATAGGTAAATTTGGTTTTCTGATGGGAAAAATGGGTGTGTTTCAGGGGCTTTTAATTTTAACCAACACCCCTGCTTCCACCAAACCCTTAATCGTTGGCCTGATACTGTCAATCGCATGCTGCTTGAGAGGATACTGCTTCTGGTGTGGCAGATTAATGTGTGGCTTCACCTTAATGTGAACAGGTTGGGCTGATTTTATCAATCCTACATCAGTCCTATGAGCTGTCCACAACTGGGGTGGAACTTGGTTTAGCATTTCATCCTGCTCTGCAGTGACTAACATGTGTGGGTGTGGTTCCATCTACCATTACCTTGCCTGCTACTGCCTCATCACCTACTTTGACTGAAACCCTGATAAACTGCTTATCTTTTGAGATGTGAATGTACTTGTTCTTTGTGGGAATCCACTCTTGCACCTGCAGGGCACGCCTGACCATAGGACCAAGATGATGAGACTCATAACCTTCTGCCACTAACAGTGTGACGTGCGGCGTAGAATTTGGTACCTGAAACCACCCAGACAATTCTTCCGGAAGGCGGACAGCCGCTGCCACGCCTTCTGGTCCCAAAAACATGTCTTCACTTGTGATTAGACATGGTTTCTTGTTTAATACTGCATCCCAGCATTCTTGGTAATCTACATGAGTCAGGTCTTTGTCATACATGAGCGTGCAGTGCAGTGGCAGAGTGGGAGTGCGTGCTGTGTCATAGTGAAGTCGAATCCACACCTCCCATTCAGTCCATGCCTGTTTGAGGTGTGACTCTTCAGGTGCCAGCTGGAGCCAATAGGCAAGTGCTTGTTGTTTTTCTGTCGTGTCCAGGGGAAGCTGTGACATCATGTTTTGTGGGGGATCGTCAGGGAAATCCAAATATAGTCCATCTTAGGTGCACATGATCTTCGCCTTCAGTGGGTATAGAATGTCTCTTCCTAACAGGTTTACTGGGGTATGGGCTGAATATAGCAAGGGTGCACATATGGTTTTGCCTGCAATGAGCATTGGAACGGGCTCCGTTAGTGGTATGACTTGTGATTTCCCAGAGAAGCCTATTGTTTTTATAGATGACGTGGAGAGGGGGAACCTGGAACCTTCTTTTCCAATGCATGAATATGTAGCTCCTGTGTCCACCATAAAAGGGTATTCACGGTCGTGAATGACAACAGGTATAATTGGTTCATCTTGTGACTGCAGTGATATTGCTGGTGACATTAGTTCCCCCTCAGGCTCCTCTGGGCACCCCTACCAGGGGCGTCCCTGCTCCGTGTTGGGCCAGTTTTGTGCTGGACCCTCCCATGGATTACTGGAACATTGGCTCCGTATATGGCCTGGTTGACCACACCCCCAGCACAGGTTATCAGGTGGAGTCGGATTAGCTCCTGGCTAACCCGTGCCCATGTCTGGCGGGCCTGGGTGCTGGTTGGGCGCGGCCTGTTGGTACACATTGGGGTTGCCGCGTCTTGGTGCTTGCTGCTGGTAATGGTGATGCGTGGCATTAGCAGAATTGTCATTTCCTGCTGTGTTTGGGTCTGTTGGGGCTGGCTGCAGAGGCGCTTGGGGCTGGACGGCCTGTGGAGCTGTTTGATTTGCCATCACCATGGGGGCCTGAACTTTAGTTTTTTCTTTCTCCTTCTTGACCAACTTACTTAGCTCTCCCAACTGCAGCTGTGTCAGTTTGTTGGCCAGCTGTTTGCTATCCTCTTCCATTTTCTTTTTGTCTTTTCTGTAGAGCTCCACATGATGGATAATGTGTTCTGAGAACAGGGGCCAGTCCATCTTCATCAGTCCTACCACACCCTCTAGGCGTCGCTGTACATCTTCTGGCATGGCTTTTTTAACCATAATTTAAACAGACTCTGAGTAGTTTTATTAGCATTCCACGCTTCTCCTGTCTCTTCCTTCCATCTTTTCTGGAAGCTGTGTAGGAACTTGGAGGGACATTCATCATCTGCCATGGTCTCTCCCTCCAGTTTGGATGGGTCTCTCTTTGCCGGGTAGTGCGCTCTCAGCTGCTGCCACACCCGGGAACGGTGGTGTCCAAAGCTCTCATCATCGTTTGCATTGCTACCAATAGCTGCACCTAAGCGAGCGTCAGTGAATATTTCCAGGGTGGTCTGTTTTCCTGCCACATAGGTGAGTATAGCCTTGATGTCTCCTAAGGCCAACTGTATACCAGCTGTGGTTTCTTCTAAGGCCATTATCCATTTATCAGCCCCATCTGTGAGCACTGGTAGGCGTTCTGCCAAGCCTATCATATCCATGAAGGGCTGGGGCTCGTACTGTTTTCTTCCACCAGTTTTTGTCACAAGGGGGCACATGTGGGAACCTTCGCTCTCTTCATCCGACAGGTCCACCGGTTGGTTACCGACTGTTTTCCCGTTTCTTAGTGTCATGCCAACTCGGTCTTGGCTTCTTCTATCTGTTATCTGTCCTTTGTCAGTGGCCTGTGCTTCCTCTGACCGTGCTCTATCGGTCTCCATGGTGCCTTGGAGTGTCAGAGTGATATGCTCTGTTGTGGGGCTAACTCGGGGTTCCCTCTGTCTCTGTTGGGAAGCCCTATGCTCCTCCAGCTGCTCTTCTAATTTCTCCAACTCCTGAGCCATACGTAATACCCTATCTTCAGCTCTGCGGGCAACTTCTTCCAATTGCTGGAGTAGCTGTTGGTCTTGGGTGCCAGCCGATGATGCTTTCCTTGGGGCACCTTCCCCAAGACCGTGGCCGCCCCTATCGGATGGTTCGTCTTTCAACTTCTGGCCTGCATGAGTTGTGGGGTTGATGGTGGCCGTCCCCTGACGCTCTTCCTCCTGGCGCCTTCGAAGGCGCTCCGCCTCCCATTCCAGCCATTCTTGCAACTGTCGTTCATCCAGGGCACTCAGGGGTTTGGATTGTGATACCAGCCCCTTTTCCTTTTTCCTTCGTGATACTGCCGCGGGGGACCTGGACTCCTCCAAGGGGAGGCTGGAGCAGCTTAAATGGTGGGCAGACTTTTTCATAGGGAGGCTCGAGTAACTTGAATGGAGGGATTTGTATCCGTCCTCCCTTAATCGCCTCAGCTTCCCATTTCCTTTGTATGCCAGGGGTGGGGCTCGCCTTCCTTTAGGGGGAGTGCCTTCTGCACTGGCAAACCCTGCTGTCTCCGGGTCGGTTGGTTGCACAGCGTCCCTTTCCCTCTTGCCATTAAGTTCCTTGGTGTATAATTCAAAGTCAGTGGCTTCTGTGTCCCCGTCGTCATCCGACAATCCGTCAGTACTGTCTCTCTCTGAGGGAGGCGCCGTTTCCAGTGGTAGCTTTTTACGCGGTTGGTGTTTCTTTTTCTTGACCTCTTGCTTAGTATTCTTAGTTAAGGTCACTGTGAATTTCCCTTGCAATTGACCCTCCATTTCCATGGCTTTTGAATCTCTTAGTGGATATTGTCCTATTATTGGCTGTGTTGGCTCCTGTGGGTATGGGGGCGGTGGCGGTGTGGGCAGGGGTGGTGCCGTAGGCATCATGGGAGCTGTAGGCATCACTTCTTCCTGATCCTGGTGTTCTTTTTTCTTTTCCTCCAGCTGCACCATCTGTTTTCCGCTTCAATGTGTCTTAATTCTGTCTCTACTTCATCACAGCATGCTAGATAGGCCAACGATTTTTCCCTGATGTTCTTTTGTGCCATTTCCTCACACATCGTTTAATGCGTTTCACTCGACTTGGGTGTTGCCGCATTACTACCTCCACTGGGGTTAAGACCCCTTTTTCCATCTTTCCCTGGTTGGCTCCCATGAAGCCTTGTTTGGCTTCACTGGTTCTTGGGATCTCTGGCTGTTCATCTGTTTCTTTTGTGCGTATCAGTACTATAATCTTCCCTACTGTTATAGCAGTTTTATATTTCTTTTCTCTATATGGGTTGTACTCTAATTTGTGTGACCCGTCCCCTTGGGAGACCTGGGTTAGACACCCAAATTTCCCTGTTTCCCACTCAACTTTTCTGGGCACGACAACAATTTGCAGCCGTGGAGCGTATCCCGCCCCGCCTGCTTGGCCTTGTATTCTTATCTGGTACAAAGGAAGTGAAGCTACTGGTCCGTTCTTATAATTATCACACAAGCTCTGTAATAGTGGGTTTAGTGAATAAGAAACCCACAGTCTACGCAAAATCACTTCCCACGGGGCACCTGGAAACTCTTCCTTTACCTTTTTCAAATTAGTGAATTTAGTGATTTGCCAGAGTTTTTGTTTAATCTCTTGCTCGTCCTGCCAATGCTCTGCCCCCTCGTTATCTAAGTAGGTGCGCTCCAGCCAAAAGTGTGTGTGTATTCCCCTGTATTCTACAGGACCATCTGTATTACAGTGTTCTTCTTCCCAAATTTTGTCTCCACTATCGTCTCCCTCTTCCGTCTATTTTAGGTGTCTTTTATTTAGTCCCTGATCTTACTCCTTTAAATGTTATTATGACGGTAAAATTTATGTACTTAATTTATTAATCAGATCTTTCTTACTGTCTCTATTTCTCATCCCCCTCCTTATGTCTGTTAGGTCAGTCGTCTAGTAATTTATCAGTCTTCTTACACTCACATCTTCATTCAACGTTTTACTGTATTTACAACAACTTTATATGTTACACTTAGAATTTACAACAACTTTTTATGTTACACTTAGATATGCTACAATTTTACACTTTGATCGATCTGCTGACTGTTCTCTTTTATCTCTTCACTCTTTGGCAGTCTGCCTGTGAAGTCCTGTCCTCCCTACACAACGCTCCCGCCCTTACAAGCTTAAAGGAATGTTGGCAAGGTTGACAGTGGTATCCACAGATATGCTTTTTATGTCTTTAACTCTTTATCTTTTTCTCTTATCTTCTTGGCATTCCGCCTGCTCAGACCTGCCGTCCGACACGACACTCCTGCCTCTACAGGCTTAAAGGGGTGCCGGTAAGATAGGCAGCGGTAACCACGGATATGCTTTTGTATATCTCTTCTCTTTTTCTTACTCTTTTCTTTTTCTTTTACCAGTTATTTTCTCTTCCCTGTATAACTCTTACAGGTTTCTTCTTCTCTTGTGCACTTCTTATTCTTAATTGTCTTCTTAACACTTTAAATACTTTAACTATCTCTTGTTACCTTTGTTACCATACATTCAACACACACACATTCACTCTTTCCGCTCCAAGATCACACTTATTGCACCAGACTCAACTGTCTCCAGTGATGTTAGTTGTATCTCAATGATGCCCTTAATTATTTTCTAATCAATCAGCACATCATAATTAGGTTCTTAAGGGAGGGAAATTTGCCAAATACCTTTGACCTGGGCGGCCCCAGCACTGCACTCCAGACACACCTGGTTTAGGCAGAAAAAAGCTCTACTTACCTTATTTTGGTGGCCACCTGTATGTCTGGCGTGCAGCCCAGGGCTCTGACTTCCCCTCCCTCCTGGCTGGCTCGCCACTTGTAGAAGCGAAAATCGGTGCCTGGAATTGGGACAGATGGCTCCCGACCTCGTCTTCAACTTCTCTTCAAGATCGTCCTCTGTGTTGACTTTCGTAGTTTAGGTTCAGTTGGCTAACGCTTAGAGAAACACTGGAGACAAATAGAATCTGGTACAATCGAGTTTAATGTGTCCACAATCTTCAACACATACAACTCATGAGTCAGGCTCCGGAGCAAGACTGAAGTTTCGCTTTCTGTGCTCTCCCTTTTATGCTGGTGAAGATTCGAGAGAATCTCCATCCTTTTCCTTTAGCTCTTCCTTCCTGAGCCCAAACCTATTGGTGGCAGGCCTTTTTGCTTTTGTCCAGATTATGCCTGGGCATGTTTTAATGGTGTAATCCTTTTACCTCATCCTGGAAGTCCCCAAACTTTCCCACCATTAGGTTTGAACTCTGTTTCACCTTATTTTTTAAAAAAACATATGGAACCTGGGGACTATTACGATAAGGTCCCCTGTGCCTTCATGCAATATAAACTTAGTGTGTGTGTGTGTGTGTGTGTGCATTATAACACTTACAGGCAGTACATGGTATGGTATGTGTGTGTTCTCAATATCTGAATACATAAACTTGTGTAAAAGTGATCTGACACACATGGATACATAAAAACATTATTATATGAACTTTAACCTTAATCAACTTATGTAATATGAGCATTTACCTGATCAATGATTAAATCTTACACTAGACTCCATATCTAATTTTTTTCTACATGTCTTTGGCTATAACTGCACCAAATGTGATGCTTCTATCACATAATACCTATCGTTAATATGAAGTTTGATCTAAAAATAGTTGTCAATGGCGGCCATGTTGAAAATTGGCCGCCATATTGAAAATTCAGGGTGGCTCCACGTCTATTTTTTTTTCTACATGTCTTTGGCTATAAGTGTACGAAATTTGACACTTTTATCACAAAATGCACAATTGTTATGGTAATCTGCACCACTAATAGAGAAAAAACGTGTGTCCTGATGGGCAAACCTGCCGGCCTGCGTCTCAAAGTGTCTTAACAGACGACTTCGCACCTCACAACCTTGCTGAGTGGCATGGTTGGCTGAAAGACGTCCAGTGCAGAGGAGGTTAGTATCTTCGGCAACAACTTGCCTCAACTCACCAGGTGTATCATCAGAATCAATGAAGTTGCCAGGGACATACCTTGCCCGTTTGGCCTTTGGAAAATGAACATAGAAAGTTGTGAAGGGCCACACATGCTTTAGTGACATCCTCTGCTGTCTCCAGGGCGCACTCCATGGCCTTTCCAAAAACCCTCCACCTTGCAGCAAGTATGCCAAAGGCATTTTCTACCACCCTCCTGGCTCTGGAATGAGGGTAATTATATGCCCACTGACTCAGCAGAGAGATTTGTGCCTGTTAATAGATAATGAACAGTGATTAGAACATTGTTTTCATGTCATATAAAACTAACAAGAATAGAAAACTAATGAGATTAGTGTTGGGTGTTGGATAGATATAACCAACGTTACTTTAAAAAAATAATTAGTTATAGTTACTTCTTACTTTCCCCAAAAAGTAACTGAGTTAGTAACTGAGTTACTGCACTATAAAAGTAACTAATTACCTGGAAAAGTAACTATAGCGCTACTTTTTTATAAAAAACTCAAATATGTCAAATTGCTTGGACGTCCCCCCTTAATGGAACTGTATGTAATGAAACTCAACTGTATGTAACCCCCCCTCCCGAAGAGAGGCCACTGTATTAGTTAATCTGTCTATATAAATATATAGCATGCAGTATATGCATGGACTCATCAGTGTTCCATAAGCAACCGTTTCAAAATTACTTTACAAATACATTATATTTACTGCCCTTGAACTCTACCAAATCAACTAGCTGACCAAAAACATAGAAAGAATAAATGAATGAATGAAAGAAGTTGCATATAATGAGCCATTTTACTTTCACTGACAGTGCTGGTATGCCGGGCAAGATCTGAATAATGAGTACATAGTTCACACAGAATCTGAATCTGCACACTGCCTTTGAATCGTCCCCCTCTTCAAGTTGAATCTTTTAATCCTCTCTTTTTCTCGTACTCGTACTCGTCATCCTCCACTTATCCGGGTCCGGGTCGCGGGGGCAGCAGCCTCAGCAAAGAAGCCCAGACAGTCCTCTCCCCAGCCACTTCCGTCAGCTCTTCCGAGGGAACCCCGTGGCGTTCCCAGGCCAGCCGGGCGATGTAATCCCTCCAGTGTGTCCTGGGGCGGCCCCGAGGTCTCCTCCTGGTTGGACATGCCCGAAACACCTCCCAAGGGAGGCGTCCGGAAGGCATCCTTACTAGATGCCCGAACCACCTCAACTGGCTCCTCTCGATGTGGAGGGGTAGCGGCTCTACTCCGAGTCCCTCCCGGATGTTCGAGCTCCTCACCCTATCTCTAAGGCTGAGCCCAGCCACCCTACGGAGGAAACTCATTTCGGCCGCTTGTACTCGCGATCTCGTTCTTTCGATCACTATCCAGAGCTTGTGACCATAGGTGAGGGTTGGAACGTAGATCGACCGGTAAATCGAGAGCTTCGCTTTCTGGCTATGCTCCCTCTTCACCACAACAGACCGGTTAAACGCCTGCATCACTGCTGACGCCACCCCAATCCGCCTGTCAATCTCCCGCTCCATCCTACCCTCACTCGTGAACAAGATCCCGAGATACTTAAACTCCTCCACCTGAGGCAGGACCTCCCCCCCGGCCTGGAGAGGGCAATCTACCCTTTTCCAGCTGAGGACCATGGCCTCAGACTTGGAGGTGCTGATTCTCATCCCAGCCACTTCACACTCGGCTGCGAACCGTCCCAGCAAGAGCCGGAGGTCACTGTTCGATGGGGCTAGGAGAACCACGTCATCCGCAAAAAGCAGATCCTCCTGTCACCGAACCTGACACCCTCCACCACTCAGCTGCGCCTAGAAATTCTGTCCATGAAAGTTATGAACAGAACCGGTGGCAAAGGGCAGCCCTGGCGGAGTCCAACCCTCACCGGGAACAGGTCCGACTTACTGCCGGCCACACGAACCAGACTCGCGCTCCTTCGGTACTGGGACTGGATGGCTCTTAGCAAGGGGCCACCAACCCCATACTCCCGGAGCCCCCCTTCCACAGGATGCCCCTGGGGACACGGTCGTAAGCCTTCTCCAAATCCACAAAACACATGTGGACTGGTTGGGCGAACTCCCATGCCCCCTCCAGCACCCAGGCGAGGGTAAAGAGCTTGTCCACGGTCCCGCATCCGGGACGAAAACCACATTGCTCCTCCTCGATCTGAGGTTCAACTATCGACCGGACCCTCTTCTCCAGCACCCTGGAGTAGACCTTACCGGGTAGGCTGAGGAGTGTGATCCCCCTGTAATTGGAACACACCCTCTGGTCCCCTTTCTTGAAGATGGTGGTGGTCCACATGTCTCTCTCTTTCTACAAATCTATTGTATTCTTTCCATATTTTGCCTACTTGTTAGTGAAATAGTTAAAGAACCTCCATTAATCGCACAATTTAAATGTGAAAAGTCTCATTGACTGACCGTCACCTGTGTGTATGCGGAGAAGCAGAGGGGTGGAGGGAGAAGAGCTGCGGAAACATCATGCACTCCGACATACTATCATGTGTTTAAATAACTTATTATTTATTATTTATCATTTTATTGTGAGTAACGGTAACAGCGTTATAACGGGGGAGACAGTAACTCTGTTTATTTATAACGCCGCTATTCCCATCACTGGATATAACCAATGTCAAGATGAAGACTTTTGTAAAGATATGACAAACTCACCTGGATATGGTCGCATCAAGTTGACTTTTAAAGGGAAAGCCTCATCAGCAACAAAGATATATTAAAACATATATTTATAGAAAGCTTTCCCTTTTAATGGCTGACTTGTACTTTTGTGATTTGTAACTTTTGTGTTTTATTTGTGCGGTGTGTGCAGTGTGTTTGGCCGAGATACAGACGATGTAAGGCGATGAAACACTGGCTTTTGTTGCCACTAGTTCTCTGAAGTTGGTTTGGTGTGTCTGGGCCTTTAAACAGAGGGGGAAAAACATAAAACTGAGGAGGCTACGCCATTAACCCCCTGCAGTCTAGAAATGTAGTCAACATATTTTTCAGGCCTTAAGGTTACAATCTTCAAAGCTCCGTTTGTAGATTTCTCTATTAAAAATATACACTCATGTTTAAATGTAGTGTTCCAAACCAACGCCGCAATGTGTGTGTCCTTGAGGCCTAACAAAGGGGGTGAATACATTTCCTTCTCCATAAAACATTGAAAAGAGAATATTTTGTTACACATTTTGGAACATGCATTGTTTACATCCTTCTTTACTAGTTTACAGCCCTCTTCTTCTGTGCTTTTCTGTCACATATGAGACATGACACCTCAAGACATATGTGAGAAACAACAACAACAAAAAAAAAAAAACCAAAAGAACAGAAATACAGATAGGCTTAGGTATAGAACAGAAGGTGAGAAAATTTGAGATACTCTTGCCAACTATTGGATGGATTGGCTCTACAATTTTCACCCTTATTTTCTTGGATGATTGGATGAAGCTTGCCGATCCTCTGACTTTTTCTCTAGTGGCATCATCGAGTAGCCATCAGCTAGAAAATACTAGCAAGCTGACATGCTAAACAAAGAGGGCAAAAGTGGTTAACATAACTGCTAAACATGAGCATGCTAACACTGCCCGAAGCATGTTAGCATTTAGCTTAAAGCACCACTCGCCTCACAGGCTAAATGCCAACACTAGCAAGGCTGTAGTGTCATAGTTTTATTGAAATAGATAGATGTAAGAGTCAAATGTACATACATAAACTCCATACATGCATACATAAAGGTGTATTTACCACATTTGATCATTAAGTTGAAGCCAAGATATCAGATTATGTAAAGTTTTAAATAAAAACTTTTTTTTTAATGAAAAAAAAATACAAATATTGATGACAGATGAGTAAAAAAAATACATATATGGATATACATATTTACAGTGTATTAAAAAAATCATTTTTCTGATGCATATGGCTGCTCATGATGGATTACTATAAAGCAGCTTAAAGTAAATACCATCCTTCAGAGCGACATGCAAAATACAGAACCAGTGTATGTTTGATGACAGGTGGGTAATGCTGATTCACACTGTGACTGATTTAAGGGCATACACATGGAAATGAACACAGAGCATGTGGGTGCAGTGTTTGATTTATCATTTGGATGTCTTTGAAGGAGATTGTAAGACACTGAATCCCTTCTCCAGGACTAATGATATGAAGCAACTGTTATCTGTGTGCCTCATGTTAATGCCTTGATTGTGCAATAACTCATTTCTTGGCTGATCCTCAGTACACAAGCATGGAACACACTGTTACCTTGAATACATTTAGGGATTTCTCTGGGTTTGAACATTGGTGGAAACATGTTCCAATGTAAGTATACAACTCAACAAAATATATAACATGGGGTTTAGTCATTTTTAGACATTTCAAAGCGGAAATGTTGCATATTTTATGTTTAACAACTATTAATGTTTTAAATGTACAAAATTTAAGATGGTCCTATGATAAGATTATAAAATGCAGGACCTCAATGATATTACAGACCATCTCCATCGCCAGGACCCATGCATCACAAGATGATTTATGTTATAAGGCCTCTAAAGGCTGACTGATCACATTTGGGTTCATGTTTTTGTTTGTCATGCTTATCATTAATAAATAAGTGTGTTATCTGTTTAGATGTGACTGTGTATTTTTTAGATGCTACCGTATTAGGGGCCTAACACATGCCATGCCTTTTGCGCCCTCAAATTCATTGTTTTTAATGTAGACATGCGGCACATGTGCTCAAACACCAGAGCAACAGCGCTGCAGCATGTCCCCAAGCAACTATTTTTCAGGGCATTATGGCTGCGCCTTGAGATAAACAGAGTTCAACTTTTGGAATGTAGCAGCACATATCGAATGTCATGTGACAAGGAACAACCAATCACAGCCAGCAGATATCTTTCCCTTCGTGTTAAATATCAGTCTGTGGTAAATATGGAGAAGTTGTTGATCTTTTTAGTGCAGGGCTGCCAAAGCTTTGTATCTGTCCCATGGACAATATTTAGGCTTGATACACACTTAAAAACAACACCTGGAAGAAGATAAGCGCTACACTCAGGATTTCTGGTAAGTGTTGATGGTTATGGTCCTTTAGCAATCTTAGACGCAACCTGCCACTGTGCTCTTGAAAGCTGGCACGGAAAAGGTACAAGTGTAGCACTCAGTGCCCAACCTCATGTTTCCCAGGCGTTTATAGACGTGGCATGTGTACGGCCCCTCGTACACTACAGAATGAAAAGGATTAAGGCGTGTGTCCACACAGCATTTTACCTTGGCAGGTAAGCGATGCCAGGGTGCTGGCGAGTGCTTCATCCCAGTGTATCCTTTAAGAAATCACTTCAAGCTCTTTACTTTAATGAAGCTCTATGTGTGTGATGTTTCTATGACATCTTGACATTAAAATTAGCTAGGTAGCTAATGCAACGCTGCATTAACAGAGGCTACAGAGTTAACAACAAGCTGACTCTGTGCGATGACAAAACCACAAAGCTTACCAACAACATTCAGTGTCTGACTGATCTACTCCCACAAATGGGCTTTTCTGTCTTTGTAATTATAGTTTCAGACTGATGTATCATACAGCTTTGTATAGACAGTAGCTAAAAGAGTGGCAGTGACTAAACCAGTGCCTTTCTGAAAAAATTCAAGAGATTTTCAGCTAGAGATGTTTGGAGCAGATGCACAAAAAAAAACAAAAAAACTGGAGCACTCTGAAAAAAGACACAAGGGACAGCACTTTTTGTCCAGGCATGGCTGCATGTGCTCTCTCCTCAAACACAAAGTGGAGACAGGCCCTTAGATGCTACATAACCTCTGCCACAGGACCTCCACCAATAACACCAAGGTAAACAATACAGCCTTGATATTTCCATTTAACTAACTTCAGGGGTGGATCTAGAAAAATATTTATGGGGTGGTGAGAGGGGGGCAGGAATTTTTGAGGGGTGGCAACATATAGCAAACGTATATATACTGAATTTAATCACAGTTATCACAGTTTGATGAGAAATAGTATGTACACACTACATAAGGGCACGGGCTGCCATTTACAAACTCATACAGATAAACTTAATCTCATGCAATCAATGTCTTGCATTTGAGGTTTCATGGGAAACAGTTCATATTAGGAATAAGTGACCATACAATGTGATCTCACTTAATAGGAGATAGAAGTATGGTAACACTGCTGTAGGTGGGGCATTATCACAGGAAAGGCATTAAGGTAAGACACAGGTGATAAGTGGTAGATGTGTGAGAGGGGAAGCAAACAGTTTTTGACTGTGTCAGAGTGGCAGCGTTGCAGGCAGCATTTGTACAAGAAGAAACTATCCAAAGAAAAAGACAGATGAGGTCTTTACTGATATAGTGATGAGAAATACAGTATAGTATATACAGTATTCACAGCAGTTAAGGCGACATGAAAGGGACATTTCATGCATGTAAATCTGAGCTGCTGTATCAACAAATTACACAAAAAGGCTCACAGAGTTACAAAAGGGTATTACATCAAAATCTCCACAAACCTGAAAAGAAGTCACATAAAAATACATTTTGCTCCCAGTCTGGAAAAGTACAAAAACATTTTGTGAGTAGGTTCATACAGGCATTTCTGGACAGTTTTATAAAGAAGAGACATTAAAAAAACAACAACAATAACAACAACACTGCTTCATGTTCAGCAGGATTTACACCATTTAGTGTCACATTTTAAACTTTTTATTCTCTCACTTTAGGTCTTATTAAAGGTGATATCAGATTTTCTCAGTTGCCAAAACAAAGATATAAATACAGAAATCTAAAGTGCAGATTCTGTTGAGGTCATCATTTTAACAGCCTTGTAAAGGCACACCAGTGATCATAACATGAGGTTGTCATACCTATAACAGCTGAATGCGGCGATTTCCATGTTGCTCAGCAAAACGCTTCACAAATTTATCTGGATCTAATGCTTTTGTGCGTTTTGATTCAATGCTGAGTACAGCCAAACTCGATAGTCTCTTTTCTGTCATAGCAGACCGCAAATAAGTCTTTATGAGCCTGAGAGATGAAAAACTTCGTTCACAGGATGCACTGCTCACAGGTAAAACAACCGCTATTTTACACAACCTGAACAACTCATAAAAAACATCCTGGTATGGGTCCAAAAACTGAGTGAACTCCATTAGAGTGGTAGGACTCTCCTTTTCCCTCTTTTTTCTGTCTAGTACTCTCCTCGTTTGATGTAACTTGTGTTTGAGATCCTCAATATTTGAATCATAAGCTTCAGCCAATAACAGAACAGCCTCCTCTCTCAAAAAAGTTGGACTTGACGGATTTAGTGCCTGGACACCCTGGATAATGTTACAATTTGTGTTAGAAAATCTTCTTCCTATTTCTCCAATCATGTTATCCAGAACTGGATAGTACACAGAGACACAAAAAGTGTGTTTGCTATCTGGAACTACATGCTGTCCCAAAGTGGAGTGGATGACGGTATTCTGAAGCACCTTTGTTGTCTGTCTTGGCCTCTTTGGTTTTCGCTGAGTTGTATCAATATTACTTTGTTGACATAAATCAAGTGTTTCACACCACATTTCCTCAAAAGAGGCTTGACTACGGTACTGGACCAGTGTTTCTTTAAGTGCTTCAATAAGTTCAACAGCCTTAGCATAGTCCACTGTTTTAGACTGCAGCATGTCTGATAAAAATTTGGAGTCACTTAGGACCTTTCTGAACAGAACAAGAGATCCAGCAAAATTCAGATCAATTTGAGCCAACATCCCTCTTGCTTCAACAGCTCTTTGTGGATGGTCCTCAGATGCAATCTCTTCAAGCACCTGTACTATTGCAGGCAACCTGTCCATAACATTGCGACATGCTATGTGCCTACAGGCCCAACGTGTATCACTTAGCTGTTAGAGTTCCCTTGGTGCACCATCAAACATCTCCCGCTGCACTTCCAGCCATTTGTTATGTACATAGGACCCAGACATGAATACATACAGTCGTTCCAATAATGAGAAGAAGTTTCCTGCATCTGCCACACTTTTTACAGCGTCTACTATAACTAAGTTCAAGCAGTGTGCACTACAGTGAACATAGAAGGCATGTTTGGCTACTTCTTTAATTTTTGCTTGAACACCTGCCCTGCGCATCACTGCCGCGCCATCGTAGCCCTGGCCTACAAGGTTTTTCTTGTACTCCAGCCCATGCTTCTCAAGGAAGCATATAATCTTGTCACTTAAGGCAGCAGCATCTAGGTGTTCTGCCACTTCAAACTCCAGAAAGCTCTCATGAACCACACCGTTGTAAAAATATCTCAGAACAAATGACATTTGCTCTTTTTTCTGAACATCTTTAGTTTCATCAACAATAACTGAAAACTGCTTGCTCGTTTTAACCTCCTGGATGATTTCCTCTTTGACCATTGCAGACAAGCATTCAAGTATTTCATTCTGTATTGTTTTACTGGTGTATTTTGCATTTTTAGCTTGTTGTTCAAGTCTTTTTTTAATGATGGGGTTATGGTTTACCCAGCAAGTCTAACATAGACAGAAAAACACCCTTTTTTTCTGAGTCGAGAGACTCCCTGTGACCCCGCTGTGCTATGTTTTCTGTGGCTGTTAGAACTAAAATTTCAGCTAATGTTTTAATGTAGTATTGATTTTCAACCACCTGCTTCTTTTTTTGCTTATCCATTAGTCCAAACATTGAGGTATTTTTATCCATAATTTTCTTGTTTTCTGTCCATGCAAACATTGCATTTACATGGCCTTCAGATCGGGCATGAGAACAGAAACCACTGTCTTTCATTGTAGCCTTTTTCCAGTTACGATAACCCTCGAATGAGGTGAAAACAGTCCTTGGACCATCGGGGAGGGAAAAATGCCTACAAGCAAAACAGTAAGCTGCATCTTTTGATTGCGAGTATTCTAACCAGGGATGAGATTTGTAGCAGTCGCTGCGGAAGCTTCTCCTGGCTCCTTCCTGGAGGGTCTTAGGGAAACTCTCTCGGTTTGGCTGCACTGGCACCTCAAACCTGGACTTGGATACGTCTAGAAGATAGAGGGGAGGAAGATTCAAACTGCATCACATCTGAACTAATTATACAATATAACAACTAGTAAAAACACAATCAATTTGGAACCGTCATTCATTAGTTATAACATCAGACTGTGTTAACACACACTAACATTTTAGCCTGGGAGAGTATTTTTAGGTTCATTTGTTTAATTTTGGAATTTAACCTGAGCAATAGATCTAAAATACATTGTACACAAAATATTAAAACTCTGTCCCCATCTCATCACACTTTCACACTCACAAGGTTCCCCAATTATTCATATTTAAGCAAACATGAATATTTATATTTATTTGAAGAAGTCTAAGCAATGTCTCTTAAATGCACCTTATAGCAAAATGTCCGTTTTTGTCATTTGTTGTTCTTATTCATATGTAACTTAGTATACTATGCAGCAACAACGCTTGCTACAAAGGGCGTCAGGGGCGTCGGCTGCAGCGAGCCACGCGATGCCAGCGACCGGAGCGTGAAGAAGAATTTGAGAGAAGCTGAACTTTATGCAAATGAGAAGCGCCGCTGCCGAAGCAGCAGCCAATTGCAGAC
>NC_065519.1:31592990-31596746 GCF_006386435.1 Epinephelus moara
GTCTTCACTAATGATCAGGCATGTTTTTTTTTTTAATTTATTTATTTATTTTATTTTTATTTTATTTTATTTTTTTTTTGAGCACTGTGTCCCTGCATTCTTTACAATCTACATGAGTCTGGTCCGCATCATACATGAGCGTGCAATGCAGTGGCAGATTGGGAGTATGTGCTGTGTCAAAATGTAACCTGACCCATGGTTCCCACTGAATCCATGTCTGTTTGAGGTGAGACTCTTCTGATGTCAGTTGGAGCCAGTAGACCTGAGTAGAGTAGGGGTGCAAAGATGACTTTACCGGTGATGAGCATTGGAACAGGCTCTGTCATTGGTATGACTTGTGATTTCCCAGAGAAGTCTATGGTCTTGATGGATGACTTAGAGAGGGGGTGTGTAGAGTCTTCTTTTTCAATACATGAATATGTAGCCCCTGTGTCCACCATAAAGGGATATGCTTGTTCGTGGATGACAACAGGTATAGTTGGTTCGTTGTGTGGCTGTAATGAAATGACTGGTGACATTACTTCCCCCTCAGGCTTCTCCGGGCAGCCCTATCATGGGCACCCTGTCTCGTTTTCGGCCAATTTTCTGCTGGACCTTCCCATGGGTTGACCGGACACTCCCTGCGTCGCTGGCCGGGCTGGTAACAACCCCAGCACAGCTTGTTAGGTGCTGCAGGATTCACTCCTGGATATCCTGTGCTCATTTCCTAGGGTCCTGCTGTTGCGGCGGCTGGGGTCCTGGAGGAAAGTTCGGTCCCCCTCTCCATCCTCCTCGGCCTGCTGGTCCTCCCCTAGGTTCGCCTCGACCCCGCCCCCTGGGGGGCCTCTGGCTATCGTTGTTTCCACCTGCTCATTGTGGATAACAGTAGTGGTAATGTGAGGCATTGCATTGTCAGTGTTCTGCGTGTGGGAAGCGTCTTCTTTCATCTGCTCTCGGTCTTCGTATCCCTGGCCAAGGTCACTGTGAACCTTCCCTCCACTTGGCCTTCCATTGTTGTTGCTGCTCTTGCCTCCCCTACTGAGCGTAGTGGGTATTGTCCCGTCTCTGATGGTGATGTGTCTTGTGGGTATGGTGGTGGTGATGCTGGTAGGGGTGGGGCTGTGGGTATCAAACCCGTCGGTGCCTGTGGGTCCTGTGGGTCCTTGCTGCGCTCTGCTTGCACCATTTGCTTCCTACCCCCTGTCTGTCTAAACCACCCTAATACCTCCCTTTCTTTAACCCTTTTGTTCTTTTTTATAACTCGCCTTAGTGTCTTTTGCCTCAATGTGTCTTAGTTCTGTCTCCACCTCGTTGCAACATGCCAGGTTGAAGGTTTCATCTTTAGGCCAACAATTTTTTCCCTGATGTTCTTTTGCGCCATTTAGTCACACAGCGTTGGATTCGGTTTCTCCTACCTGGGTGTTGTGTCATCACTGCTGCTGGTGGTGCTGGCTATGGGTGTCAGAAACCCTTTTTCCATCTTTCCTTGGTTGGCTTCCATGAAGCCTTGTTTAGCTTTACTCACTCTTGGAATTTTGTGGTTGCTCGTCTGTTTCTTTTGTATGTATCAGTGCTAGTAATTTCCCTACTGTGAAGGCAGTTTTTGTATTATTTTTCTTCAGAGGTTATATTCTAATTTATGTGACCCATCTCCTCCCAAATTAGCTTTTCTAGGCACGACAACAATCTGCAATCTTGGATTAAATTCCACTCCGTTCTCTAAATCTTAAAATATTACCTGGTTCAGAGGAAGTGAAGCTACGGGTCTGTTTTTATAATCATCACACAAATATTGCAGCAGTGGATCTAACAAGCGGAGAGTCCACAAATCATTTAAAATCGTCTCCCACTGTATACCTGAAATTCTTCCTTCACTTGTTTCAATTGGTAAATTTACTAACTATCCAAAGTTTTAATCGAATGTCTTGCTCGTCTTGCCACTGCTTCTCACCCTCGTTATCTATGTAGGTTCTTTCTAACCCGAAATGTGTTCTTTATGCCTCTGGTATCTACTATGCCATCAGTCATACAATGTTGCTCAGCCCAATTTTCATCACTACTGCTGTCACCCTCTTCCACCCAGCTCTTAACAGCTTGATTTTAACTTCTCTTTTTCTTTATTTTATTACTTATTTTATTTATTATAAAACTATACTTATCATTTATAATTTATTTATAATTTTATTACTTATTCTATTTATTTATGAGACTATACTTATCACTTATTTTATTTATCTATAAAATTAAATTAAAATAACAGATATTTCTTTTTTATTCTCCCCTTAACAGCCAACCAGTTTGTATGGAGTTCACCCGAGCAACTGGTTCAATCAGTGAAACATGTGGACTTTTTGTTGGCACCGTTAGGTTTCCAGTCCCCAGACAATTTGTTGACACCGTTAGGTTACCCTTGTCTGGTTTTGTTTCACTGAGACACTGTTAATAACTACCTCATGTAACAAAACTTTGAAACAAATCACATAAAACAAACACACAGATACCAGATTATGATAAAACATTCAGGCCCCAAAATGTCAAAAGAATTTTCTTTGTAATGACCTTTAACCCAATAGAGATCTGAACCAAAATATCAAATTTTAACAAAGCTTTGTTTTTGTATAAGCCCACTTCTGTTGGCTGTGTGCACTTTTATCTACCTCTTACGCTCCCCGTCCTTGTCCAGTCGTTAGTCTATTATGTCATCAGTCTTTTTATCTACACACGTCATAATATTTACAATTTTTACACTTTGATCGATCTTCTGACTGTTTTTTTCTTTTTTTTTTATCTCTTAACTTTTAGCGTTCTGCCTGTTTCAGACCTGTTTGTCTATGGTGACTCCCCTGCCCTTTTGGCTGAGAGATCACCCTTTAAACAGCGGTATCCACAGAAGCTTTATGTCTCTTTAACCCTATATCCGCCCGTGCAGTCCTGCCGTCCAACACAGCACACCTGCCCCTATAGGCTTAAAGGTGCGCCGAAAGGATAGGCAGCGGTATCCACGGATATGGTTTTATGTATCTCTATTTTCTCTTTTACTCTGCTTTTCTTTTTCAACTCTCATTTACCGGTTTCTTTTTCTCTTCCCTGTATAGCTCTTACAGGTTTCTTTTTCTCTTGTGCACTTCTTATTCTTGTTTGTCTTCTTAATACTTTAAATACTTTACTCTTACTTCAGCACACACACATTCACTCTTTCTTTTGCCTGCTTGGTTACTCTAGCTCACTCCCCCACATTCCCCACACACACATACACACACTCACTCACTCCCACATTCACTCTCCATGTTTATCTCTCTAACTTCCACACACACATACACTGTGTTGCATTAGATTCAGTTGTCTCCAGCAATATATCAGCTATGTTCCAATGTTGTGTTATTAGTTAGTAATTTTTACATCACATTTTAGGTTCTTTAGGAGAGGAATTTGTCAAATACCTCCGACCTGGGCGGCTCCCAACAGCACCCCTGCCGGTTTAGGCAGAAAAAAGGTTCTGCTTACCTTATCTGGTGGCCACCTGTACGTCTGATGCGCAGCCAAGCGCCCCCGATCTCAGGATCCGACCTCCTCGTCCTCCTACGCTGGCTTGCCAAATAATGTGGAAGCAAAAAAGTCAAGGTCCCGAGCCGTGCCAGAAAGCTCGCGACCTCGCTCTTTTCTTCTCAAACGGACTTTCTTTGTCTTCCATTAGATATCAAAAACTCAAATACTCAGAGGTAAAAAAAAAATCACTGGAGACACGTAGAATCAGATGCAACTGAGTTTAATGTGCTC
>NC_065519.1:31597483-31613682 GCF_006386435.1 Epinephelus moara
AAGTGGTCAAAATTGGTGTTTTACGCATGCCTCTGTGCGTCTGGCACACGCGTCTTGGGGCTCTCCCACGTTGGTTTGTGGATGAAAGCTGTATGTTCAGCTCCCCTTACATGTAAAAAAAATCTCTACATGACATTTTGGTCGGCGAAATCCACAGACAAGACGTCTGTTGTCCATGCTCGCAATCATTACACATGGATCTTTCACACCGCCACTATCTACGCAGATTTCCAAATGTATAAACATCCACTGCAGTAGCGGTGCCAGGATTTTGATTGTGGGTGGGCCTCCAGAAAACTGGATGGGCCAGTTAAAATAAACTAAAAACGGGTTCCCCTTTATCTCCGTTTCAGCGCTTTTCTGCGGCATTGAGGACAGTGACGCCGGTGCACCGGTGTGGCTCCCTTGTGTCGCTGTCCTCAGCTCAGTGCTGAAGTGGACTTTGATAATAGATTATTAAAGTTGGTTTGCGAGGTTGTGGAGTTAGGGGCGTATTTGCGCCGGTATATCATTAGTGCAAAAATCTTTTGGGTAAAAAAATAGGCCATTAAAGGAATTGTCGGAAAGGCAGGATGTTTAAAAAAAAAAGAAATTCCGTCATTCCGACCATAGGAGAAAAAAATTGTCGGAATGATGGGACATTTGATGGAAAATTAAGTGTTGCCATTTAGACAATTAGAGGCCCATGTCGGAGTGGTTGGATGTCGGAATGGACGTTGCCCACCCAGAGAGGGGAGGTACTGCCACAGAAGCTGAGCAATGTACTGCTGTGGACAGGGGTAGCAACAAAACATATTTTAGCCAACTAAAAATATAAAAAAAAAAATCAGTATTACTTTTAATGTACGCTGTATTTAAAATATTTTTACCGCTCTACCTCACTGTCAGACAGCCCTTCCCAACATGTAAATGAAGCTGTTGTTGTATCAGTAAACACTGTCTTCAAAGCCATCAAAATGTTGTAGGATTTTTTTTTATTTTTTTTATATACTTTATTAAAATTATTATAGGATTGTCAGTCACTCCACAGCTCTCAACATGGAATGCCGTAACAGTACACAGGTGAAATACCAGATCAGCCGGCACACACAGCAGCAGTTCAATAGCGTACTATGGTAACGAGAGGGGGCAGGCAGAGAACGATGACAGGAGAGCTGAGATACATAGAATCTACAACGCACAACAAAGCAATCCACAGCTCAGAAGATCACAGGTGACTGGCCAGTAAACTCACTTTGAAAAGTTTGGTGAAGTTTTTTTCAGAAAGCTGCAGGAAACAGGCGAACAGGAACCAGGGGGGCAGAAGCAGAGCACATGGTGTTAGACGGAAGGCAGAGTGGGTTACCTGGGATCAGACGAAACAGGTGAGCCAGAGACGGGCAGGGATACTGAGGAAGCAGTCTGGGAAGAAAACACTGGAAAGTCTTGCATGAGGCGAGGAACAACCTGGCAAGGAGTGTCCGTGAAGCGGGCGTCTTTATAGTGACGGACTGGCAGGAGCTGGAATTTAGTGGACAGGCGATAGGCTGGCAGGTAGGTGTGGTGATGAGGCGGGGTGAATAGGAAATTACTGAATGAGCTCAGAAGATGACATGTATCGAGAATGAAAAGTGCCCAATATGACAAGACGTTACTTTCTCCAAAATGACCTCAGAGGCTACTAGGAATTTTAAATGGATGAGGTTCATGTTGTTTCATAGCAGGCAATCAAAGCACAGAAGCTGCAGTTTATTACAGTTTATTAAATGCAGTGCTGTGCAGGTCTGACCCAATCATGCATTCACATACAGTGGTTACCACTTTGTACTATAAGGGACTTGTTGTAGATGTTGCAGGTGTATTAACAGAAGAAGATGATAACGCAAAGCCCCAGATGTGCTGATTACGAGGACCCTTCTACGCTGTCATGTAACGTATAATGACATGATAACACACACCACCCTCTGGGAATATCTTTTCTGAAGGCGCACTGGTGGAAGTGGAGTGGTGTGGTACGATGTGGATAATTGAAAAATGAAAACAATAAACAGTTTATTTCGGTTGGTAACATGTTATGTGACACTGTAACTGTAATAATATTACCCAAAATCCTGTTGGTAACATGTTATATTACTTTGTTACTGCTAAAACGTAACATAATACTGTAACGTATTACTTTTGTAACATCTTAACCCCAACACTCTGCGATATATATATATATATATATATATATATATATATATATATATGTACATATACATATATATATATATATATATATACATATATATATACATTAGGGCCGTAACGGTACATGTATTTGTGTCGAACCGTTCGGTACGCGACTTTCGGTTTGGCATGACCCTGTACCGAATTATTGGGCGCAGGATATTATTTTATTTTATTTTGTTTTATTTTAATTCCGTTTTTGCGAGCTGAACTATTTAAAATATCTAGTTCCCCGACGGACATAATTGAGTGACGGCGTTTCACAAAGTGAAATCTCCGCTTTCACTTTGTGCAGCGCATTCTCACATTTTGACAACATGGCAAGTGAGCCTGACGAACCTGAAGACCCACCCGCAAACCTTAAGTCCTCCGTTTGGGAACACTTTGGTTTCAGGGTAAAATACGAAGATGGAAATAAACAAGGGGACAAGACAAAAGCAGTGTGCTGACACTGCGGAACAGCGGTCGGGTATGTACTTGGAAACACGTCTAACATGCTAACGCATCTAAAGCGACACCACCAGAGTTTGAACGTTAACTGTCACGACTAGAAAAAGCAATCTGGTGCAAACTACGATATCGTCGTCATTTAAAAAGAAAGAGTGTTTCCCTNTTGAACGTTAACCGGCACGACTAGAAAAAGCAATATGGTGCAAACTACGATATCGTCGTCGATTAAAATGAGAGAGCGTTTCCCTGACCATCGCGCTAAAGAAATAACCAACGCCACTGGAGTTGAGTAAAATTGTTTAAGCTGCACTTTAGATATAAGCATGTTTTGTTTACTGCACTTTAACAAAGTGGGAAAGCTAAGTACGTTCCTAGTAAAACTGAATCTGAGCAGGCTTTAAAGCTGACCAGCTGCACTATACTTTTTATTTTAATTGAGTAAAACTGTTTAAGCAGAAATTTATATTTATATTTTCATTCAAACAATGTGAAAAAGCAGGATTTTATATATATTTGTTTCATTCAAAAATTGTGTAAAAAGAGTTAACTGCTGTGGTGGTATGTTTTAATAAGGTTACCAATAAGTAAAAGATATTTAATAGTTGTCTATTTTTTTCATTACTGTACCGAAAAAAAACGAACCGTGACTTGTGTACCGAGGTACGTACCGAACCGAGATTTTTGTGTACCGTTACACCCCTAATATACATACATTCATATATCCAACTATATAACCTTGTTTTCCAGGCCTGGAAAAGTCATGGAATTAGTAAAGTCAATGAAAGTTTTGGAAAAGTCATGGCATTTTGTTGTGTGTAATGAAATGTATTATTATGTTCATCTTCTGTGGATCACCCTCCATGTCATGTAATATAACAGCAACATTATATTTTGCAGCTGTTGACATAACACAGCTCTAATATGAGTTGTTGTGTGACTGTGAATTTTGTTTACTGTCATCTACGTTTCTTCATGTTTTCCACGGGTTCTGCTTTGAAAGGGGAGTGTGGTAGTTAAAATGTACAGCGCATTTTTTTTCCAAAACCAACAAGCCGACCAAATTTCTCCACTGTCACTTCCCCACTCCAGTTGTTCTACTGCTCTGTGACTGCGGACGTCCTCACTATTGATTGCTACAGCTCAGTGAATACAATATTGGCTATGCAGAGTACACACAAGAACTCATAAATAGTCATTAATCAACATTATCTTTGTGAGATCAAACAACACCTTTGATTGTTTGAGACATTAAGTTTCAAATCTGATAAAACAGGAGATGACAAAATGACCAAGGCAGTATTTATAATGTGTATTTAAAATACTTTGTGGACTCTGGGGTTAAAGCAACTGAAGTCCCTCAAGCACATATGCTTAACATGATGAATGAAGACATTTTGGACCACTTGTAAATGATGCATTTTATAACTAAATTAGTGTTTCATGGGAATTGTATTGACTGGAAATCTCTCTACTATCACATAAAAAAAAAGTAACCAGCAATAACTCTAGCAGACTTCTCAGCTGACAAGCTTGTTGACTGGTGACACATCAGCCAAGTATTCCTGGTCACTGAGCTGTGTAGCTGAAGAATGAACTTCTGCTGACTTATCGGTAGCATTGCAGCATGAACACAGGGTCAGTAGAGCTGTATCAAAGGTAGTCATTACAAGCAGCAAGCACAGGGCAGAGAGTTTAAACTTGTTTTTAAAACCCTGTGTAGGGCCAGCAAGCTATATTTGGTGTTTTTTTTTCTGCTGTTGACACTTCTTGAGTACCTAAGTATTTTAGATGTGTATCATAAGGTGAATGAATATGCAGCTCAATAAGGCTGTCTTGTGATAAGATAAATGGACACCCTATAGCTCTGTGATATATTCCCTTGCCCTTTTAAACCCACAACAGACCCTTATAGCTTAATATAGATACATTGGTATCGGTGTATATGTTGGCCAGGGCTGCACAATCAATTGCAATATGATCGCGATTCCAGCCTGTATGTGATCTCACTTTTATGTAACACACTATGCGTTCCAATGCCCATGCTGCCATACTATGTTATGCCAGAAAAAGATTTACTGTGTCACAGTATATAGTATGTCAAATGCAGTATGTTAGAGTACTTTGATTGCTTTTTGCAGTAACGAGTAACCTAACACGTTAGTTTGCTGTTTGAGTAATCAAATACTTGAGTACATTTTCAAACAAGCCATCAGTTACTTCCGTTACTTTTAGAACGCTGCTCCTTCAGCTCCGAAACAGCAACGGCTGTCGTCTGGTTCTAATAACGGAGATAACGTTAAACCTGTCAGTCCGAAAGAAGCCATGAAGCTTGTGGCTAGCTATGTGGTAGAAGAAATGCTGCCGTTGTCTACGGTGGAGTCTAAAACATTCCGCAGGATTGTCAGTAAAAAATTTTATTATTTACTATTTTTACTATTATTTGAGTCACTGCCAGAACTGTGTCTGTTCATGTGCCCGCCGAAGTGTTGTTGTAGTCACCTAAAAGCACCAGCAGATGGCAGGAGCTCCATTTGAAGTACCATACGTAAACATTCAAGCTACTGTATCCTCCACAACCAAGTTCCTACAAATGTTTCACAATAAAAGCCTATTTAGAAAATGGAGGGATTCTCTCAGCTGAGGTTATAAGGGGCTTTTAATCTGAAAGAAATTCAGGAAGTGTTGAGTTTGAAATGACAGCGCAATATGTTAACTTTATAAAGACAACAGGAGCGTATAAAAAGTAAAAATATAAAGATACAGAGGGATTAATAAATAACGGACCGTCTATAATGTAGTTTGTTTCAAATGAAGCTGGGAGCCTCTGCAGTTGTGGTGAGTAAAAGCCCCGCCGCTATTTGTTAATGTTATTACTTTATGTTCGACCGTGAGGATGTACCATTGTTTGCTAGCTTGATGCTAATGACAGTAACGTTAAGTCAGCGGGTTGACAAAGTGCCTCTGCTGTTTCACATTTTCCCCTTTTACTCTGTGTGGTAACATCCCTAGAGGAAATATTAAAAATGCTGGGGTGTTGTTGTCATACAGTTGTCTACGGCAGCAGATCGTTCTGTGTTTCTACTGGTCAAAGTGACAGCTGTGATGGGAGAATTGGATCTCAGTGAAGGGCAAGTGGTCCATAACTTTAATTTTGGAGACAAAAAAATGTAGGCTTAGTGCCCTGTGGTCCATTGCCCAATAGGAAATGTAGAATACTCAAAAGTACTTTAAAAGTGCTTGAGTTACTTTTCTCAGGGAGTAACGTTGGAAGTACTTGAAAAGTACTTGAGTTACTTTTCTCAGGGAGTAAGGCAGTAAAGTACTTTGATTACTTTTAAAGTAACTCTTACCCAACTCTGGTCACTACTGGTAGCATGAGGTGGTACCTGCAGCCCAATCAGGTTGCACGGGTACAACAGCTCCTCCAGGATGGCACATCCATACATGCGGTGGCATGAAGGTTTGCTGAGTCTCCCAGCACAGTCTCAAGAGCATGGAGGAGATACCAGGAGATCGGAAGTTACAGGAGGAGAGCTGGACGGGGCTGAAGAAGGGCAAAAACCCAGCGGCAGGACCGGTATCTGCTCTTTTGTGCGAGGAGGAACAGGATGAGTCCTACAAAATGACCTCCAGCAGGCCACTCATGTGCATTGTTCTGACCAAACTGTCAGAAACAAGACTCCATGAGGGTGGCATGAGGGCTCAACGTCCTCTAGTGGGACCTGTGCTCACAGCCCAGCACCTTGCAGATTGGCATTCGCCAGAGAACACCAGAACTGGCAGGTCTGCCACTGGCGCGCCGTTCTCTTCACAGATGAAAGCAGGTTCACACTGAGCACATTTGACAGGCATGAAAGAGTCTGGAGATGCCATGGTGAACATTATGCTGCCTGTAACATCATCCAGCATGACGGAAGGCATTGATGCCATTGACTGGCCCTCTCGTTTCCCTGACCTAAATTCAACTGAGCACAGGGTCACACAGACCTCCATATCATAGCAAGCAGTACCCTGACTGCTCTTAGGTAATCCTCAGAATGATTCACCATTGCAGTTTGGTTGCAAAAATTAAAAAAAAATCTATAGGGCTCAAAATTGTTTATGTTATGTGTTTATGCATAAAAAAAATCATTGTTAAAAATCTTCTATCAAGTGGGCTATAGTTTAAATGTCCTAAAAGTCATTCCTTTGCCTGGTCTTGCTGTGTCCTTCTGATGTGAACTACAGTATCACAGCCTATCAGTCCTCTGCATCCTCCTCCCCCTTCACTTTGTGCTCTGTGATCTCTGTGCATGAGTGTGTTTGATCAGTGTTGCTCCCACCCCGTCCTCTCCTGCCAGAAATGCTGAAAGTGATGTTCTGTGTGCTCACTTGTCTTTCATTTGATCCGTCTGTGTGTGTTTAAAAAGAGACAAACATGGCATCATAGAAACCCCACTTGTCCTTGGCAAAACGCTGTAAACCCGTGGTGACATCTCGCCAGCCAAAGACCACACACACACACACACACACACACACACACACAAATGCACAGCTGGCACAACATATATTTGGCTAACTCTTCTCTCTCATCTCGTCCTCTGACACTTCCACTGAGAGCGACTGTTTGTCTCAGCTGAGATGACTTGGATTGATCCTGCCAGATCCAAGAATCCGAGTCCCTGTGTGAATTTCTTTTCTCTTATTTTATTTCTCATTAACTGACATGCCTCTCCCTCCTGCTGCTTGCCTTTCCATTTTATGTGAGTGTTAAGAAAATCATTACTACACCCCTGGAAGAAGATGGCGTGTGTTTTCAGGAGATTTCTTTCAATTCTGCTTCCAAGCTACACAATATTTAACATTAAACAAAATCAAAACAAAGTCCAAATCTCTTTCAGTCAAGGTGAGAGATACTGAGGGCAGGTAAAGTTCAAAGATGCATTTTTTAGCACAAGTGATTGATTTGCAGCTTTCATCTCAGGCCTGAGGTATTTTGAGTACAGATTTGTCTTAAAATGATTTAGCAAGATAGTTCTGTGTGCAATATTACACAAAAAAGTGTCCTGATATATAAAAGTACTATGATGCAAAGCTGTGTGGTGCACAGTCAAAAGATTCTAGAGCAGCATTTTGCATGTGGAATGCAAATATAAACTAATGAAACCATATTGGAACACAGTGAAGCCAGCAGGACCTTGTTTTAGCCCACAGTCTCCCTGTACTGGTGTGAGTCTACAGACAAAGACAAAGGACAATTGATTGCAGATAGTACTTGTGGGGCAGAGACAGTGGAGATGGAGTATTCTCTGTCACAAAAGAAACCCCAAATTAATTAGGAAGGTGCACATGTGCTGGGATTATTCTACACTGGTCAGGCTTTTCTCTTGTGGCAGGGCAGACGGAGAGGTCTGGCAGAACTTGGAATGAATTTAACAATCCATACTCATTGGAAACAGCACTGCCAGGCTGTTGCAATACAGCATATGTAAAGGAAATAGAGGAGTTTTAGGAAAAGAGAAATCCCCTCAAATCCTGATAATAAGAAACTGACTTCTAGATATCGACGCTTTGTCACGCCCCTTGGTGTGTGATATAGTTGTCAAAGGCACCCTTTTGCATCTTTACGAGACGCACCAGGCTTTCAGCTCACTTCAATAAAAACCTGTCCACAGCAATTGATGCTAAGAACAAGTGATGTAGTAAAAAAAGTTAAAAAAAAAAAGTGAGGTCTATGCAGGGTGGATGGAGGGAAGGTGGATGAATAAAACAAAACTGGACATTCACCCAAGAGACCAAAGTTCATGTCCATGTGAAACAAAAAGTCTGTGCTATTTTTTTTTACATAGCATTAAATCACTTGCGTACATACAACCCGTCAAAAACCAAACATCAATATTGTTGTAATATAACGCAATTTACGTATGGTGGTCACCAATGTCACTATCATGATCTATTTATGTCACAAATGAACATATTTGAACCCAAAACTTTATCTTTTTTTCTGAACATAACCAAGTAGTTTTGTTGCCCCGACTGTTTCACAACATTCGCCATGTGTTACAATGTGTATCAGCTGTGTGTCACATAGAGAAGCTAAAGGATGCCCTGTGTGTCGCTATGAGATGCCAAGAAATGTGACAAAATGTTGGTATTTGAAGACCTGGGAATGAGATCAGGTTGTCACTGACAAAGTTCTCTAAATTGAACAATAAAAATAAATGTTTATAATGTGAAAACGCTCTCGTTAAAGTTCAGTTGGGTTTAGTCAGAAAAACTACTTGGTTAATTTTAGGGAAACATGTTTGTGTTTAAATGAGTACATCAGTGAAGGTGTAGAGACCTCCATCGTAATGGTGACAGTAATACCCACATGGTTAAGGTTGGGGAAATGTGGTGTTTTGTCCATCTATTTATGAATGTACTGCAAGCGACAGAGAGTGAGCATGACGTTTGGCGGTGTAACAGAGTTGAGAAGGTTCCCCTGCACTTCCTTGTTTCCTCAATACTATTCTTTCTTATATTGTCAGAAGTAGAAAATAGAATGCAAACTGTCCTAAGAAGTGTACAAATCTGTTTATGTTGTGGGGAGACAACACCGCAGTAATGGTGACTTGTTTACTTCTGGTACTTTCCTGGATTCATCTACTGAAGAATTTGACGTTATGTTGCAGCCTTTCCTTGATCTCAACAGATCCATGCACACCAGCTCCCGATTCCCCCATCAGCTACTGGATGGGTATACCTGTCCTTTAACCATAGTGCTCCACCAGATTGTCCATCGTGCCATCTACACTATAATGATCTGGCCTTTTCGTCTTATCATCCGACCTACCTGTGGGGTTTTTTTTAACCTTGCCTGCATTTTTGAACTTTTGCCAGCCTGTTCCTGACCCTTTTGGAACCCTGCTCTAATCAACATCCTTGTGAACTTTGCTTTTGCCTCACCTGTTTTGTCTGCAGGTTGTGCTTTTGAATTCTCAACCTGCTTTACAGAGCCATAACAGACTCTGCGTGTCACACAGTTCAGAACATTTGAATTCCAAACTTACCAAGGAGTCTGAGTCTTTCTTTTAGACCCCAGCTCTTTTATACAACTTAAAACATGTTTACACTGAAGTAGATGTGTTGACACCTAAATTTGCAATTCCTACTGCATGTGTATTTATGTAACTATTGTACTTAAGTACAAATTTGAGGTTCTTATACTAATTGTAAAAAATTTAGAGTCACCAATTAACCTATTCCAAACTAGCATGTCTTGGGACTGTGGGAGGAAGCTGGAGTACCCGGAGAAAACCCACGCTGACACAGGGAGAACATGCAAACTCTGCACAGAAGGGGTCCCTCCTGGGATTGAACAAGGAACCCACTTGTTGTGAGGCGACAGTGCTAACCACTACATCACTGTGCCGCCTTCTCTTTCCTGACATTGTCAAATGGTCGCAATAAGGTTTAGAAAACAAAACTACTTGGTTAGGTTTCGAAAAAAACCCATCATGTTTCAGGTCAAAATAACTATGTAACACGATGTGAAAAGTACCTGCCCGACAGACGTAGGTTCGGTAACGTTGAGGTTAAACACCACTGACTTATGTAATGTTATGTTTAAACAGCTTTGACTTGTGGTTTCACATGAGACACAAACAGCTGTCTTCTGGGTAAAAGTCTGTGTTTGTTTGACCCATCCGCCACCCCTCCCTCCCACCCTATACTGACTTTCTTGCTCTTTGTACATCACTTGCCCTGAGCATTAAATATTGCTGCATATAGGGTTAAAGTGGACTTAGCTGAAAGCCCACTGCATCTCACATAGATGCAAAAGGGTGTCTTTAGCATCCCACGCCAAGGGGAGTGACAAAGCATCAGCATTTGATGGTCTGGGAATGAGAGCAGGCTGCGTACTGCTACTTTTACTCAGGTTAAGGATCTGAATACTTCTTCCACCACTGCTCATTATACAATAACTACTTCAGTGTCACTAAACCAAGGCTGCATTTTCATCCTCTTATTAGTATTGCTTGTCTGTGTGCAAAAGAGTTGTTCAGCTGATCAGGGAAGGAGGCATTGCTGGTTTCGGGGGGGACAACAAGCTGTGCATTGGCAGGCAATAGAGGCTCCACTGCCACTGAGGTACAGCACTGCACATGTTCACCATTGTGCAGTGCCCTTACCAGGCCCTGTAAATGTCTTGGTGATCTGAAAATACAAATAGCAAAAACCCAGTATTATTTCAAGACATTCACCTGGACATACTAAATGTATAAACTGATTTAATATGAATTTACTCATAAGCATAAACCCCCCGAGAAGAGCCATCTTGTTTACAAAACTTGATTAAATAGTCAGAATCCATCTGTAGCTGGAGACTATATCACTGTGGTACTCCTTCAGCTGGCCCACGATGTGGGCAGAGCCATTCCCGAGGGTTTGCTCATGTAACAGGCGGATGACCCATATGTCGCAGGCATACTTTAGAAAGAGTATTCAATTGAATTATTTTGGTAAATATTTCACATAATAGCAGAAAAAATCTGGGGTGGAAGCTTGGTGATACAACAAGGCTGATGATGGAGGGTAGTACCAAAGCTGCAAGTTGTCATGCAGCTTGAGCTTCCCAAACGCCCCCACCCTAATGAGAGCTGTTGAGATAAAACATTTTCTGCAGCAGCTCAAAAAACAATTGACTGAGAGTACCACTTTCTTTCACCATATTTGGAGCTTTCAAATGTGGAGATTTGTGGTGCTAATGAGCGTTATCTTATGCTTGGTGTGTAATTGCTAATGTATTATTAAGCCTTTGTGATTTTGCAATTCCAAGTTACCGTCCCATCCCACTACCTATTTACTCTTGTGAACAATTTCTTTCTCACCATTGCTTTTCGATAATTAACGCTGGCTTTCTTGTACTAGTTATAATGATCGTAAAACGTGATTGAAAAAATGTATTATGGGCATTTTCTCCAGCGACTGTGGATATCATATGTCCAGGATATACAGCCATTGTGCATGGCTTCATTTCCATTCTGTTAATCTCTAATGGATTGTTATTTTCTAATCAACAGAGCAGCCAAGATGACAGTTTGTGACAAGAGTGTTCCTATATTAGCTGCATGTGTTAATGATGCAGTGATAGCTGTCAGTGGGTTGATGGAGGCAAAGGCCTCTGCTGGAAAGATTAGAGGTGAGCCTACTCCCTCTTGCAAATCGTATTTGCTTGCACGTACAGGCATGTCGATTAACAAACACACAAGCACACAAGATGACGATCTAAATATATTAACAAGCACTTGAGCAACACTTTATGGGTGACTTGGCGCAACTAGCAAAACAACCCTGAAACTGCTATCACCAAACCCAACAGTCTCCATTTAAAATAAACATTCATTGTAGCGTGAATAGAGCCAGTATATTTTCACATCTAACTGGATGAATAAGGTTTTATTTCAACCAAACCAGAGTTGGTGATTGTTGCAATAGTGGAAAGATGAACCAAGACAGCTTTTGTGAGTTTTATTTTGTTTTTGTTGACTTTGGTGGGTTTGGCAAAGGTGATTTCTAGGCTGTTTTTGGTTAAACAAAAGTTATCTCACTCTTTAAAAGAAAAGGTCCGTCTCTGTTACCCTTTAAGTGAGGTTTTGAATGTGGTACTTTTGCTTGTTCATTCATACATTCCTTCATTTGTTCATTCATTTTCCGTAGCTGCTTATCCTGTTGGGTGTCACAGAGGGACTGGAGCCTATCCCAGCTGACATTGGGCGAGAGGCGGAGCACACCCTGGACAGGTCCCCAGACTATCACAGGGCTGACACATAGAGACAGACAACCATTCACACTCACATTCACACCTATGGGCAATTTAGAGTCACCAATTAACCTGCATGTCTTTGGACTGTGGGAGGAAGCCGGAGTACCCAGAGAAAACCCACGCTGACACTGGGAGAACATGCAAACTCTGCACAGAGGGGCTTACCCACCTTGGGTTGGAACCAGAAACCTCTTTTGCTGTGAGGTGATTATTTTCACAGTGTGGTACTGCAACACATTCTCAACCACGTTCTGCTTCCCACTGCAAAATGAAGCATAAATCTGGCTGGAGTAGCAGGTGTTTGCTGGGAGCAAAGGGGAAACTCTTGAGGGACTGGTCACGGGACCCTTGTCTTGCACATCAAAGCAGTCCCCAAGTGTGTCTCCCAGCAGGATATATTGAACAATATCTAATTCAAGAATGGACCTACTAGCTGAAACCTATCGGCTTAGTTTCTGAACCAAATACAATGGTTTGGCAGAAAAATATGTATCCAGATTAATGCCAGTATGCAGCAGCACATCTCAAGTTAATAGGACTCTATTCCCCAGGGGGACATAACACTTTGACAGTTTTATAATTAAAAGTAGTGAGATGAATGAGTGATTTGTTAACTTTGGTGTGAATGAACCGCATCGCAGTGTGCATAGAGCTGGAGCTGAGTGCTTCTCAGGATTTATGTCTGAACTCAACAGGATGTGATGGCTCATTCATTCATTATTATTGTTCATTTCCTTCTGTCCTCATTCTGCTGCATTCCAGAGGTTTGTTTCATGTCATATCGCCATCACTTTTATATTTCCTTCCTTCCTTCCTTCCTTCCTTCCTTCCTTCCTTCCTTAATCCCCCTCTCATTTCTCCATCTCCCCTTCCCTCTATTTGTTTTATATCTCTCTGATTTTGCTCTGAGAGACAACATGGTCGGCTTGTCACAGGGGGGCAACTAATTTCCTTCGATATTTACCAGTTGCAGACACATCTACATGATGTAACACACACACTTACTTATACACAGACACAAACCTTTCAGACACAATTCCACTGACCCCTCACTACCTTTACCCACCACTTACACACAAATAGAAGTAAGCAGGAATAGCCAAGCTGTCATCTTTCTTACAGGCCTCTCATTCCTCTAACAGCACCACTGCAGACTTCATTATCTATCATTATGTCATTGAAACAGTGACAAACAAGTTTTCTCATTTGAATCCCCACCCAAAGCACCCACAGAGAGGAGGGGCAGCAGTATGTTAAAAACAAATTCAAAGTGCTGGCAGACACAGTGTGAGCAAATATAGTAGGAGAGACTGGTCTGGTGTTTGTTCGTGATGCTTCAGTGTGTCCAAAGACACAAGCAAGAGGCAGATAATGTGGACAGACGTCACCAGTCTATCATCTGTCTGCCACAGGGCATAAAGACACACAGCCACACTCACATCCACAACCACTGGCAATTTAGAGCTTCCAGTTAACCTAACCTGCTTGACTGGAATGTGGGAGTAAGGATGCACTGATTGGACGTTTTCTCTCCTGATACTGATTCCCCTGTCCAAAGTCTGAAATGAACATTCAGTGGAGCCTGCCAGTTATCCATCTTCACCTCTTCCCCATACCATGTCACCTTTGCCTGGCTCTGTTTCACTTTAATTCAATTCATTTCAGCCTTATTCTCTTTTTGCCATACAATTGTTGTGCGCAGCAGAATGAGAGCGTTTCTCAGAGATCTCAGGTGCAAAATACAGAAATAAATATCATCAAGAGAAGGCACTAGCACTAAAAACAAACACTAAACACCAAAAACAGCCTCGCAATAAAACTACTATAAAAACAGACACTAGCAGTAAAAACAAACACTAAAATCAGACACAGACCCTAAAAACAATATCAAATAAAATACTTAAAAAGTGCCAAGAGACATGCAAACAACACATCCTCATTCCGACCTGGTCACACATCAACATTTAGTCATGGACTTTCCACGTCTGGATACGACATGTAAGGTACCCTGGATGCATTGGTTGTTGATGTTCTGGGACACCATGTCAAGTTCTGCCTGTTATATGTATTGTCTGTGTCTATATGTATTGTATTTTTCAAAATACACTTCCGTTTCCACAGGAAATGTACAGTTTGCATACAGTCTTGCACTACATACAGATGCACTATGTTGGTACAACACTGCTAATACGTCTTTTTGCACTAAACAACAAATGCACATGGTTACGTTTGGCAAACACTCGCACATGGTTGGATTTGTATTTAAAATCTTAGGGGAAGCGAACACTGGCCTTCTGGGTGAAAGTCAGTGGTTGTTTGACCCACCCTACTCTGACTTTCCTTCTTGTCCCACCAAGTTTTAACATTAAACTATAATGGCAACTGACTGCATATCGAAGGGACTGCTTTTTGGTCAGTGTGTGACGCCGGATGTCACTGACCAAGCGGCGGGTTTCAACCACTTTGGAGTGAGACCGGGTTGGTGCAAACTGAATGACATGTACACATTGAATGAAGTGTCCAGTACAGATATGGGGACAGAAGTGCAAATAATTAACATATCCTAACTGTATGTTATGCATGGAGGGCGTCTAGGACAGACACTTGAACATACAGCTTAAAGTAGCCATTTCAAAATACCCAAGTTCCTAGGCCACTTAGTCTGCAATGTGTCTCAGTTTCAACTCATGTTCCTGGTCCAAGATCCACAGTACTCACATGAGGCAGGGAAAAAGCTGAACGAGATTTATTGAGAGTACAAAAAGGAAAGAAAATGGCGGGCCAAGTCCTTCCAAAATTACAAATTGTACGATCCACTACCAACTTGATGTCCTAGTTCTACATATTCATACCATATTACTCATTATTACACACTTAAACACTGCATAACACGGTCCAAAACGTATTATGATCCAGACATTCACAAATATTATGTCATCTTCAAGCACAGTGTTGTAAATGGGGGCGGATAAAAAGTAAAAGTATAAAAATACAGAGGGAATAATAAATAATGACTCATTTATAATGTAGACTGTTTCAAATGAAGCTGGTAGCCTCTGCAGTTGTGTTAAGTAAAAGCCACTATTTTTAAATTTTCTTACTTTATGTCCGTCTCCATTATAAAGAAGTAACTTTCTTTGCTAGCTTGATGCTAATGGCAGTACTCACCGGGTTGCTAAAGTGCCTCTGCTGTTTCACACCATAATTTTTCCCTCTTTACTCTGTGGTAACGTCCATGGCGGAAATATCAAAAAGGCTGGGGTCTTGTTGTCATACAGTTTTCTACACCGGACACCGACAAATCAATAAGAGTGATCCTATTGCAAGATGGTTTCAAGTTTGTTTGTTTTTAATGCATATCTTATAGTCTGTGTAATGTCATGAATAATGTATGGACTGTGTTGCCATCAACCCATTGTGACTTCTGATGACAATCTGTATTTAATATATAATATATACAGCATGTGACAGTTTTTGAGCTGTGCTGAAGATTCAGTAGGTGAAAGCACATATCTGAGATTATGGCCTCTAGTTTCCCGACACGGCACAGGGTGGCGCAGGGTGACGAACCCCGCGCAGAGCTAGTTTCGAGCAGCGCAACCCGAGGCGCGCTCAGTTTGGTAGTTTGGCAGACCGAGGTGCGCTGAGATGGGTGTGGCGGCGCAGCAGGGGGAGGTGTCGACAGATCCAGCTTGGCGCAGTGACAGTTTCGTGCCAAAAGGCTTTGCCGAAGGTGCGCTAAAAGCTCGCCAGC
>NC_065519.1:31613975-31633275 GCF_006386435.1 Epinephelus moara
TCTGCCATGGCGAATTGAGTAAACTCTCATTACGCCTTCGTGCGGCGCATTTAAGGGCGAGGAGAGGGGCTCATTTGATTGGTGTGATGTGTGTAAAACCCACTCCACGCCTTCTCTCCTCCCTCTTTCCGACTTGTGCAGGTAGGAGGGACGGAGGTGGGAAAGAGGAGTAGCTGCGCCAGCGTGGACGGTGTGCCAAACTTGCAAAATCCGCCTGGCCACACCCAGTTGGTGAGGTGCAGGTGCACTGCGCCTCCGCCTCGCCCGGTCTGCGAAACTAGAGGCCTATGTCACAGATCATGAGATCGAGATCGTGTCTGTCACCTCTGTTACCTGATAAGACTTTCCTTGACTGGAGCTTGTGATTATAATACATAAATATATATCATTCTGGTTTTTAATTCAGGCTCGCACCCAAAACTGCTGCCGTGGTTTAGGCTCAGGCTGGGCTTGAACAGAAATTATGTAGGTTCAGAAAGGGTTGGGCCTGATTTTTTGGGCCCAATCATAGCTCTCAAGACAGTGCTCTAAATAATTACAACAACCACAGTCTAATGCATTCATTCATTCATTCATTATCCATAACCACTTATATTACACTGGGGTACACACTAGACAGGTTGCCAGACTATCATAGGCCTGATACATAGAGACAAACAACTATTTTACACTCACAAATCTGATTCAGTTGATATGTATTATATTAGGCCTATGTATATTTTTTTCTGTCTTTTGTTTTTTGATCTGTGGAACAAAGTCATTTTTTGTTTAATTACTGTAAAAAAAAAAAAAAAAAACAGCTTCATATTTCATTTTCTCTGCACTGGAGTGTAGGAAGTGTGTTTTGATCCATAAAACATATCAATCGTATCGTACTTTTGGTTGTTGAAAACAAGGAAATGGAGGGGTACTCATTAAGTAGAGGATTGCTGTAGAAGCTCCCCTCTTTTCTCTAAGCACACACTCACACACAAATTCCATGACTCCCACGCGTCTGTGCGGCATATTTTAGCTCCTGCCATCCATGTAGCAAGCCTTGAACATGATATCAAAGGTCTGTACACTCAATTTTGAAAATTCTATGCATTTTTACTTTCATCAAAGAGTAAACACAGAAAATAGGTCACAAGGACTTACTCGATGCTACATTTTCTCTTTCCACCATTTGTAAGAATCTGATGTATTTCTGCAGCAGTATCAATTTTCTACTGATACTTAATTATTTTCAAAGACAGCAACCAGATGTCTTTCTGTTCACACTGTAATTCTGAGGCTTTCAAGCTGCTGAGGAACCACAAAGCCAGGTTTTAGGACTTCTGCTTCTTTCAGGAATTATGTTTTCCTCTGTTGAGGCATGTGTGTATTCACCTCCCCCTCCTGCTGCTGTGTGCCATTTTGACTGCCAATCACCACAACAGTTGTCAATCAAGCAGCGGCTGACCCATATGTATGACAAGTGAAATCATCTGCCTGGGCAGGAGAAGGGAGGCTTCAGATGGCCTGGGAAGGATGGATAAAGCCAGGAGGAAGTCTGTTAGCAGAGATACCTGAAGGAATGATTACACCCTCTACTTACTCTGCAGTAAGGGACATTTGCTTGAGAGAAATCTGATGGCAGGCTAATGGGGAAGACATACACATAATGCTGTATTGTCTGTGGCCTGAATGACCATTGTTTCAGAGACACGGTTAACACACACACACCCCTAAAGACACTTAACAGAGGGAGAGCAAGTGCAGGCATTTATTTCATTTACCTGTCACCTGTGTGCATGTGTACACTCATTCTGTCTCTCTCAGCTTAACACACACACACACACACACACACACACACACACACACACACACACACACACACACTCACACAATCGGGCTGTCCTACGGTGATCTATAACTTGATTATACATGTGTTTGTGTGTGTGTGTGTGTGTGTGAGATAGAGAGAGAGTGAGACAGAGAGAGAGGCAGTGTTTGTGGAGAGGGGACAGGTAATTGAAATAAAGGTCCTCTCTCCTCTCTCTTGCCTGAAGCCACAGCCTTGAGCCTTTCTGCTAACAATATGGATGTGGGAGAGGAGTGAAACCACCTTTAGAACAGGCTTTAGCAGCTGTGGGTCTTTATACATGGACACCAAGGGCAGTACTTACAGGATAAAAGTGCTGATTTTGTCAGCCAGTATTCAAGATATTTCAAATGATTCACAGACAAAAATCTCTATAAAATAAACATATAGCACAGCCTTGGCCTGAAATCATGACACAACAAGATCCTTTGCAGTATGTAACAAATGAAATGAATTATTCAAATTTATGCAGGTCTGTTTCAAAATGTGCAGCTGTAAGACAAATGCATGATATTAAATGTGGTGAACAACAAGTTAAACTCTTAATATACTGCAGTGCTATACAACACCACCGATAGCTGTTGTCTGAAAAATTGCCATAAAGCCGAATTAACAGCACTCTAATACATGGTCAGCAAGATGTCGATATGACAAATTTCATAAAGGCAGAGTTTACTGGATTGTGTAAGATTGTACAAGTTCCAAACAAATATATAGTATCAGAGCACAAGATACATTTTTTTTTACCTGCTGCAATATACTGTATATATTGATGAATCGTCAATTTGTTATAATGTAATATGAGCTGAATTTCCCTTAAATTTCTTAAAAAAACAGTTCCATAACATAAAGTTTTACATAACCATATTCAGGGGCTTCCTGAACAGGATTACATTAACAATTTTAGCTAACCTATCAAGGAAAACATTATTTATTTAATTTATCAGAGCCTAAAATTGAAGTTAATGTGTTACGGTTTAATTATGGTTGATTTTCTCTGCTTAGTAATTTGCAGTAAAACTCCTTCAAATTTTAAATGGTCTTTGGAATAGTTTGAGCAGAAATCTATTGTATTCCTCAGCAAACATTTTTTTTATGGGATTAGGCCTTCTTTGTTTATTTAATGTAGGAGCAATACCTTTTTGAGAATGTTTGCACTCGTAATAAAGTTTGGGGCACCACCCTCCTAACGAGGGAAGTGACTAATCAAATTAATAACTCCGTAAACCAATTAATAATTCGTCAGCATGCTTATCAATAATGAATCAATCTCAATATCTGGGTTATGAATTCACCTTACAGGGATCTTAGGTCCTGCTCAAAAGATATATACACAGACAAAGACTTGGCGATAAATAAAGAATTATTTAAGCTAAATGTGTAAAAACTGAGTAAATATATAGCAAATGATAATGATATGAAATAACACAAAATCAATAGTATATATATATATATATGGATTGAAATGAGAGGTAACACTTGTGTGAGTTACTTAGTTTGGCGATAGTGAGAGAGTGTATGGCTATAGATAAATTGGGAATGCAGAGATGCACAAAACCATTCACCTAAGGAAATCTAACTTACGATTAAGATAATTAAACCTCCTATTCGACATCAGCTCTTTTACCACACAGCGGTGGCCTGGAGTTAGAGAAATTCTTTTCCTACTTTCTTAGCAGCGTTGATTCAGGCGGATGTTTCCTTCCGAGGACCCCTGAACTATCGCTTTGCAACTCACGGCTTCAGTTCATGGCCTTCCAGCAGGGTGATACAAACTGGAATGCAGCTGTGATGGGCCGTGGAGGCTGGTGGCGGTGTCCTTTCAAGTGGCACTCAACGTTGGTTCTCTTAAGCTGCAGAAAGTCTCTGGGTTTGGCAACAGAACCACTGTGACAAGTGGCTAGCAGCTGCTGGCTCCGATGAATCTGGTGTGAAGAGGCCGGTCGAACAGGCGCTTGTCTACTTTGTTATGATTACTCGCTTATAATAAATTTGAAAACAATCTCGTTGGCCATTCGATCTTGTTATCAAAGTTACTATTAACACGTATAAAAATGTTAAAATCGGCTAGCTTCAAGTATAATGTTACTGATGCACTGGAGGCAAAAGAAAAACTGGATAAGTAAAATTTAAAAGTTTAAAATAACTTTGATCATGAACAAGAACGAGTTACGCAAGAACCGTAACTGGCTAAAACATAAGATATGGCAAAAGCAAGTGGACAAAAACGAAAAAGGCGAAAAAAAACAAACAAAAGAGACGAAGAGTACGGAAAATGACGTAGAGGAGGTTAAGACATGAAAAGAAGAGCAAGAGGACAAGAACAAGAGAAAGATACACTGCGCTCACTTGTTTTTATCTGGCCAAAGTAGGCGAGTTTGTTAAGGTGGTCTCTTTTGTTGTTAATATGCTTATCATTATTATTATTTTATTTTGGAGGAAACTTGCTTTTGATTATACGAGATCATATACTTCAACATGTTACACGCGATAGACACATACTCTTCCCATCCAATTGAAATGAATACAATTATTATACTGCGTATATCAGTGGAGTACACGCATAAACTGTTTCAAATACATACACTCTAGACTAACCTATAGTTGCAATATATAAAGAAAAACACACTGAGGAAGCACATATTCATGAAAACAGGTTGATTAATAAATCCAACTATATTGTAACTCTAAATATAATATGGGGCTCCTTATGGGAACCCACTTTAACTACTGTCACAAGATGGCAGAATAGCGCTATGTTAAATGAGGGATTAAAAGTCTTATTTCGTAATTTCCTTATCTCTTGCCTTAAGAGAATAAAAAAAAAACATCATTCAACTAACCCTAACCCGTATAATTCCACTGACACCAACAGACATATCAAGTTTCTGCTCAGGAACGCATACCTAATTTAGGACATTAACATCTTTTCAGTCTCCTCTTCACCCCGTTGTGAATGAGATGATGTGATTCCCCGGGATGGTGCAAGGGGACATCATGGGACATCTTAGAAAGCATTGTCTTAACATCCTAGCAGGGCTGTTAATCAAGACGCGTTTCCCCCAGGGTGGACCCCTGTTTAAAAGTTAATGTCATTCAGAGCCAGGAAGGGTCTCAAGTGAACTTTTTTTACCTCTTTTTGGCCTAAGGATGGCTGAAAGAAGCGTTTCTCAAGACTGGGGGTGATTCAGGGGTTGAGTCCTAAACATTTGCTGAACTCTGGTGGTCTCTCGTTGTCTATTGTAGTCCAATCTGGAGAGTTTAGAGTACTGGTGTCGCTACATTAACAAAGCTGAAATGCAAGTCTTTTTCTTCCTTTTTGGTCGATCTATGTACTGGCACGAATAGACACGCATGGTTTGACTGAGTTTTACACAATGCTGCTGTTGCGCTGTGCTACTCTGTAGTCTGTAGTCTGTAGTCTGTGCGTTGTCAGTGTCTTCCGTAGCTGGGATTAATGTCTTTGGTTCCTTTATGATTTTTTTTTTTGAGAATCTAAATCAGTCAAAATAACCTAGCCTAATAGAAAAATTTATATAATATCCTACAAAAATGTTTTTATGATATCTCATGAATTAGCGTCCCACACATGATGTTACATCCTTAACATAAAGTCATGCAATTACATTTATTACAGAGGTTAGGTTAGGCAAGTAAAGTTACTGTGGTTAGGTTTAGAAAAACAAACACATTGAGACCGTACCATAAAATGACTTAATGTTCACCCAAAGTTCACACAGTTCTGAAAACACATCTCCTGGGGAAAGTCCCAGGGGACCGTCTGTGGTTTTGTGACCCATCCACCACCCCAATCTGCCCCCTTACAAGACCACTTCCTTGTTTACTCCTGCCAGCGCATTAATCATGTGATTGCAGTCATTCAAAACATGTGGGTTATGCATGAATTACTGGATCATAATTATGTGGGATATGTTCAAAGTTTGGGTGCATTACTTTTCATAGGAAAACGTATGAACACGTAATGAGAACAGCCTGGTCAAAACTAGAAAAATCAACTTTTTCAAAATCATTTTCTAAAACATAAACATTATCTGTACTTTTCTTTTCTCTTAATATAACCTCTGCTGAATCAAAATTTAATAATGAAAGGGTCAACAATAAAACATACATTTAAAAAAAAAATCTGATTAAAAGTGTATTTTACGTAATTTATTTTCTGAAGAAAATTCTGTATGAATTTATAATCCCAATAATGTCTTGGGTCAACCTGACCCAACTGATCCAATGCTGACTCTCCTTTTAGCTCTGTTTTGGTCCCTGCCTCCGCCTTCTACTCTAACTCCTGTTGGACATACATGAGTCTTTATCTACTCAAGGTTCAATGTGGTCAGCAACTAGTCGCTAACTGTGACTGTCTGCTGTTTGATGCTGGGCAGGTAGTGGACAGATGGTTTATCTGAGCTTTTAAACTGCATGCTGAAGCTGGTGCCACAAAAGTCAAGAGACAGTGATAATTTCATCACCACAAGCGACTACTTTTAAACTGAACTCAGTTATTTGATCAATTGTTTACAAACAAAAATTGATAATGTTCATCATCTTTTGTAATTAAAGAAATAAAAAACAGATTAATATTAGAGCCACAATCGATGTTGAAAAATATATTTCACCTCATTGTGTTTAAATACAGTACACATACTGTAAACACTGAAGAAATCAGGAAACCAGTGAAGTCTTTCAAATATTAACAGGCTGTTGGTAGATGAAGTAGTAACATCATTTCCATATGAATTTGTGGGTCACCGGAGTGCAATTGGACAAATTATGTATCACTGATGTCTGTTGAGAGGTCAACAAGTCATCTGACACAGTTAGCCCCTGACCTTCTGTCAGCCAAAAAGTCTAATGAGTTTGTATTGTTCTTAAGTGGTAAGATAAAAAAGTGTTGGGCATTTTTTCAATAAAATCCCTCTCATACAATGGAACCAGTCAGCTCCAACCACTGCACAGAAATAATTGGGTTAGGATGACTCATTTCCATGTTGTTGACTGGGAAATTATTGAGAAAACAGTGCACCTCTTCAAACCGGCTTCCCGCTGTGTTGACACCCTGCCAACCAACTTTTCTGAATCATCAATGGATGCCCTGCAAGTGTTGCAATTGCTGCCTCCAGCCAGTTGTTCATTCAAAAATCTGTGAAAACTGCATGATGTTTCCTAAAGATAAAAACCTCAATTTAAAACTTCATAAGGCAAAATACTGAGAAAGTAACTTTCAATCAGCTCAGTCAGACCCACTCTTGGTGTTATTTTTATGCCTCTGCACCGGTGACTGTCAGTATGTCCGTCCCTCAGTCCATTCATCCCATTTTCATGAGCACAATATCTCAAAAACCCATCTTACACTGGGTTCAGACTACATGATATCAGCCCAATTATAGCCCAACATTGCGTTGTTCAGTGTAGGTTTGGACCGTGAACGACAATGAGGGTCGTGGACTATCATGTAGTCTGTTATGTCTGCCGACCAAGTCACTGCAAAATCTCATGACTCCACAATTGGCCTTATCTGACATAGTGACTGTCTGAACACACAGCATTAAGAGGATTCCTTCGTATATGGCACAAGCGTCCACCAGGACTGAATGATTAGATTTTGATGGTCAAAGGTCACATGACCTCACAAAACATACTTTTTCCATAACTCAAGAACTCATACGTAAATTATGACACAATTTCACATGAATCTTCAATATAATTAAATGATGAATTGATGTTATACCATGGTCTGGGTGAATACTCAATTCTGATTGGCTGCAGGGTGTCCGTTAAAAGGTGTTATAGGACAGCTAAAAAGACGTTCCGGTCAAATTGCCTGATGACAGGTTCTAAATAATTGCGCTGGCTCAACTGCTAGTTTGTAACCATAGCAACGGAGACTTAGAGCAGAGGCAACGGATTACAACGGGCATCATGAGTGATTTTATCGTTTCATTTAATTTATTTGGTGAATTTGATCATTTTGATGACTGGGATGCAGAAGAAGAGAGGTTAGCAAATGAAAAGAAAAGGGAGAAATGGCACAAGGAGGTGACACTGGAAGAATTAAATAATTTAGAAGATGAGAAGGATGAGCCCAACACCAAGAAGACAATGAAATGGGTAGTTCAGATGCCACTATGATGGACATACTCATATCACTTTCAAATTTCACTATTAATGGTAATGTAGCATTTCATTTTAAATAGGAAACAATCGTTAATTTGTTAATGTGTTTATATGATTTAACCTTGACTACTATATGCTTATGAATTATTTGTTGCAATTAAAAAACGATTTTGACTAGCCTACTATTTGGATGTTGATTATTTGAAACAAATTTTCTTGGGCCTATAAATGAGTATTAGTATTATCTTAGTTTTTTTTTTTTTTTTTGCACATCATCCTCTGACCACCAGAGTCTGTAACACACAAGCCGTAAGAAGTGCACTGGCTTTCTGAAATAATCATCTTCTGAATAATATCACGTAACGTTAAGCCATCATCTCACTTCCCTTCACTGATTAGAGTCGCTATGCTCTCTACATTGCAGCCACAGCAGGTTTCCATGGCAACGCCTGTGAACTACAGAGATGAAATAGTCCGTTCAGCTGTGGCTTGTGAAAAACTCTTGATTTTAACTGTAAAACACATTAAAGCATAAATAATTGATTTAATATTCATTTCTTTGGTAAGTTACCATGGTATAAGCGGGTTAATGCCCTTCAAGGTGTCCATTATCAGGAATGAATGTACTTCGCGGAAGCAACCGTCAGACGGTTTACGCCTCTGTGTCGTCCATTAATTCCTGATAATGGACACCTCGTTGGGCATTAACCCTTACTTGATACAGTGATACAACCTTGTGTCCATGGTTATATGCACACTAATATTCCACCATAATTCTGAATATAAGAATGTCCCGAATTTGATGCGGGTCATGTAAACAGCATGTTCCATTAAGATATTCTGAATCAGGCCTTTTTCCAAATGAGGCATTTTCCAGTTCAGACACGTGGGATTTGCTGGCATTATTAATGTTTTAATAGCGTGCTTTGGACATGCACAAAGCCCATTAAGGATATGCATCTCAACTGAAGGTTTTACTACAGTTTGTGACAGAAGGCCTCTTGTCCAATTACGGTCAGCACTGTCCGTTGTCAGGGATACACTGTACACAAACCAACTTGCCAACAGATTGAAAGGCTATGGCACAGAGATGCATGCCCACAAGAAAAGCCCACATTTCTGGTTGAAAGAAGAAACACACCTTCTTCAAATTATTATGAAAGATTTGGATATCAAGAGGTTCTTAAGGCTCATTTATGCTCCCTTTACATATGAAAATGTATACGTCCGTTTCAAACGACGTCACTGCCCACATACTTCCATGCGTCCTTTACGCTGGCACGGATGTTAACCAATATATCCACCAGGAGGCAGCCCAGCGTCAAAAGTTCATGACAACAACAAACTCAAAAACGAAACAAACATGGCGACTGTGGAGGAGATATTGATAATGTACCTCTTGCATAAAAGACAAAAGCAGAGGCAGCGTTGTAGGAGGCGGTGGTTGGTGAGGCCGTTAAATACATCACGACTGGAGGACAGAGAATTCTTTTCTCTAGTACTGCCGATGAGAGAAATTGAATTGTTATTTCTTCTTCGTGTCTCACTAGAGCTATGTATCGGGTAGTGACAGCAACACTGCCCCCACGGTTCCCGGTGGTACTGCTGCGTTTGGCCCGTATCCGTAAGCTTTATGGAAACGTGCAGAAATACGGACGAAATGAACGCGGAGCACAGGCAGAAGGCTCCGTCCGTATCCGGATCCGTATTTAACGTTGAGCATAAATGGGCCTTTAGATTTGAGTAAATATCACACCGCCAACCTTTTCAATTATGTCAATAAAGGAATGAAAGAGCGAGACTTGCACAGTCCAACAAGTCTGCCACCAGTGAAAAAAATCCTATTTTGATACAAAGAATCAAAATGACAAGCAGCTCGAGAAGTTCCACTGTTCTATATTTGATGTGAAGAACGACATGTTAGGGCACATTAATCAAAGTATGCACAGCTGCATGTAAACAGTAGAAGTTTTATTAGTGGAATATTCTTTTTCATTAGCGATATAAACAACTTAGTAGGAATGTTGTCTTTTTCAGAATAAGGGCAAATACCAGGGGTGGGAATCACCAGAGGCTCCACAATACGATACTATCATCGATATGATAATATGTTGCAAAATGCTGAGTATTGCGATAAAATATGTTGCGTTGTATTGTGATTAATGACCTTTTTTTCCCACTATAAATAATGTCCCTGAAGGAAAACTTTGTCAACATCTGTTTTATCTAATAAGATAAAGTCTGTTCGTCTCAATTCAGTCATTTTATTTTCAACAATAATGTCTGTACTGGACTGAAAATGCAATTTATTTTATTATTCGAGTAGGCTACCTAAAGTTTAATATGTATTTGTAACATAAATAATTCAATTAATTTAAAAAAAAATTTTAATTAACAATACTTGGCAGTATGTTATGATACAGTATTGCCACACAAAAATATTGCGATACTATGCTGCTTCAATGTCTTTTCCCCCACCCTAGCAATTGATGATTTTTTTTTTTTAGTCATTGTCTTGGGTTGTCGTCTACCCATGGATACTGAGTAAACTGAACACCATATTACATAGGTGCTATGTTGACCCAAATTGGATCATTTTTGACCCAGTAATTATTAGTGTGGGTGTATTGCATTTGTAAATATACCCTTATGAATTAAATCAGCTGTTCAGCAATGTTTTGATCACTGGTGTAGGCTACTATTTAGCTTAATGTGTTCCACATTAACAGTTAAAGTTAAGGACTTAGTGAAGTTTAAAGATGTTTCACCTTCCCTGAGCTTAAATGGAAGTGAATGTAGAAAAATGTGGAAACAGCGGTATTGTATAAAGACTGTATTTCCCATTTCCTCTTATGGCAAGGAGTACAAGAATGTGCAAGAAAAAGCACATGAAGCCTTTTGTTCAGACGCACATGCACATTCACTCGCACACAATGGGTGACAAAGAAAAATTGAGTGAAGCTCTCTCTATCCCGAGGAGGCCATTGTGTCTTCTATGGAACATCAATCCATACACAGCAGACCACAGGGAGGACGGACAGGCATGTGTGCGAGAAGGTGTGTGGGGATAGACGGAGAGGTAGTGAGACAAGCTGATCGACCAGATCCATCAGGTGGAATTATCAGTATCTCCGTTTTGAAGCATTTCTCCTCCTCCTTACTTTCCTTTTCTCATCTCATCCGTTCTATTTGCAATGCCCCCTTCTCTTTTCTCCTGCCTTCTCTCATCTTTCTGCTTTCGTTTTCTCCATCACCACTCCTCTCGCCCTCCTCTTTTGCACTCACTGTCATGCTTTTTCCTTTTCCGTATTGTCTTTCAGTGAAGTATTTTCTGTCTGCAGCTGTGGATGGTTTACTGTTCTCATCTGTCACTGTTGGCTGTCACTTCCTCTTTTTTCTGTCACTTTCACATTGTGCATCTCTTTCTTCCCTGTCTATAACTTTCTGCTCTCCCCTTCTCTTTATTGCTTTCCATGCTGAAACCTTTCCACTTTTCAGCCCATCCATGCATACACCCTCTCTCATTCACATCTCCTTTTATCGCTCACTGTAACCCTTACATTCATTCTCAAGTTCTCTTTTCTTCCAGGCTTCTCTTGCCATCACTTTTTGTTTTGTGACTTCCTCCAAGCCCTTTTTCATTTTTTTCTACTCTCTTTTTGCCAACAAAAATGAAACCTTGAACACAGTATAAACTTACCGTGGAAGTGCTAATCTCGCATCTTTGTCCAGGATTGATTCCATTTCCCACTGGATCAGGCAAAAATGCTTTGAAGCACTTTGAAGATCATGTAGCCCATCTCTGAAGATGCATTTTTTTATTAGAAACAAATTAAAAACACTCAAATTCACATTTCAATGAAAAAATGCATTCCAACCAAACTGGCACCAATCAGCTCAGATAGTAAGAGTTAAGATGCTGGTACATAGCTGGCTTAATTTAATTTGATTAAATAAAATTTAAAGTCTTAAAATTCCTTAAACTTAGTCATATTTCTGTGACAGCAGAAGAAAATCACACCACCATTTGTAGTTGGTCGAACATGCTTGAAATAACTGTGACACATTTACCAATAATACGCAAATAAAATCAGCATTTCAGTCAGAAAAGGTGGATCAGATTTTAAAGCCCCACAAGTCTTAGAATGGCAAGTCATTTGTCATAGTGTTACCTAAAGTAGGAGCTAATTTTGTATTATTTAATGTATTTATTTAGTTTGTTTGACTGCATAGACCATGATAAGTGACACTTCAGCAGGTTGGAGTCTTGAAACTCTCCTGGTGTAATCATGAGTAAGATATATAAGCTGCGACAGGTTCTCTGTTGATAAAAAGTCAAAGGTACAAGCCTGTGTACACAAAAATGTAAACCATTGGCTAGAAAAATGACTAAAACCAAACCTTAAAGTAGCTGTACGCAACATTTAGAGCATATCAATGATAGGTGTTGGGCAGTAACCCATTACCAGTAACACGTTACAGTAATAATATTCCTTTTTCCAGTTACAAGTAGTTTAACCAATTACTAATTACATTTCAGTGATAATATTACAGATACCCCAAAACCAAACAACTTGTTACAACATAATAGTGATGTGATAACAAAAGTTATGTTGAAATACAACAATCACATCAGCAGATTAATTTTCGTAATCATCGCGGTGCTCCTTAGCAGCTGGAATTATTACCATCACTTTGATTTTATTGGGAGGAAAGATGTCAAGAACACTGTTGCTGCAGGTAGTCGGACTAAAACTTCTTCCACTGCAAAAAAAAACACTCATCAAACCTCCGGTCTGAAACACTTTGGCTACTACGACCAACAACACAACAACGTGAAGCTCCAGAAAATATACCGGAGTCCGCGCGGTCGTAAAATCTGAGCTTTGTGCGCACAGGGCTTGCGGACGTCCGCTTTGAGTCAGCGCGGACCTCCTCGGAGTCTGTTCCGCGTACGTTCCACCCGAGTATGTTCGGGCCTTTACTGGTGATTATCCTGACATTTTACACAGAAAGCTACAGGGAGAAACGCAACTACCCATTTTATGAAGTGTAACAGAAAAGTAATATAACAAGTAGTGTAACGAATTACTGTTGGCAAGGAGGAATAAGTAAAGTTATATTATTACTTTTGGAAAGAGTAACAAGTAATGACCAATATATTACATTTTAGAGTAACAAACCCAACACTGTCTATGATTCAGAGTTTGGGGCAGGATTTTCTGCACACAGTTCTCAAAATGGAGGACAACAGCCTCCTGCTATCAGCAGTAACTGCTGTATGAATGCAGTGAAGCTACCGCAACATAGGATGGAGAAGCTTGGATTACGACATACACACAGGGAGTGTGACTTCATTATTTGGAGGATGACATAACTCCTCTATATCTTTTACATAGCAAATCAGCCTGGTCTCATTCGCTGGTCGTAGATTACAGAGGCTTTGTCACACCCCTCAGTGTATGATATTGATGCCACAGGCATTCTTTAGCATGTTGTAAGACGCATCGGGCCTTCAACTATCTTCATTGTAAACCCATCAGCACTAATTGATGCTGAGAGCAACTGACGTGGTATAAAGGGCGAGCAAGTCCACATAGGACATAGGAAAATGGTGAGGTGGATGGCTCAAACAAAACATGACTTTCACCCAGGAGACAGCAGTTTGTGTGCAGTGTGAAACCAAAAGTCACCGTTGTTTTAATCAAATGTTACGTACTTACATAAATGTCCCGTTGTAACGTGACGTTACGTAATTTACATGCAGTTGTCCAAAGTGATGATGTATTTACCTCACATAAAGTTGCAAAACAATCATACTTATTTTAAACCCATAACACAATCTGTTTACTAAACTTTACCAAGTAGTTTTGTTGCCTAAATGAACCCAGTCTCACTCAGAAGTTACTGAAATCCAGCACTTGGTCACTGACTTCCTGCATTAGACACAAGCACAAAAAGCCATCCTTTCACATCAGCATGATATGCAGCCGTGCAACCATTTTTACAGCACCCCATGGCGTCAGGGGAAGTTGCAACAGTAAAACAACAAAAGTTAAGGCAGCGGAAATCTGAGCAGGGGTGGTTGGAGGGGTGGTGGATGAGTCCAGCAACCACTGATTTTCACCCAGGAGGGCAGTGTTCACTTCCTGTAAGATAGTAAAGCCAAACCCTGTTATTTTTTCCTAAACCCAACCACGTGTGTAAGCAAAATGTAACCACGTGTTTATTGTTAAAGGAAAAAAAAAAAAGTCAAATTGCGGTGTTGTACCAATGTAGTGCATTTATTTTGAAAGAGACTGTATGCAAACTACACATTTCCTGTTGGAATGGATGTGTATTTTGAAAACAGGCAATGCATGTAGCAGGCAGAAGTTAAAACCGCGTCCCAGAACATCAACAACCAACACACCCAGGGTACTTTACATGTTGTATCTCGGCGTGGAAAGTCAATGACCAAATATTGATATGTGATGAAATCGGAGTGAGAATGTGTTGCCCAAATGTAATGGAGAGAGTTTTACAACCGCAGCAATGTATTACAATGAGTTTCTGCTCTGCGTCACATAGAGACTGTAGGGGGCATCCTGTGGGTCACTATCACACACTGTAGGGTGTGAGGATAATTGGGATTTGATGACCTGGAAATGAGAACAGGTTGAGCAAAGAGTTGTTTGCTGCTAAAATCTGAATGTCACACACAAAACTCTTTAAAAACTCTTGTTATTAGTGCTGCTAAAGGTGGGCAGTAGCTAAAGGTAACGCTGTTGTGAAAATCCAAGCTGCAGTTTGAATAAATTTGCTTTTAAATTCTGGGTCAATTTTGGACGAATTTAGCAGCTATGATGCTGTTTTTTGCCCCAAACACACATGACAAAGCATTTTGAAGTCACTGATTTGCACCTCTGACTGGCTTCTTCCCTGTAGCAATGTTGGTCAAGGCTCATGTGTATGATTGGAGCTATGTGGCAAGCCAAACTGACACAAAAAACAATTATTTCTAAAAACAAAGTAGAAATAATTAAAACTGGTGGCCACAATATAAACCTGTAGAAGTGTTACATTACAGCATCGCATTCTGTTTTTCTGTTTTGAGTAAAATTGAGGGTATAAGTAAAAGTAAAATCTGAAATCTTAATTCAGAGTGGTGAAGACAAGTCTTTCAGCATGCCACAGATACATTTCCTGTCAGGTTTAACTGTGATGAAATGATCTTCAGGCACTGATATGGGATGCATATTAATGCCAGATGGAACGGGGGGGGGGTGTTGACTTTATTTGGAACGAATGCCTGAGATAAAGTCACTTTGATGTGTGAACAGCAGGCCTCTCACTTGTTCAAGCAGCACCACCTAGCAGCTGCTCTACCTTGTTTATTTCAAGCACCACTTCTCAAAATTTCTAACCAGACCGACATGAGAATTTATCTCATCAGCCAGAGTAACACTAGATATTATTGCTTCTGTCACAATGCTCAGAGGAAAATGGTACGCTCCTTTCCTTTCTCCCTGGGTAACTCCTTTGAAAAGCTGGATCTCTTCAATAACAAACCACACACACAAAGCCTGTAGTGGGGCTAAAATCTGATACAGCTTGGGAACCTTGGACATTTGGACGATTTGCATCAAAAAAAAAAAGGAATATATTGCTGCTGAGTTCCTCTTCTCTGTCCTCCAGTGGTGGTGTGTGGTCTATCATGGTTAATTCATAGAGTACTGTTTGAAATATCACCCACTTCAATAATTAACCACAGCTAAGGAAGAGTCAGTGTGTGGCTCTCTCCATTTAGAATAACCTTCCTGCCAATATGGGAAGATCTTAATATTTAAATTCAAGCTGAAGGCCAAATTATATTCAAACTGCCATTATACCCATCACAGGTAGGTTTTATTAAAGGATCATAGTTTAACTTCTATATAAAGCACACAAATGTCACAGGTATCAATGCTGTAATGGTCACAGTGCCTCTAAAATAGCTGGCACTACCTACTCATCAATATTTGGTGTCAAACATCACCATGGTGGAAAATACAAAGTATTGTTCTGATAAGAGTCATTGATTAAGTCAGAGTTGTTGCATTAAACACAGTATCCTCTCTGTGCCTGCTGGGCTGTTCTGTTTATTAATTTGTCTTTTTCCTCATCAAACACAGTTCAATGAAAGTGTGATGCTTTGTGTGTTTGCATGAAGAGATAAGAGGTAGAAATTAAGAGAAGCGTCTTTCATTTACAGTTAATGAACTTAACCTTGAAACATGCATGTAATGCATGTGCACATGCAGTATATACATACACACACACACACACACACTCACACTTAAGTGCTTTGCATCAGAGCCATTAGTTCAGATGAAAGCAAGATAAGCGTGCAGTAAACAAACAGTTATGTGATTAAAGGCTTAGTGACAACAGAGACTGGCCTGCGGGCAGCTGAAAAGTGAGGAAAGCGAAGCTCTTGGTTGAACAAAACAGCATTTATAATAAAATGTTGGAATAAACCTGTAGTGCTTATCATATATTTTCATGTTTTTTTTTCCTCCTTAAGCACATTTATGTAAGTACTTCTTTAAAAACTGCCATGTTAAGAATTAGGAACACTCTCATTTCTTCACTTTAGAAGCAGATATATCTGTCTTATAGCAAGCTGGTAACTGGTTTTACTACAGCACCATTACTGGCCCAGTCAGACTCTATAACCCTAGTGTAATATTTGTGTCATGTGCACTAAGGACCAATGAAAAGCTAAAAGCTGAAAACACACCAGCGCTGCCGCAGCACCTCATGTAACATGCGTCACTCCAGCATACATTGGATGCGTCATGCTGCAACTTGTCAACAGATGACCATGCAACGTTATGACTACTTTTACTGAGAGATCTGTGTTTCTTTCACCTCTGCATTAGCATGAAATCATGTGTGGACAGCCCCTAATTAAACTCGATTTCTCACCCGAAGAGCTGATCTCCAGAACTATGACTCGCCATGCTTTATCTTTTTGGCCATTGTCTTTATGACGGGATTGTGGGTCGTTTAGCTCGGGACTTATACAGTACATATCTTGACCTCAACAATGAGTCTCTCCTCATCCATTCTATGTCACACATGAGACACAGCAACAGCTACTACAGAAACCTTTATCAATGTTGAGGAGAGGAGTCAAGCTACTATAGGAGCAGAGGAAAAGAGCTGCTATGGGAGCTGGTATGTACAAGCAAAGTGGTGAGACTGGAAATTGGACAGTGGTATGAACGGCCACTTGGTGGTAGTGATGGCGGAATGAAGCCTCATGAAGCATTTTCTTTATTTTCTGAGCCCACTAGATGGCGCTCTTGGTTTAAAGAGAGAGGCTAAAAGAATTGAAATCTGGTGTGTTTTAAAACTTTTGTTGAACAAAAAGCGCCATCTAGTGGGCTCAGAAAATAAAGAAAATGCTTCATGAGGCTTCATTCCGGGCGGCAGTAGCTCAGTCCATAGGGACTTGGGTTGGGAACCGGAGGGTCGCCTGTTCAAGTCCCCGTCCGGACCAAAAATATGGAGCGTGGACTGGTAGCTGGAGAGGTGCCAGTTCACCTCCTGGGCACTGCCGAGGTGCCCCTGAGCAAGGCACCGAACCCCCCAACCGCTCAGAGCGCCTGTCATGGGCAGCCCACTCTGACATCTCTCCACTTAGTGCATGTATAGGTCCAGTTTGTGCATGTGTGTGTTCGGACCTGTGTGTAATTGACAACAGAGTGAAAAATTGAATTTCCCCTCTGGGATTAATAAAGTATATAAAATTAAAAAAATTTAAAAAATTCCGCCATCACTAGTTGCTACAGCTACAGTTTACAGGAAAATGGTGGAAGATTTACCCCTCCTAATTCTATAGATTTTTTTAACAATGAGTGCTTGATGTTAGAGGTAGACAGACACAGGCTTCTCATTTCTAGCCAAGAGCAAACTTCATCAGCTGTAGCAAGGTAGCAAATTCTAAATGAGTATTTAATGTTTTCAGTCACAGCCCAGCTGCCAGGAGATTATGTTGTTGTTGTACATCTCTTCAAATCACAGATCCCTTATATTTGTACGTTTCATATGTATCATATCAACATTTCCATAGTGTCTTAGTATATGAGCTGACTTTTGTCATCAGGTGGTGCAGGGGATAATGGATGATCGCTTAGACACATAGCTACTAAGCTGCAGACCACTGTTTGAGACCAGCAAACAACAAAACTGGTTGTTTTTTAACAGGTCATTGCTGCGAGTCCAGCAGCTTTATAGGCACGAAACATGGGCGTTTAGTAAAAAGTGGTTGTTTTTTCACCAAACCACTGTGTTGTTTCCACTGGGGATAGTACTATAAAAAGTGGTTGCTTTTTACAGAGTCATCACTGCATTTTTTTGCCAGGATAATGCCACAAAAAGTAATATTTTACCAAGACGTTGCATTTCATCTGCAGTGTAAAAAAACAAAAAAATAAAACAAAAACCCTGTAAAACTGTCTCATATAGGAACTTGATGGCTAGGAGCATGATTTCATGCTGAATGACTGAGGCTTAACTTATGGCGTTCTGTCATCCTGGGGAAAATAGAAAATGTTTTTGGGACGAACAGAAATCTTCTCCCAGATGCCTTTGTGGCAAAAGCAGTAAATTCACTTTGTTGTGTCAGAGGACGCACCCTACTGTTGACGTGATAATGCTACATTGCAAACATCCGCAAGGTTGATACAGCAGGAGGAGAGCTAGTTAACGTTAGCTGTTAGAAGTCTGCTGATGGAGGTTGCACTGAGTTACATTATGATACGTTAAAGCTCTATTCAGTAAAAATGAGTATCAGGAGAAAGTAAATTATAACGTTCTCATGATATGTTTAAATGTAATCTTGTAAAATGTTGATTTTTGTGGGAAATTTGAATAAATTAAGTTTATGTTCACAGAAATATAAAATAGATATTAGAAAGGGAATTGTGATATATATTATGTAACGTAAAAAGGCATTTGAAGCAGTAATTAAAAAGTGGTTTCCTTGTGAAAGAAGGTTATTTTAAATGTTTTAGAAAAACAACACTTATCTTACAATATAATGACGAAAACTCTGTGTGTCTGTCTGTGTGTGTCTGTGTGTCTGTTCCACGTTTTTCTCCTCACTGACTTTAATCAATCCATGTGAAATTTGGCACAGTGGTAGAGGGTCATGGGAGGATGTGAATGAAGCAATATTACATCAATTGGCCAAAGGGGGGCGCTATAGCAACTGATTAAAATTGCAAACTTTGAATGGGCATATCTCATGCCCTGTATGTCATAGAGACATGAAACTTTGCACAGAGATGCCTCTCCTCA
>NC_065519.1:31634469-31638960 GCF_006386435.1 Epinephelus moara
ACCATGTCTGCGTTACATAGCAACGGTGACAGCGGAGTCCTGAGGGAACTATTTTTGTTGGCGGAAGACAAATAAAATGCTTAAATTATCTATTTTGTCCTCATTTTTCAACATTTCTTAATTAGCCTTGCTTATTTAACTGTTGAACTGTTGTATAAAAGCAATATCACACTCGAGCTCGTGATGTTGTACTGTGATATCGTCACGGCTGTGATTCCGTCGTAGAAGACAATCACAGCCGTGTGATATTGCTTAAACAGCCCCATAGTATAATAAATTGCACAGAAACTGGAGTCATACACTTAAAACCAACATTAGAAGCTGTTTCTCCGATTTCGTTGACAGCTGATCTGTCAACTGAAATCTGAACCTCCATCTCTGCCCTGCCTCACTTCACCTCAGATCCCCTCCTCCATGTCACTCCTCCATCCTGTGAGCTATCCATCATTTTCTATCAGAGCCAACTCACTCTAATGCAGGTTTGTTAAAGTACCAGATGCAGACACTCCATCAATGTCAGTCATCTGATCTGTCGTATACTGTACTGTATGTCTCCTATGGTTCAAACGGCTGCTCAGTCAAGTCAAGCAGGTATGTCTGAAAAAGAGAAAAGAAAATTAAACATTTCATGTATTTATTGTCGTCTTTTTTTTCTTTTTTTGCCACAGTCATGCCATTTGTAGTTTTGGCGGGGTTCCATCTCAGGCTATAAGGGATACATGTTTCTTCAGAGGGGAATCAATCACTTATTTACAGTATATGTCTCTACAGTAACATTTTTTTATTAAAGGTTATTTGAGAATACTTGTACCTCATTATACTTGAGAGCAAGAGGAGCGATTGGTATGTGAAAGATGATTCAGGACTTGAGCTCAGAGTGTCAGTTAGTGGAATGGCACAAATCCTTCAGCATAAATGTGTATCACGTCGTCATATGCTCCTGCACGTGGCAAAAAATCTATTGGGTACCATTTATGTTGCTGTAATGAGTGATGCAGGTTGTGGTCTGAGGTGAGACAGGCTGAAACTTCTAAACACAGAGGGCAGCAAAACACTGCCTTTCAGCCTTGTGTTAAGGTACTCTTTAATTGATGTTGCTGTTAGCAGGCTGCTACAATGTAACATTAGATAAATTACATAAATTATTCACCAAAAAAACAAACAAACAAACAAACAAACAAAAAAAACGTTGACTGGAACTTTTGTGATATGTGCTCACTGTCAGATGACTGTGAAATAATCACTTTATTTTTCCTCTCACGCTTCATCCCCAATGGAGTCACAAACATACACATGCTCGCAGACATGGTGGCATCCATTTCACTCCAGTCGTTTGGTTGTGAGCTGGCGTTAAATCCTCCCATTCTGCACACAAATGAATGTATTATTTGGTGAGGATTAGTGTTAAATGGCTCTTTTCTCTCTCTCTCTCTGTAGACTTATTAGAATGGGGGAATTAGACGCCAACTACCATCTAAACAACACTTAACCAGAATGGATGACACCATGTCTTCTTTTGTATGTGCACCCATCTGTTTGTGCGTGAATAGAGTGCTCTGGCTGTGGTTGTGCATTGCTGTATTCTCCTGTGTGTATTCAGTTATGCATTTCTATGGATTTTTACTCGCCACTAAAATGAACAGTTAACAGCAGTTGTAAGCTCCCCGATGGTGTATAAATGACAGATACAATTCAAGGCCCAAAGACACAAACAGATGAAGTGTCACTAACAGCAAGGTACTTATTATGCTAATGCCAACAATGTAGGCGTGGACATTTCTCATTGCCTCTCTCTGAGCTCCGCTAAATTAGTGCTAAATTTATGATCCTTTGTCTATTTTGCAAATGCTGGTGGTGCTCTCTGCAGTTGGCTTTGGATGGTGGTTGTGTGTGGCTGCAAGTCACCTTTCAATATGTGGAAATTAACTCACCAGACTGTAAACTCTTCTCCTGCTACTTCTGCTAGCTAGCCAGGTTGAGATTTTCACATGTAAACATCATCATGGAGAAGATGGGCACCAGCTGAACTAGCATCCTGCTAGCCATTGTACTGTGCATCGGAAAATAAACTGGACGACCTTTGTACTGTATCAGTTTCCAACAGGACATCAGAAACTGTACTAACCCTTGATTCACCGAAACTTTGTGAAATCCTGGACAGCACCTTTCAACCAGATGAATTTTTTTCTGTATGCCGGTCTGACAGAGCACAGGACTCCGGAGAGAGGGAACATGGGAGAAGCAGAGGAGACATATAATTTATGGTAAAAAAGGACTGGTGTGACAGTGGAAATGTGAGGTGCTGCCCTATTCCTGCTGTGGATCACTGCTATATGCCATTCAAGGATGGCCACAGAGCAATGCTGCCTGTGTTTAGGATGAGTGACCATGTGGCTGTCTTGTTGGGGTCAAAATGTGTAAGTATTTAAATCATTCCACAACTAGAAACCATGGATTACCAGAACCATCTGTAACTTCTGTATAATTTCATGCGACAAATAAATGATTGCTTGATTGCTTGATTGAATGTATTTGCATGTATATCCTGTGAAAGGAGCTCAAAGGAAGCAGCATGAGGGGACGGCAGCAGGGCAAGACAACACAGTGTTGGAAACAGCACAGCAGTCGACAGTCCATTCAGGGTGGTCCGCTGAGCGAAACTGGCACAGAGGAGCGATCAGCGACCACAGCACTACAGCGCATCATAACTATCAGGCAGAGTTGAGAGTTCTGCCCCATTTAAGTGAGTATCCCCCAACTCAACTTGTGTGTAAGAGGGTAATGGTGCTGTGGACGAGCGTGTCTCTTATAACAGGTTGCCTGTGAACACATGGGCTTCGGACACAAAAGGGTTGCGCTACAGTGTCACAACGCCATATTGGCCAGAGCCTGCTGCCAGATACCCCGCAGGAATGAGATAAGGACAGTTGACTGTTTTTAATAATTGAGCTGCTTCCTTGGACATTTTAAAGAACATCTTTAAGTGTGCCTCTTGCCTCTATTTTTTTTTAAAACAATATGGTATTGTTTTAGGCAATAGTATTTCAAGTATTTTAACTCATTTTTTAAGGCTTTTATTAACACCACTAGTGGGTTTTTAGTAGCTGTAACTATTTTAATTTTAGTGATAATTAACCTGCACTTCTTTGTTATTTCAGTGTTGCTCTCCACCTGATATCTACTTAGTTACAAATTTTTACACAACTCTTACAGTACTCCTCCCATTCACAACTACCCAATAGTACTGCGTTTCCTAGTATTTCTTTTCAACCATAAGTTACAGATAACTGGTCCAAATTATTGATAATAGTACCTCTGTACCATCTTTGGAAATGTTTAAAACGTTTTTACCCATAAGGCACTAAGGCATTGTACAGACACTTGGCTGCTTTATTATTACTATGACTATTACTACAACTACTTGCAGTCGGAATCACTTTATGTTGCTTAGATGTTTTAATCAAGTGTTTGTGTTTTAAATGTAAAGAATTTCATTTCTTGAGGGCTAAATGGACCAAATGACTGAGTCAGAGTTTGACTGTAATAGCAGTTATAGTACCCCCTTTAAAATGGCAAAGGCTTTCTCTTTCTTATTGTAGTCTTATTATATCCATATATTCATATTTGGTAGCAAACACATATCCTCCATAATGTATAAAACATGACATGTATACACAGTAGTATAGTCCAGTAGTAGTAGTAGTCCCAGCTGTTCATGTCCATAAAGCAGCACAGCAGCTGGCCCTCTGGGAGTGGATAACTGTCAGGTGTATTTCACAACTGTCTGAACTTGGTTGATATGATACTTTTGGTTTAATGTGGATTACATTTAAACGGATCAATCAAGCATGAGTAGCTAATGTCTGCCTATCCACCCTGAAAATTCATGCTCCTTCCCGTCCATCCATCTCTCCATACTGTGGCATGTAGTCATCCATCCATCCTTCCAAGGGTAGTGAGTGAAGGTTACAGCTGCCAGTCATCCCATCGCACCATCACTCTATAAAGCCATGTGGAAAGCAGGCTAGAGAAAGACTAGTGAGGGGAGGACAAAAATGATTGGTTCAAGAGGACCTTTGCAATAGACTGCACCAGGACTTAGAAATCCTCACATTCACCCAGTATGTGACCTGTAAAACCAGAGAGGAGAAGAGCCTGGATCTGCTGTATGCTAATGTAAAGGACGCATACACCTCCACGTCCCTTCCCCCGCTGGGTAGATCAGATCACAACTTGGTGCTTCTCACCCCCTGCTATGTGCCTGTAGTGAAGAGGCTGCCTGTGACCACAAAGACAGTGAGGACATGGTCAGAGGACTGCTATGAGGCACTGCAGGCTGTTTTGAGGTGACTGACTGGAATGTACTCTGTGAGCCACATGGAGAGGACATTGATGGGCTTACTGAGTGCATTACAGACTACATTAATTTCTGTGTGGACGGCATTGTCCCAGCAAGGACTGTGCGTTGTTACCCAAATAACAAGCCTTGGG
>NC_065519.1:31639037-31639152 GCF_006386435.1 Epinephelus moara
GACTACATTAATTTCTGTGTGGACGGCATTGTCCCAGCAAGGACTGTGCGTTGTTACCCAAATAACAAGCCTTGGGTAACAAAGGACATCAAAGCCATACTCAACCTGAAAAAGA
>NC_065519.1:31640952-31643073 GCF_006386435.1 Epinephelus moara
TATTTTAGTATCTTATTTATATCTTCATCTTTATCTCTTGTTTCCATTCATGCTGTATTTCTATTTCTACTTTGCACGGAGCATTGGAACAAAAACAATTTCCCCCCGGGGATTAATAAAGTATTCTGAATCTGAATCTGAATCTGAAGTAAAAAGGTGTGGCAGAGAGGAATCAAGAGCCAGTGAAAATATACTGATGTACATGTAGGTTATATAAAGTACATAGAATTTGTAAATAAATGATTATTATAATACATTTATACAAGTTGGGTTATTAAAGCTGTAGCTGGTAACTTTTAGAAAATTACCTTTTTGAAAGTGTCTTTATATCCAGACACTAGTACACAGGACAGATATTTATTTTCTGCCTCCTAGAAGAAATTTTTATGGCATTTGCTATAATTCAGTGCATCTGAATGAAAACATCCAATCAGAGATGAGGCATCCCTAACATAACTGTCAATCACGTCAGTCACGGCTCATGAACTGCAGTCAAACTGTCAAACTAGGCAGCACTGATCAAATATAAACCAAGATTCTGGTGCTGCAATGCCTATTTCTCGCCTCAGATATTTTCAATAACATACTGTAATGTACTGTTTAGCTGTAAAATAAGAAAGTTTGTATGGTTTACAATATGGCAGCCAGGTCACAAATCTTCTAAATTTTCTAAAGTGTACTAAACAGTACACTAAAATAAGTTTCCTAAAATATGTGAAATGAGAACGTTAGCCCGACTACCATGTTGAAAACAGTTCAAGCCAAATGCAAGCCTAATTTGTCTAATTTGACCGCAGATTATGAGCAGTGATTGACATAATTGACAGCTGAGTTAGAGACTTTGGCTAAGATTGGTTGTTCCTCTTCAGGAGTCAGTGTATTCTAGAAAATGCCATCAGAAGCACAACGAGGAGGAGAAAGAACAAGTTTTTTTTTTCATACAGGATGTCTGTCTCATGTATTATTGTCTGGATGTACCAACAGTTTTAGCAAATTTGACATAAAGTAATTTTAAGAGAGGCTCAGACATTGAGTTGCACATTTGAGGGTTTACTCGCAAGAAAGCCAACGAATTAGTACATCATGACAATTTATAATGTCTAACAAACAAGCAGTTTCAGTCAACACACCTTCAGCTTTCCAGTACACATTAAAAGGTGTTTCCTGTCACTTAAGCGACTGCTTTCCTGTTATTCAGACAACCAGCTCCGAGAACAATTGCTTCTCCTTACATAACAAAATTTGGCCAGAATCATTTAGTTGTCACGTTAGGATAGTAAGTCTATGTCAGGTCACGTATACCATATATTCACACAATAAGACTTTATACTAGGACATTTACACTATACAATTACAGCATTAAAGTTTAATTACTTAAAGGTGATAGCTACAACTTTTTCATCAAAACGAATAATTTTTCAAAAATAATACATCCACAGAACGTCTAGAGGGGTGTAGAATAAAAGTATTAATTTTACTGAAAAAAAAAATTATAGTATAGAAATAATTGTTTTATAAACTTTGACGGGTCCAAAATATATAAATATTTACATCTGGTTACGTTGGCTACAAAATATATAAATATTTACATCTGGTTACGTTGGCTACGTCGACATGAAATGATCCCTGAGCCAATCCACCTTATTTTCAAACACGGAAGTAAATAGTGATCAACTTCCATTTTTTTGTGCGTGACTTGCAGTCAGCCGCTTTCCCTCATGCTTTCCCTTACCGGAGCTAACGGTGCAAGCTATTTTTTTTTTCAGTTTTCAGTTGTTTATGTTAGTCAATCAGTTAGTTAGTTAGTTAGTCTGTGTATTTTGTATAGATAACTGTGCCCACGTTTCCGTTATAACGGAAATTTATTCCGTCTAAACGCGAATAAATCGCACGTCAATCATAAACTATGAACCAAAAAAGCGCAATCTATCCCGAGTGAGACAAACTGCTTGATCCCCGTCTCCAGTGTACCAGCAGAGAACCTGCAGAACCGAATCAGCGAAAAAACACACCGGGCTAAGCCTCTCTACCTGAGCAGCTGAAGCTGCGGCTCGCACCCTCGACACACAGACGGTGCTTCTGCATGCCAGCCACACGTGTGCGCAACTGTGAGAAATAAAT
>NC_065519.1:31643494-31646586 GCF_006386435.1 Epinephelus moara
GGCTCAAAAGCCACGCGGAGGTCGCCGCTTTCCTTCTGGACAGGTAAGCTAAATGTTTGCTAATGCTAACTAACGTTGCTAGCTAACGTTAAAGCAAAACTCTTGCCAAAATGCAACCTTGGGTGTTTTTGTGAATGTACACCGAGTAAAACTTTCTTTTAAAAGCATAACTACGACTGAAAAGCCTTTTTAAAGATTGAGTGTATTTTCGTTTTCGGGTCAAAATGCCCTTTGAATGGGTTCCGTAGCGGCACTAACGTTACTATAAACACATCAAAATAGCTTTTTTTAAGAAGGCTCGACACAAGACGAAACTTTGCTCGTAGTATCACCAGGGCCTCTACACAGGAACTCAAGCATTGATAACATTGTTTTTGTACACAGTTTACTAAAAAGAAAGGTTTTGAACAACTCACGTTAGCAGTTGGCATTAGCTAGCTACTGATATCTCCCTTGATGGAACTGGTAGCATGATGCCTCTTGAGCTGGATTTACCGGTGTCATGTCCCTACTGGTTTCCAATTTAACTGGTTTCCTTACCGAACAGCTGCAGATATGCTGCGCCTCCGTCAGCAGATTTGTCACAAATTCACAAACATACACAACATATTACTGGCGATCTTAAAGTCGCAGCCCACATCTACCACAGCGAATATGCTTCTGTAAGTGAGCACTACGTACCAGCGACATTAAAAAAAAAGAAAAAGAAAATATGATATACACAAATTTGCGTCAAGCTGGACTCGATTTCACGTCAACAAAAGGCAATGTAACACAAACCGCACGTCTATCTGTGTGAGCCACTGAAACTTACAAAGCGCACGGCTTTCCTCAGGTATTAGTAAATAATGTCAGCATCCAGGTAACATTTTGATTTGGGCTGACCTGAGACAACTGGTTACCCTCGGCTTGCCTTTAAATACCCACACATATTTATCAATGTTTCTTGTTCTTTTTCCAAGAGTCTACAAACATATTCAGTGCCACATTACAGTCTGCTCAACACTGCACACTGACAAAGCCTGTCATGTTTAAAAAGTGACGATCTAACTCGCTCACTGCCTACCTGTAGAGACAGAGATAACAGCATGACGTCACCTCTCTCGGATCATGGCGACATTTCTTTTAGTGTGCGTCCATAAATGTGAGTTTGTTCTTAGAGCTCATATGTCTCCATCAGAGCTAGCTGCCAGGTTGTCATAGAGTGTAATACTATTATTATTGTGTCATGGTAGTTAACGCTTATACAATTCCGTTTGCTTTTTTAAAATTTCGGCCGCCGTTTTTTTTTTTTTTTTTACTCGGTCACGGAAGTCATTTAAAATGCAGCGAAGCATAATACTTAAATTAAAACATAGGCTACCGATGTAACACTCAAATTAGATTTTAAAAAGTGCAAGTACACAAAAAACTACTCAATTACAGTGACGTGAGTAAATGTAAGTCCTTGCTTCACCTCTGTAATGATCCAGTGGCTATAAGTGCTTGGTTTTTATTTACATATTATTAAGCGTATTTTGAGAGCATTTTCCGAGTTAGATCGTCACTTTTTAAACATGACAGGCTTTGTCATAGTGTGCAGTGTTGTGCAGACTGTAATGTGGCACTGAATATGTTTGTAGACTCGTGGAAAAAGAACAAGAAACATTGATAAATATGTGTGGGTACTTTCAAGGCAAGCCGAGGGTAACCAGTTGTCTCAGGTCAGCCCAAATCAAAATGTTACCTGGATGCTGACGTAATTTACTAATACCTGAGGAAAGCCGTGCGCTCTGTGAGTCTCAGTGGCTCACACAGGTAGACATGCGGTTTGTGTTATATTGTCTTTTGTTGACGTGAAATCGAGTCCAGCTTGACGCAAATTTGTGTATATCATATTTTCTTTCCTTTTTTTTTTTTTAATGTCGCTGGTACGTAGTGCTCACTTACAGAAGCATATTCGCTGTGGTAGATGTGGGCTGCGACTTTAAGATCGCCAGTAATATGTTGTGTATGTTTGTGAATTTGTGACGAATCTGCTGACGGAGGCGCAGCACATCTGCAGCTGTTCGGTAAGGAAACCAGTTAGATTGGAAACCAGTAGGGACACAACACCGGCTCTCTGCGTTAGCTACTGAGTGGACGCACTGTCACTCGGCTACATTTACTCCTCTCAACTCAGCTCTCAACCACAACGTATGAGCACATGATTTCTCCTCTCTCTATAATAAACATTTTAATTGTTGTGCTGGTCCGAACTGAATGGGATCAATTCACCACTGCATTGATGGTCAGGGATGTCTACTGAAATCTTTGCCAAATCTCCCCTGTCATCTTAGATGCTACCTCGCACTGACAGGCTCATAATGTTGATATTGACAATATCAAGGAATGTATCGCGATGGGATATTATTACTATTACTTGCTCCAGAATCCTTAGCAAAACAGTAGTTTTTGGTCTTTTATTTATTGTTAGGCTAGTAACTATCCACTTTGTACAATGTGCAACAACCACATTGTTTGAGATAGGCCTGATGCGTGTCCATAGCCTACTATTTTATCTTGATTCTGTCTGAACTTTTTATCTAGCTTTCAACTGTAATGTTTTCTTGCTGAAATAGTAACTTCATCTAATAACCACAACCTCCTCTTCTGATTCCCCCCCCCTTTCCAACATTTTGCCATTATAGGCATGATTCTGATGAACCTTCTGGCATCAATGCCCATGAAGAAAAGGAAAGGCACCTTGACACCTGCACCAGCCCCATCTCCTGTCTCTGACTCCTGTGGCCCTCACATCACCTGCTTGGTGCATGGTGACTTTTTTTTTTTTTTTTATGAAACCAGTTGAAATTATTTCATGGACTGCATCATTCCCTTTTTTGTGTTTTGTATTTTAATTTCTAAGCATTGCCTGTACCCTTGTGCTACCTACAGTTTGTTATTGATCGTTTGTCATTCAATTCAATTCAATTTTATTTATAAAGCCCAATATCACAAATCACAATTTGCCTCACAGGGCTTTACAGCATACGACATCCCTCTGTCCTTATGACCCTCGCAGCGGATAAGGAAAAACTCCCCAAAAAAACCCCTTTAACGGGGAAAAAAAA
>NC_065519.1:31646603-31659450 GCF_006386435.1 Epinephelus moara
AGGCAAGGTGGAAACTAACAGTAGAAATGAGAACCATTCATCAAAAGTATTACAATGTCCAAAGGTGACCATCAAGATTTTTATTATGATGACGTGATATTTGTATTATTCCAATTTCTATTCAAAATAAAAATGGACTTACTTGACCTGACATTTGGCCGTTTTTCATTTTATATACACCATAAGGTTATTGATGTGTTTATTATTTGAAAACGTGTGCAATTCTGATATGTGTGAAGTCCTAAGGCAAAAGTCCTAAGTCCTTATGCAATGCTTAACATTTGTCAACACTGAATCATTGTTTCATCTTAAGTGAAAATCGAATGTGCACAAATGATCACACTGCCACCATTTTACAAAATATATATATTTTAGTGTCAAATCATAACTAACAGTCAACAGCATCCTCACTTCGACGTGAACCTCTGCCTTGCCCTCTTCCTCCTCTTCTTCCACCTACTCTGCCACCTTGACCTCTGCCTCTTCTCTGTCTCTGGAGTACAAGTAGAATCTAATACAAATCCTAACAGCACAGCACAAAGCTATATAATAGTAGTTACAAATTGCCACATGGATTTATTACACTACCAACAGAGGTGTATCTGTCAGGAAACAATCAGGTGGGTGTCGTGCTGTTATAGAACCAGCCAGATTAGTGTGACTGGTGTTGATGTTGATATAGTAGGAACCAGTGTCTGCCTTACTCTTCCACCGGCAACAGCCCCCTGGCCTCTCCTGCCTTCCACAGAAGAGGAATACCTCTGTTGCAAGGAATGGGACCGGTTGCAGCCTTAGCTAAATGGTAAACAACAAACATGGCACCACACCGGTAAGGTAAGACAACACGTTTACATGTCGTTTTCTATATGTTCTCTGACATTTATCCTAACGATATGAGGCGGTCTTTGTGGAGAAAAAGCTTGTTTAGTGGACTAACTTTGCACTTGAAAGGATGCCCGTTCAATTACGTTTTAACAGGTCTGACGCTACAGCTGTATCTTGGCTAATGGCTAACATGCTAACTATTATTTCTATGTCACTAGTGACTTGAAACAAATTTAGGACGATAGGAGACGGGTTGAAATAAACTGAAATTTCCCTTTAAATCACGACTATTGCTTGCTGGGTTTTATATATCAATCAATCACATCCCATCGGGCCTGGCAACTCTTTACTATCTCTGATATAGAATCATTTCAAAGATCTCTTTTAAAGCATAATTGTCTCTGTGCGTGCTATATCCCAGATCTTTTAACCCCCTCTGAGCCAGTTTACAATCTCATATTGATCTGAAATGTGGAGGGGATCTCAGTGAATTGCTAGAGGAGCAGAATGCCTTTCACTACCCTTTTGCAGAGGCTTGCTTTTATCTAAATGACTGCAAAAAGAAAAATCATTTTTTCACAATTATTATCTTTTAATACTTACTTACCAGGTTCCATGATATGATATTTAACAACCTCTTCACCCTGCCTGGTGCCACTACTCTCATCTTGCAATCCATTTGTCTTTTTTTTTTTAACTCATCTTTTTTTTTTCTAGATTTCGCTCCTCTTCACATCTTTGTCTTTCTCCTCTGCTCCTCTCCTCTTGTCCTCTCTGTATCACACATTCAGCTGCAGGGAACTGAGTGCCACCTTCCCTCCTCCTTCACCTCTCTAACCAAGTAATTTAATTCGCTCTTCTCAGCTCTTATTCCTGTCGTCATTAACACACCTCCCTCCTTCTCCTTTGCCGACACTCTTCCTGCTATTCCTTCCTCCTCTTTCCTCTTTTTCTTTCTCTCTGTCAGTCACACTGCTGTCCTCCCCTCATCTCGACCTCTTGTCTTTCACTGTCGTTCTGTACATCATTTCTGCCCTTTGCAGTCGAAATCTAATACAGTGCTGTCAGTGTAAGTGATTTACTCGGCCTGTCATATTCGTATACTGTGTTCACTATCTGTTCCTCCTCTTGTCTTCTCATCTGCACCACCTCCTCATTTATTCCTACAAAAACACTTTCACATTACAACAACACAAGACGGAAGCAGCAGCCAATTACACATATGGATACTCATTTATATTTGACAGCACACACTGCTGCTGCTGCTGTATTAATGTACTATACAATCTAGCCAATGTATATACATGTTTGCAACCAGAATAGCTACTATGTTTATTTGTATCCAACAAAGCATGTCAGGATGAACCACAACGATCAAAGGCAATGTAGTACTACAGGCGGCACATACTGATTTGTATACAACAACAGCAGCAACAGCATATGGATATAAGCTTTGCAGGCATCATTAATTCGCTGTTGCAGATGGTGCTAGTCTTTGATTTCAAAACTTTTTTTTTCTTTCAGGTATAGCTGCAGAAAGTAGAAGTTAGGGGATTCAAGATGCTGACTGAAACAGCAATTTATGTAAAACAATATACTATCATAACAGTTCCTTGTGGTAGTAATAATAAAGACACATTGGCACACCAGTGCCAGCTTGGCTGAAAGCAACACAGACTGCAGCGGTTATGATTGCACTGGAATTGTCTTATATTTCCTCAAGTAAGATAAAATGCCATTAGAATACTGTAATTTGTAAGACATTACACTGATACCAAAAGTCTGCATAAAGGCACTTTCAGAAAGCACTCTGTCAGTTTTTGCAACTTTGTGTGTATGTGATGTCCAGTAATTTAACCCTATGGGCCCTAGGCATTTTTGGGGTATTTTTCCTGCCTTTACTTTTAAGCTCATATCACAGTCATTATAAAGGCTACATACACATGCTATATCTTGTTTTGTCAGGACAATCTGGGCTAACCAGATTTGCCATCATTCCATGTCCTTCTATGTGCCTGTATTTTATATTAATTTTTATATCAATGAAAAAAACAAATCTGTGTGACTAAATTCTTACATTTTTACATGTATCTCACCATAGCAAGTTGGAAAATGAAATATTCTGCCATATATGAAGAGGGGAGACTCTCTGGAATCTGCACCTTCATGTGATATGCGTGGCATTTCTGTGCGAGCCTGCATTCGCGAGTAATCCATCTAAGAGTAATGTGTGTGCAAAGCTGTATGAAAGCTCTGTTATACATAATTTTAGTGTAAATTTATCTTTTTTTTTCGCTGTGAAAACATTGGACTAGCGACAAGTGGTCTTGTCGGAAAGCTACAATTCTGCTGTTTCACATGATATGCATGGCTTCTCGCTATGACGCACGGTCGCGGAGAAACTCCACAGAGAAGAACGGGTGTGAATTTGGACGCACTATGCGTCGTTCGGGCCCATAGGGTTAACTCCAATACTGAATTCCTTTTCTAATAAAGTCAAAATCTTGACACAAAAAGAAAAATAATTTTATGTGACTCATTTTCACACTGCCTATCAAATGCTGTGTAGACTTTCATGGCACCAAGAGGATGTATTCTGACTTTTGAGATCCTTTAACTTTTCCTGTAGCACCACCATGAGGTTGATAATCATGGCTTTGAGTGAAATGTATGGAAGCCCTGAGAAGAAACATGTAAAGTTTTGAGTTTTTTGTTTGTTTGTTATGCAAGCAACTTTTATTTATATTTATCTAGTTATCTCCTAGGACAGGGGTCGGCAACCTTTACTATCAAAAGGCCAAAAAAGAAAATAAAGACTACTGTAGCCATTGCTAGTGATGTTTTCGAGGAAAATGTGCCAGGCCACAGATGTATGACGCACATTTTAGTTGACAAAATGTTAAAACATTTTTTAAATCCATATGCATTTTTACAGTTGAAGAATGTAAGAATCACTTTAGGTCTACAACAATGAACAAAAATTAGAATGTTAAAAAAATTAATAATGATGACTCTGTCCAAGTAATTTTCTGCCAAAGCCAGGGGAGCCACTGGAGAGCGGCTAAAGAGCTGCGGGTTGCCTAAACCTGTCCTTGGAGATATGCTCCTACATTGATGATATTCTTCTACATGGGAGACCTAGATGTTACAGGTGGGCAGTTCTTGCTCATTTGAAATAGAATAGGGTTGGGACGTAGATGGACCAGTAAATCAAAAGCTTTGCCTTCTGGCTCAGCTCTCTCTTCACTGCCACACTTCGGCACAGCGCCCGCATCACTGCAGACACTACGCCCAACCGCCAATCCATCTCACGCTACATTCTACCCTCACTGGTGAACAAGACCCCGAGATGCTTGAACTCCCTCACTTGGGGCAGTGACTCACTCCCAACCCAGAGGGGGCAATCCACCTTTTTCTAGCAGAGAACCATGGCCATAGACTTGGAGGTGCTGACTCTCATCCTGTCTGCTTTACAGTCAGCTGCAAACTGCCCCAGTGCCTCATGGTGTGATGAAGCCAATAGAACCACATCATCTGCAAATAGCACGGATGCAAATCTGAGGTCACCAAACCGGGCCCTTTTCTCCACCGGTAGTGCCTTGAGATCCTGTAAAGTAAATGTTTTCCAGGAGGTCAAGGTGCTAATTTAATGGGCCTCTAAAGCCACTTTAAGACTTGAAAATGTCATTAAAACGACACTTTAGCACACCCATACCACCAGGGCTGAAAACAATATATCACATCACAAAACTTGTCTAACCTTTCTCCAATTAAAATAGAACGCTATCAGAATACTGTAGTTTGTTAAATACTACACTGAAACTCTATTGAGCCTTGTATTCCTTTAGCCCTTAGCAGTAATGATTTTATGAGCTTTTTTAATNTGTGAGGCAAATTGTGATTTGTGATATTGGGCTTTATAAATAAAATTGATTGATTGATTGAATTGAAACAAATAGTCTTTCATAAATTGCTGCTCATGTGTGTGCAGTAAACAATTAACAATTAAGTCATAAATCTGTGCCTGGAGGCATAGCATAAGTTATTTACCCTATGACAATGTGTGTATGCAAGTGTGTGAGCTCAATCATTTTAATCCATCCCAGCCAATAAGTCCACTTCAACAAGTTTGGTAGGCTGCACAAAAAAGGAAAGAAAGACAATTACATGTCTGACTCATTTCCACACTGTCAGTTGTTTTCCAAACAACAAGAGGGGAACAATTTTCAAAGAACTCCATACTTGACCTCAATGTGTTAGTCAGTCAGTCGGCCTGCCAACTCATCCGAGACAAGTTTACTGACATGACCAATGTAGTGTAAAGAGTTAATCCCTAATCAAGTAAAAGTGTTATACATGTCAAAGTATTCACAATACAGAGTTATGAGTTGATATTGTATCCACACTAAAGAACACACATATACCATGTTCTGTATAATGATAACACACACACACACTCAAAGGCTTGTATTACCTGACACACATTTAAAGGTCTATATTGTATAAGAGCACAAGGGACTGCATAAAGAAAGTCCCTAAGATTCACGTTTTTTAAAAATAAAGTGAAAGCAAATCAATCAATCAATCAATCAATTTTATTTATAAAGCCCAATATCACAAATCACAATTTGCCTCACAGGGCTTTACAGCATACGACATCCCTCTGTCCTTATGACCCTCGCAGCGGATAAGGAAAAACTCCCCAAAAAAACCCCAAAAAAATCCGAAGCTAAGGGTGGAAAATTTGGTAACTTCCAAACTCAAAATGAAAGTGATACACCATTAGAATCGGGCCTGTTCACGATTGGACAAAAAGAAAAAGGTTGCCACCAATAGCTTTGCATTGAAGTGGGATGGATTAGCAGAAGAAGGTGGAGACTCTCTCCAGTCTCCACCAGCATAAAAGCAGACGCACAGAAAGTAGATTTTCAGTCCAGCTCCGGGGCTTGACTCGATGAGTTGTATGTGTTGAAGCTTGTGAACACATTAAACTCAATTGCATCGGACTCTGCCTGTCTCCAGTGTTTCTTTGAATATTACTTAGTTGAATCCAAGGTACCAGATTGACATCAGAGGACAACTGAGAAGCTACGTGGAGGACAAGGTCGGGAGCCTACAGGCCCAATTCCAGGCACCGATTTTTGCCTCTACACCAACCTCCTGTGTCTACTGGGGAGTTAGTGTCTCACACTGCAAAAATTATCCATCAACAAAATCATTCATTCTTATCTTTTGCTGGTGTCTGTTTCTCTTTTATTCACTTAACCATGTTAAGCAGATAACAAACAGACCTTGGTGAATGTAAAATTATCGCAACCAAGGAAGTAAGCAAATAGCTGTTGATGGATGGATACAGGTTTAGTGCGTGATGGAAAGCATTTCATGGATAAATTCAAATGTAAAGCTGATTTAAACAGGTCAAACTATATTAATTTTTGTTCCCAGTGATTCAGCATTTAGAGCTCTGCTGTTACTATCGTCTACAGTCAAACAACAAATGTTCAGCCATTACAGAGACATAATGTCTGCCTAATGACTATAATATACAAGTCAAACAGGACAGAGAAAAATGTTTGTTGTTAGAAGCCCATTATTTAAAGCGGTAACAATGTGACAGTGTGAAAGAAGGTCGCTTGTAGTGATGAACCTACAGACAATTGTTACCTGAATCTGGAGCTCCTCTCAGCCTGACAGAGTTTTATAGTAATTTTCAGCTCATTGTTTAGCTGTCTGGTACCTGACTTTACTTTTTTGGTTTACTCTCACTGCTCTCATAGTGTTGTTTTCAGCTGTAGCAGGCAGCTGATTTCAGACCAAAAGCTCAAAAATCTCACTGAAAGAGTTCAGGCTGTTCTCATGCACTGTTAGTACATTTTCCTATGAAATGTAATACACCAAAACTTTAACATATCCTATGCAATGATGAGGCAGTAATTTGTGCTGCAATCATGTGGCCAGTGTGTTGGCAGGAATGAAGAAGGAAATGGTCCAATAAGGAGGTTGTGCGAATCCCACAGTGGATGATACATTTACACAACCCATTCCAACCTTGTCACATATTGACATTTAGTCATGGGCTTTCCACATTGACATATGATGTGCAAGGTACCCTGTTTGCGTTGGTTTTTGAGACTCTGGAAAGCCATGTCAACTTCTGCTTGTAACATACATTGTCTGACCTCAAAATACAGTATGTGAGACTGAGACAAGACCAAATTAAAATTAAAACCTTCAAAGAGTGGTCCTGAGATCGGTATAACGACCAAGACTAATCTCAAGTACTACAACACTGGTTCACAGCTTGTTCCCGCTGCTCCCATGTGGCAAAAACAATAAATTATTGCAGCTTTAAATGTAATAAAAGTGATATTTAAGTTAGCTAAAGATGAAGAGAAAGAGGTCAGAAGAAAGACCTCAAAAAAGTTTGTGCGATGTCAGAAAGAACATGATGCAGATTGAGTGCAAGGCGCTCTGAGGAAAGCCATAACAGCTTGTGTGTGTGTGCCAAGCAATGAGTGGCTCCTGTATTATTGATTGGCTATAGTTAGAGAAGGAGATTGAGAGCGACAAGTACAATTTCGACACAGACGGAAGACACGCACTGGTTTCACAATATGAAACGCATGAATTATTGGTGTGTGAGTGTGTGCTGATATGTAAGTGTGTGTGTGTGTGTGTGTGTGTGAGAGAGAGAGAGAGAGAGAGAGAGAGAGAGAGACTCTGTTCATGGGATCCACCCATGCCGCCACCTTTAATGTCTCTGTGATATTGTTTGAACATGTTCTTGCAGACGCCTGAACAAATTACCGCACATGCACACTCACACACATGCACTCATACACACATATGCAACAATGAAATATCAGCATTGACAACATGACTTAAAGTTGCATCTACTTGTCTCCCTTTGTTACTAGAACTTTGTGTAGTGTAGCATACCATCTGTGTGTGTGTCTGTGCACATATCTGTGTGTGCATATTTAAATTTTGCACATGCCCTTTTAATCTTGCCTGCCAATTTAACCATTTCCATTCAAGCTTATGATTAATGCGCCTTTCATTGTGCATGTATGTTTACTTTTAATATCATGTGTTTTGCAGTAACTTGTGTGTGTGAGTTAATTTGTGTAGTTTTTGTGTATTTCAGCTAAATCTTCTTGCTAAGATAAGTAGTGATATGCGTGCTACGAGCAGTTTAAAGTGAATATTGTGTGCAGTGTATGCAGTATGGAACTTCTGGAAGTTATATAGATGTTGACAGTAGACTGTTAAGTGCATGTATGCGTCATCAGTTGCGAGTGTGAGAGCCGTGTGCGTGCTTAGTACACATGCAACTGTTAAAGGCTTTTTAAAGCATCATGAGATGGCAGACATTTCAGTCAATTTTAATTAAATTCAGAAGGAGTGGGGTTTATGAGAGAACATGAGAGTACAGAGAGGATAAAAGAAAGTAAGGAGAGAGAAAATGGTGATGTAAAATTGAAAAATGAGTCCCCAAGTACCTTGCTTTTAAAAAAAAGAAAATAGTGAAGGGGTTTGAATAGGTCTGCTTTGTATTGAAGGTACAGTCCAGTTGTTCAGTTGTTTTTTACGTAAAATAAAAAACTGCCATTAGTCTCACCCACCCAGAGGAGATGTACCATAAAAGAAAATTCAGTCGATCCCTATTTTTCACTCACAATAGAACATTTGTATGTTGAGCACTATCTCAGAAATGGTAAGTTCCGTACAGAACAAACTGGAGTCTCTGGTCTTATGGGTGCTTACTTTGTCGCTTCATTTTGCTTTCCTTCAATCTACAGCACCACCAAGCTGTTCTCACTTTATACTCATCAAATACCAGCGCTTAGTTAGAGATTTCAGCGTCAGACACAGACGAAAAGGCACCTTTCACAGTGGGGTATTGTAACACCTCGAAAGGTGCATCAGTTTCTAACACTGCTGAATGGCATCGGTTTAAATTAAAGCTGCGAGCAGCATTGTTCGGGACCTTGGACCCTCGCTGTCGGCCTCCAGCTCATGTAGACAGTGTGAATTAGCCTATTCGTAAGAGCTGAAATGTCGATAAAACAAGCAATGTCAATAGAACATAAGGTCATTTTTGGCAATGAACCCATGACTTGGGAGTAGAACTTTGATGGCTTCTGAAAACCAAACTACTGACGACATCAGTCAATCACTCAATCAATCAATTTTATATAAAAAGCCCAATATCACAAATCACAATTTGCCTCACAGGGCTTTACAGCATACAACATCCCTCTGTCCTTAGGAGATAAGAAAAAACTCCCTTTAACAGGGAAGAGCAACTGAGGAGGGATCCCTCATCCAGGACGACAGACGTGCAATAGATGACGTACAGAACAGATCAACAAAATACATTAACGGTAATCCATATGTGTGACACAATGAGACAGAAGGGGAGACAGAGAGAGAGAGATGCAGGACAGACGATAATGTTAATAGCTTACAACAACATTAATGAAAGTAATGAAAGTAATAATATTATAAGTATAATTCTGGCTACTGTGGTACAATATGTTGAAAGTATATATTAATATCTGACAGTATACATGTGTGACAATAATCATATGTGTATAATAACAGTAGAAGTATGACTAATGATAACAGCAGCAGCAGGAGGCATCTGGCAGGACCACAGCAGCAGCACAACCACACACGTCACACTATGCAGGCACCACTGTGATATCAGTTTAAAATATAGCCAGTAAAAATGTAATAAAAGGGCCTGGAAAGCCCCTGTAGGGTGGGCGAGAGGTGTGGTGGATGAGTCCAACAAACCCCAGACTTTAACTCGCGAAGCTGCTGTTCGCTTCCTGTGCAAATGTTGAGCCAAATCATGATATTTTTTGTTCGCTTCTTTCAAGACACACTTCCGTTTTCACAGGAAATTTAACGTTTACATACAGTCTCAGGCTGTCCTCATGCACTGTTTGATGCACTACATCGGTACCGCAAATTGACTTTTTTTTTTTCCTTCAACACACATGGTTGGGCTTAGGCAACAAAAACACATGGTTAGGGTTAGAAAAAAGAATAGGGTTTGGCTTTACAATCTTAAAGAACTCCTTTTTTTGTTGGTTTCTGACACCACAAGTCAATGCCCAAGTGCCAGATTTTGACAACTTCGGAGTGAGACAAGAAAGTCCAGCGACAAACCAGTGATATTTAACTAGTTGGGATGAGAAGGTGTTGGCACCACAGACTAGCTGTGGTGTTGCATTTAGTGATGTTGTGTTACTGTGTATCTCAGTATTAGGACAGCATAAGTCTTGCTCTGAAAGACTTCAGAAAAAATGACAATTTGTCTTTTTAGATATTAACTAGTCCATACCCATTGGCAGTTTTGTCACCTTCTACCTATGCCAATCCTCAATGCCTATGTGCAGGTCCACATAGATTGACCATGTCAGTGAGTAGAAAAACGTGGGACAGACAGAATGACTGACTGACAGAATGACACACTGACAGTTTCCGTGATTATGTACAGCATACCATACCATGACTTAGTCATACCAAAAATTAGAAAAAAAAAACCCCAAACATTCGGCCACAGGGGGAGCCACAGCGATCGGTCGCATTTCAGCCATTTTTAAGCATTTTTCTGTTGTTATAGCGCCACCCAGTTGCCAATTAGATTAAATTTCTCCAGTCACCTTGAGGCATCCTGTTCTACATATCTACCAAGTTTAGTAAAAATCTATATGGCGGTTAGGCCTAGATAAGAAATTAGCTCCCTAGCGCCCCCATTATGTTTGATGGGATCAATAATGTAGGGGTCCCCTCAGATTATGTGTGGTCATATGCCTACAAAGCTGCGTGGTGATTGGTGAAACCCTTGAGATGTTATACACCTTTATGTGATGAGCCACGCCCTCCGCAATATTCATTGCCTTATAGAAGCTCAGTTGTAGTAAGTTTTCCAACTTTTGCAAAGAGGGAACTTTAGATATTGGTCCCTAGATTATGTTCACCGAGTTTCATGCAGATCGGTCAAACTTCCTAGGAAGAGATTGATTTGAAGTGTTTTTCAAAAAATTTAAAATGGCGGAAAATCTATATAACCGGAAGTTATGGGTTTCTGAGGCAAATTTGTTCCTCATGAGGAGAGGCATCTCTGTGCAAAGTTTCATGTCTCTACGACATACGGGGCATGAGATATGCCCATTCAAAGTTTGCAATTTCAATCGGTTGCTATAGCGCCCCCCTTTGGCCAACTGATGTAATATTGCTTCATTCGCATCCTCGCATGACCCTCTACCACTGTGCCAAATTTCACATGGGTTGACCAAGTCAGTCAGGACAAAAACGTTGAACAGAGACACAGACAGACACACAGACAAAGGTTTCGTCATTATATAGTAAGATGAGCCCATTTCCTTTATCAGCTTTACACGCTCAAGAAAGAAGTCAAAATGTAAACTTTGGGCACAAGATACTGTTGGACAGTTCTGAAGTAAATTAAAAAGAAAACTGTCTTAAGGGAATACTTCATCCACAAAAATATTATATTACATTTTTTTTTAAATATATTTTTTAGGGCATTTTGCCTTTATTGGACAGGACAGGTAAGTGTGAAAGGGGGAGAGAGAGAGGGGGGATTTCAACCCGGGCCGCTGCGGCAACAGCCTTGTACATGGGGCGCCTGCTCTACCACTAAGCCACCGACGCCCCAAAATATTATATTTCAGATACTCACCCAGTATTACATTGAAATTATGAAGAAAACTTTGTTTTTTCTCACATGTCCCATTGAGTTCAAATGCACATGCTAGCCCAGGTGTGCTATTCTTATGCTGGTGTTCAGTGAAAATGCTTGTTTGGGTAATAGTGAGCATATGACTGGATAAATGAGACTTACACTGCATGAGTTGTGTGAAATTTTGTAAAGGGATGTTTTGATATGGTTTTGCTGTGTGATGCGACGCCTTTTAGTTCAATTTATCAAGAATTTCACCCAATTTTGGATTCTTTGTTAACCCGAGGTATGCAAGGAAAACAACGTTTTCCTCAAATTCAACACAACATGAGGTAAGTAATTGATATACAAATGAAAGCAGTGGTGTGGTGGAGGTTATACGCAGGTATAAAGGGTATACCCACCTCTTTTCCTGGTCATTTTGCCTATCAACCAAAAGCTATTGGAATATATAGCAGAGTATACTCATTTCCTCCTCAGTAACCCACCCATCTACTTAGTCGCCCACCCACCTCAACAACTACCACCACATCATCGGGGCTAAGTATTCCTGTAAGGTTGGTAGATTCAACGTTAGTTTAATGCATTGTATGTACATCAGGGACACTATAATTATCTTCAAAAGAACATAATAGGTCCAATTATGTTCAACTAATAAAAACACTCTTGTGGATTTCTTCTTCTGTGTGGTGTGTGGGTGTACGTCTGTGAAGCTAATATTATCACAATGAAATAAAATTGGATTTCTAAGTAGCCAGACTGATTAATTAGAAACTCCAATAACATAGACCTTCATCAGTGTGTAGGTTAGTCTCATGGCATATTGTGACTGGCAGAAGCAACTTTACATACATTATAATTTTTTTTTTACTCTACAGCATAACTCAGTTTTTATCTAAGCTGGTATTGCTCTTTGTCTTTTCTCCTGATCATTTGTGATAAAACTGGAATCTCACAAAAATATGTGAATTGACCACAACCTTTTAAAACCGCATTACTTAGTGGTGGCATGTAATGTGTTAAATTATGTGGTGGTGGCACAGTTGGTTTTAGGCACCAAAACTGCCTAGTTAGCTCAGAAAAAATATTGTGTTTTTGATTAAAATAACCGTCTGCTTCATACAGGACACAAGTATGTCATAAAGTGATATTTAGTTTAAGACAGTACACAAACAGCAGTGTCCTGGGTGAAAGTCCTGTGTTTGTTTGACCCATCCACCATCTCGATTTTCTCCTGACATAGACTCGGAGTAATATTTGATCAAGATTTGTCTTTTAATTCTCATTTAAAACAAACCTCAC
>NC_065519.1:31660316-31668731 GCF_006386435.1 Epinephelus moara
TCATGCGGATTACTGTTAATTTATTATGGTGATCTGTTCTGTACGACATCTATTGCACGTCTGTCCGTCCTGGAAGAGGGATCCCTCCTCAGTTGCTCTTCCTGAGGTTTCTACCGTTTTTTTTCCCCGTTAAAGGGTTTTTTTTGGGGAGTTTTTCCATATCCGCTGCGAGGGTCATAAGGACAGAGGGATGTCGTATGCTGTAAAGCCCTGTGAGGCAAATTGTGATTTGTGATATTGGGCTTTATAAATAAAATTGAATTGAAATGAATTTAACAGGGGGATCAACCTCTGGAGCCAGATTCAAGTGGCCATTAGAGGAACTACAGTTTTTGGCACTTCTGCACTGGCTTCATGTTTCAGCCCCGGAGATTGCCACTTGATTAACACATTTTGTCAATAACAACTACTATGAGAAACTACAGCGAGAAATTGTCCTTCCTCTGGTTTAAGTGTCCACTGTGTTTGTTTAACCTATTAGTGAATGAGAACATTAGCAAATGCATTTCTTTGTTTTCATCCTCGGAGGAAAGAACAACGTCCACTTGCCCACACAAGCTGACACTGTTTTAATAGATACAAGGTTGCCAACATTTGCTTGAATATTACCTTTAAATTGTGATTTGTGATATTGGGCTTTATAAATAAAATTGATTGATTGATTGATTGACTGTCTCACTCTTTACACTAGCTATGTGGTTCTAATATTAAACAACGCGTATTGCGGGACATTAGTGAACCAGAGAGTTAATATGTCCACCACAACAAAGAATTCTAATTGACTTTCCAGTAGCATTATTTCCATGGTGACAGCACATATTTTCACCACATTACGTGCTACCACCATGTATGTGGTGTTAAGAGGTCATGGTTATTTCACATATTTCTCTAAACTAGGTTAGATGACACATCATAGCTGTATTCACTGATGATTTGATTATTTTATCTGACGGGACAGTCGATATAGAGATACATTTATGTGCTGATTGCAGATAGTTGCATTGAATAGTGTTTTTTGTGGGTATTTATTGCATTGTTAATGTGCCTGATATTCTGGAAACCTGCCTGTGAGGTTTTGGTGACGTGTGCGCACTGTCCGCTGGTCAGCCAAACTTCCTCTACACTGGCTGCGCTCCGCCTGCGCTGACAGTAGACCTGGTTTCAGCTGGCGAGCTTTTAGCGCACCTTCGGCGAAGCCTTTTGGCACGAAACTGTCACTGCGCCAAGCTGGATCTGTCGACACCTCCCCCTGCTGCGCCGCCACACCCATCTCAGCGCACCTCGGTCTGCCAAACTACCAAACTGAGCGTGCCTCGGGTTGCACTGCTCGAAACTAGCTCTGCGCGGGGTTTGCCACCCTGCGCCGCTCGAAACTAGCTCTGCGCGGGGTTTGCCACCCTGCGCCACCCTGCGCCATCCTCCACCGCGCCAGGAAACTAGAGGCCCAAGTATGTGTTTCTCCTTCCAATCAGCAATGTAGGCTTTTCTTATGGGGCATGCATCTCTTCCCCACAGCCTTGCAAACTGTTGGTGATTTCATTTGTGTGCATTGTATCCATGACGATGTAGAGCCGACTGTAAACAGGGAAGCAGCTGTGTGTTGCAAACTGTGGTAAAAACCCCAATTGAGATGCAAAATCTGAATGTGCTATACAAGAATGGTCCTACAATAACACTAAGGGCCCTTCCCAATACCCCCCTTAGCCCTACCCCTACATTTGCGCATTCCCGTGAGGGGTAGGGGTGTCCCAATTCCTTTTTGCATGTAGGGGTAGGGGGCATAACGAGGGGTAGTGGGTATGAAACTAGCCCTTCGGAGGGAGGGATTTCAGATGCTGACTTGCCAGCGAGGGGTAGACATCGCCATGGCTACCACCGAGCAAGAGACGTGGAAAAAAGTTCATACATATACGTATAATTTCACAAATAAACATGGAACTTTTGTAAAAACGTTTTCGAATAACTGTGTATTTGTGTAGAGAACGGTGTAACAATTTTTTATTGCTATTCACGATGTCTAGATTGGAGTTGACAGAAAGCTAGCCAGCTAGCTAATGTTACCGTCGTCAGGTTGCTTGTTAGCTAGCTAGCTGGGCCTAATACTGGCATATCCCATGTCCTTAGTGGAAGATGCAAAATTTGGAAAAAGGCCTAATTCGAAAAATCCACACAGAATATACTGCTTAAATGACCTTTATCAAATTTGGAATATTGTCATATTCTGAGTAATAGTGCACTATTAATGTAAACGTAAACATACCCAATGTTGACATTATGTGAAGTTGTTTTTTTGTGCCAAACATGTTAACCAACAGTTGCCTTTATACATAAAGCAGCTTTCCTAATTCTCTCTACATTTGTTACTACAAGCAACCCCTTTATATTATGTTTATACAGAGTTATTACTATGATATAATATAATATAATTAGAGCAGCTTTTAACTTGTTAGTTACATAGTTACAAAAAGAGTGAAGAGGTGCAGAAATATTTGTGGTTTCATAAGGAGAAAAATAATAAGTGAGATAATAACAGTCAGATGTGGTTGAGCCCCGAGGCATATGTAAGGAATATATGCTTTGTTCCAGTCCACTTTGTTTTACTGTATTTCATTATTCAGTACTAATTTATAAAGCTCAAAGAAAAAAATCATTAATGCACTATTTTAATTGCACTGTCATTTCTCTTTACAAGTGTCCTTGTTAGCAGCCTTTCTCGCTGTGTTCTGCGGCTCAGTATTGAATCTTCTGGCTTTAAATGAATTGTGACATCAAGTTATTGCATTGTCATAGGGAAGTTTCTGAAAACTTTTGACAAAGTGCAAACTGAATCATTAGCGACTCTCACAGGATTTTCTCTGGAATTTTTTTGTACCGTCAGAGACACTTCCAGGCAGTTATTTTTGTCACATTGTAGCCAATTAAATTCTACTGTAGGTGTTTAGCATTTTGCTGCAGAGCTTCCCAACCTGTCTCAAACAACAGCACAGTATAGCCAGCTCTGGAATACAATGTGTCACATTAACATTAAATACATAGATGTTTTGCCAATTGCTCATTTTACTGATTTGGTGCATAAATGTTCCATCATTGACACGAGTTTTGCAAAAGTCTGATATTTGCCTAGACATTCACCACTATGCTGGAACTTTCCATCAAGAACACAGTGTAGCCCAGTGAAATGTTCAAAATATTTCAAGAAGTTTCACACCATGTTTTTTCATAGCAGCTCTCTCTCATTCTTTAAGTCTGGATATCAAATGAATAAAACTTTTCAGTCTGTTTCTTATAAAAGTCGACATAGCAAAATAGGGGAAAGTATGAAAAGACTTTTTTTCCTCACCATGAAAACACAGTGTCAAGGATTCTTGGGTGTTGCTGGATGTTGTGTGAGTCTGGTATTTTTAGAGACTCCTATACTGGAGCTCAGCATTAGCAGTTTGCCAAAACCCCACACAGTGACCTTCAAAGGAGGCAAGAGGTTAGCCCATTAAATGGCAATTATCTGTGGTTTTTAGCGTCATAGCTATGGGTTAGAAGGGCCAGCAAGCCTATTATAAGGTTCAAAGGCTGTTATTAGTCCATTGAACGGCCATTTGCATGTCATTGTAAAACTATCACTTAGGTTAGGTTTAGGAAAACTCGTCTTGGTACGTTATATAACTGGTTTATATAACTCAACACTGACTTTTGGTTTCACAGGGGACACAAACCCCTCTCTCCTAGGTGAAAGACTTTTGATTGTTTGATCCATCCACTTCTTCTGTCTTCTGCCTTATGTGGACTTTCACATTCTTTATACTACGTCATCCGACTTCCTTCTTTGCTGCCGTCATAACTATTACAGTCATGTGAGCTCACCATGAAATAATAAACATAAACAACCTGCCTGCGCAGCTTACTGCTTGTGAACTACTGCCAAACTGTCCAAACCAGGCTGTGTTGACGATGGGCAGTGCTTGGTTTTGACATGGTGGCCGGGTGACATACTTTCTCATTTTACAGCTAAACAGTACACTAAAATATGTTTTTGAAAGCATTTGAGGCGAGAAATGGGTGATGCAGTAGCAGATTCTTGGTTCATATTTGATTAGCGCTGCCTAGTTTGACAGTTTGACTGCAGTTCACAGGCAGTGACTGACATGATTGACAGCTGCGTTAAATATTCCTCCTTGGCTCTGGTTGGTGGTTTTGGGTGAGCTGCGGTGGATTGCTGCAAATGCTATAAGAAGAACTACGAAGAGGAGGAATCAGATTTTTTTTTAAACAGATTATTTATCTCGTGCTACTCTGGATATAGTGACTGTTTCAGCAAATATGAAAAAAAAAGTGACCAATCAGTGTTTTGCTTTTTAAAGATTAATAAATTATTATTTTGTCAAAAGAGGAACTCAAAGGTTTAATACAGTAAACTTTCCAGTCTGTTTCTAATAAAAATCGACACAGCAAAATAGGATAACGTACGAAAAGACTTTTTATTTGTTAACGTTAATGTAACATTGCTCTAAGTTTCAACCTAAATCATCAATCTGCACCTTCAAATTAATGAATAAATCACCTTTTCATTCAATGTGAGACATCAGTATAACTGTTTTACTATTCTCTTCTATATTTTACTTTGTGTGTGTGTGTGTGTGTGTGTGTGTGTGTGTCACTGGTGTTTGATCTGATAGGGAAATTCTGGATTTAATTACATAGCAGCACAAAATAATAAAGAGCTTAAGTTTTTGGAGTATCTAATGGCAGAGGTAAATGGTACAAATGATGACAGGCCATCAGAAGAATTATTTAAAAATGTGATCCTGTGGAGAGAGAAAGAGAAACCATAAAGCAAAAAAGCAGCATGAGACAGGAAGTAAAAGTATTTACAGTAGTGTTTTAATTTTGAGCACCCTTGCAGTATCGCCACTGTCAGAGGCTGCACACTGAATGTTGCAAACATGCATGGACTTGTATGTGCTTTTTTAGTCCTTCGACCACTTAAAGTGCTTTCACACCGCCAGTTACATTTACCTGTTCACACACACACAGTCACACACTGGTGGCCAAGGCTACCATACATAGTGCCACCTGCTTCATCATGCGCACACATTAGTGCAGCTCATTTCAGTTAAGTTCAAAATGTTTTCTTCATACCTCATGGGAAATTCAAGGCAAGTGAGTTTGCAAACACAAATACGCAACTTATTCAAAACACTGCAGCTAGAGTTCTCACAAAAACCCGAAGGTATGAGCACATCTCCCCTATTCTGGCCTCATTGCACTGGTTACTGGTGATGTTCAGAATTGATTTTAACATTTTATTGTTTGTTTTTAAGTCACTGAACGGCCTTGCCCCATCTTACATTTCTGATCTCCTTACCCCTTACACCCTTCCTCGCATTCTCAGGTCTGCTGACCAGCTTTTACTTTTGGTCCCCAGATCCAGACTTGTGACAGGGCATTCGCTGTAAGGGCTCCACAGTTGTGGAATGCACTTCGTTTGGGTATCAGACAAGCTACCTCAGTGTTGTCTTTTAAAATTCTGTTGAAAACTCACTTTTATAGGTTGGCTTTTAAGTAATAAGTTTTATCTGACCTATGCTTTTACTGTTTCTTTTATTATTCATTGTCTTATCTCTGTTTATTTTTGATTGTGTAATACTGGGATGAATTGTGTATTTTGTTTTTATGTTTGTGAAGCACTTTGTAAACTTGTTTTTGAAAAGTGCTATATAAATAAAATTTATTATTATTATTATAAACAGATATAAAAGTAAATCTCAAAATACAAATTTGTGAAAAATCTGTTAAAAAAATAAACAAAGAAACAAAACAACTTGAAATACGCAAGTCTTAATGACAGTTGGCAATCAAAAATATTTATTAAATATTGATCTGCAAAGGCCATGGACAGTTTTGGGGAGAAATTCAGGTTTTCACATTCTTTTGGCTTCCAGTATTCAGTTAATGAACCTCTACTTTTCTGTGTAGAATGCTCTCATCTTACTGTCATAACTGTTTTTGATTATTACATTATGGCGCCTACTGTACATCTACATTTCACTATGAATCATGGATAGCGGATGGTAAAGGTTCAGTGTGTAGGATTTAGGGGAATAGGGGAATATATTGGCAGAATTGGAGTATAATATAATAAAGATGTTTTTTTTAGTGTATAATCACCTGACAGTAAAATTGATGTTATCTTAAAATTAGTCATATATATATATATATATATAGATAGATAGATAGATATAGATATAGATATAGAAATAAATATAGATATAGGTATATATAGAAATGTATATCGCTGTCTATGAAGATAATTTCTACAATAGCTCTGAATGTACAAAGCAAATGCTGGCTCTGGACAGGGCCATTGTTGTTGTACTTCCATGTCAGCCATTGTAGTTAGAAGCACTTCAGCCATGAGCGATGTTGACAAACCACCAATTTTAGCCACAAAACGTATTTAGGGTTGAAATCACCGGGTCTGTTTGTGTAGGAGGAGAAGCGACCTTTGTGGGTAATTTGTAGTGATGGCGGAATGAAGCCTCATGAAGCATTTTCTTTATTTTCTGAGCCCACTAGATGGTGCTCTTGGTTTAAAGAGAGAGGCTATAAGAATGGAAATCTGGTGTGTTTTAAACCTTTTGTTGAACAAAAAGCGCCAACAAAAAGTTTATCAGAGTTAAACTTTTAGAATGCAGCACCTCATGTCATGTGACAGGGAACAACCAACCACAGCTGACAGACATCTTTCCCTTCTTCCATAAATATCAGTCTGTGGTAAATATGGAGAAGTTAATCATTTTCAGTGCAGGGCTAAACCACAGCTTTATACTGTATCTGTCTCACGAACAATATTTTAGGCCCACACACTTAAAAAACAGCACCTGGAAAAAGATTAGTTCTGCACTCAGGATTTCATGTAAGTAGTCTGGAGCTTGTTAAGGTTGCTTAACAACTTCAGATGCAGCCTACCTCTGTGCTCTTGAAAGCTGGCACACAATAGGCACGAGAATCGCACACAGAGCCCGACCTCATGTTTTCCAGGCTGTAAGAGTGTACATGGGTACGGCCCCTTTATCAGCTAGTCCATTTGCTTTGGAGAGGTGGAGACCTCTGTTGATAATTTAGCTCCCAAAAAGGGAGGAATTCTAGTCAGGAGAAGTTTCAGCTGGTTACAATCTCCAATCTCACCACTAGATGCCACTGAATCCCCTCAGTTCTGACACATTGTTCCTTTAAAACATCTCACTGTGATTTTTTTTTTTTTTTAATATGAGGTTGGGTTTTTTTTGTTTTTTTTTTAATTTGGCAGAGTGCAGTTATGAAAATGTTTCAGGTTTTTGGAATAACACGTTTCATAGCAACACTGAGCACCACAAATGAAATTTCATTCACTGCTACTGTATGGGAGCAGCTGCTGATATCTCAGAGAGGGATGCCTCGCATCCTTGGCATGCAAAACAAAACTATACACATGCATAGATGCTGTTTTTGTTATGTGAGTGAAGAAGAGGTGAAAGAAAGAGCCTGGTTTACTGTTGTGTGCGTGGTCAATATTTTCATCAGCCATTATTGTGCTCAGTGTTCAGCCATGAATGGATGAACATTGGCTAGGTCCATGAGGTGGTACGCTTTGTGTGTTTGTGACAAAGTAAAGCATGTGTCCACTTATTTGTGTGTGTTGGTGACTAATGGCTGCTTAGTGTGTGCATTGGTTCATCGCTGCAGGTCATTGTATTCGTTGTGCATTTCTCTTCAGTGTGTGTGAAGTGTGGGTCTGAGGCTGTAAGGCTAATATTATGACAGACTGACACAGAGGCTCAAATTGGATTATTTAGCAGCAGGGCTGATTAATTACTACCCTCAATTAACATGGACTCTCATTAGTGTGTGGGTAAGCTTTGTGACTTCCTGTGTCTGGTGTGGGCAACTTTTTTATAGCTCACACCTCCCTCCCTCTCTATGTGCGTCTCCCCTGATTTGTTCTGCTCTCTCTCCTGATCCAGTGTTTTTGACTGTTTCTTCCCTCCAGTGTGTTTCCTACCAACATCTGTTCATCATCCCTGTTTATATGTATTAGTGACTGATGTGTTCTTCCTGCATTTGTGTATCTGTGTGAGGGCATCACTGTGTGTGTTCGCTTGTTTGTGTCCCTATTCTCCATTCTAATTAAAGTGATGGTCTGTGAAATTGCTAATTGCTGCCTCTCTGACCCAGCAAAGGTTTTAAGGGGCTGTGTTTGTGTGTGTGCACATCTGCTCCTTATCAGTTTTTGGAAAAAGGCTAAATAAATTGTTTTAATTAAAGGTAATATTCAAGCAAATGTTGGCAACCTTGTATCTATTAAAACAGTGTCAGCTTGTGTGGGCAAGTGGACGTTGTTCTTTCCTCCGAGGATGAAAACAAAGAAATGCATTTGCTAAT
>NC_065519.1:31669080-31673407 GCF_006386435.1 Epinephelus moara
ATGACACAATGAGACAGAGAGAGAGAGAGAGAGAGAGAGAGAGAGAGAGAGACAGAGAGAGAGAGAGACAGAGAGAGAGATGCAGGTAATAACAGTAGCTTACAACAACATTATTGAAAGTAATAATATTATAGTTATAGTTCTGGCTACTGTGGTACAATATGTTAAAATGCCCAACATGTTTACAGCCTGGTACAAGAAACGGCACAATAAATCACAATCCATAGTTAAAGGGCAGGTCCATCTACGTTCTTCATACATGCTTAGACCAAAATTTGAATTTTTGGATTTCAGCACATCCTCCTGTTCAAATATAGCCACTTCTAGATCCAAAAAGCCAAAGTGGCAAAGGCCAAAATCCCAAACTTGGGGCTTCAAAACGGGAGTCGCGTGATGGTAGCTACATCCATTATTTACAGTATATGATCTCAGCGATCAAAGTTAGTTTGGGGCTGTTTTAAACTACTACACCACCACCACTCATTGGGCCACAGAACATTTACATAGTTACATATATTGACTGTTTACTGTATTTTAGAATTTCTTATAATAAAAAAAAGTAGTTAACAGTATTTAGAAAAAAAAAGAAGACGAAGTCTGAGTTGAAGCTCTCTAAGAGTAGCCTTTTCTGTAGCTCAAGCAACTATTGTCACAGGTAATTTAGTTGCAAATCCCACCTTTTAGCAAACTTGTAAAAACAGAACAGAATATTTTTTAAACAATTCCTTCATTTCGGGAGTATTTCACAGAGTTTCTATGTAATGACTGACTAGCTACTGACAACCTTCTCAAGCTACAGATGGTCATGAGCATTAATGATGCACTTTAATGGTGCAGGTGGGATAGCCTTTTGTTTGCTTGCAGTAACATGAAGGTTGGATACCTTTGATCATGGGTAAGAGGATGACAAATATACTAGTCCATACCCATTGGTAGCTTTGTCACCTTCTACCTATGCCAATCCTCAATGCCTATGTGCAGTTTCACATAGATTGACCACGTCAGTGAGTAGAAAAACGTGGGACAGACAGAATGACTGACTGACAGACAGAATGACACACTGACAGTTTCCGTGATTATGTACAGTATACCATGACTTAGTCATACTAAAAATTAGAAGAAAAAGAAGCCATTTGTAAGCATTTTTCTGTTGTTATAGCGCCACCCTACGGAAGCACATTGCATTCACTGGATAAAAAAAAAATTAGACACCTTATCTCGTAATTATGAGAAAAGATCTCGTAATTATGAGATCTTTTCTCGTAAGATCTCATAATTACGAGATCAGGATCTCATAATTACGAGATAAGGATCTCATAATTACGAGATCAGGATCTCATAATTACGAGATAAGGATCTCGTAATTATGAGATCAGGAAAGGTGCCACATTAGCCACTGCTTCGCTCAGAACCACACGAAGGGGGGTCGGAACTACTGTAACCAGCTGCCACTCGGGTGGTGCCATCTTGACTATATCCCATATCTTTATTATAATGTGTAGCCTATATATTGGAAATTACGACGGAGTATTAGGGCCACATTGAAGAAAAAAAAATTCGGAGATTTCGAGAATAAAGTCATAACTGAGAAAAAGTCATAATATTAGGCTACGAGAATAAAGTCGAATTATGAGATTAAAGTCGTTATTTAATGAGATTGAAGTCATAATATTACGAGAATAAAGTCGTAATTTTTTAAGGAAATAACCAACAACAAACAGAATGTCAGATTGTCTTTCATGCCGTTGTAAGTAGCCTACTCAATTAGGTTCGGGAACCGGCACTGTGCCGGTGTTCTGACGATTTGGTTCTGTGTCAGTCGAAATGCGCTGTTTGTGACTCCGGGCCCAGCTCTGCCACTGATTGGCCAGTCTGACATCCTTCATAATACATAAAGAACGTTAGTGAAACACATAGGCCTCACAGAAATATGCGTTCGTTTGGGGACAAGTTAGTGGTCACGTTACTCGTTCCACAGGCGAAGGACCCCGGACACATAGCCTACAGTAAATACACCGGTTGTAGGTAACTTTTAACATAGCCTACGTGAGTCTTTGTGACTCTTGACTCTTGTCCCCTAACTAATGCTTGTTTCTGTTTCATTTACGATATTTTCACACGATTAAGTCACATCCCGTTATTTCCCGTTATTTCCTCTGTAAACCTAACGTTACAGCAGCCTACAAGCATGCTGTGTCAATAAATCAGCTCAGACACTGTTAGAAATGTAATATTTAGCCTAATAACATCATGCTACAGCAGTAATAACGTCAGCTTTAGTCAAATGGCTCTAGCTCTCCCGGAAAATGTCATAAACTCTGGACACATTTCCCCTGTATGTTGACATGATAATGGCCACGTTTCCCAGATCGCTCTTAGCTTAAGAAGATCTTGCTAGTTGTAAGATCGAGCTGACCCACTCTTAACACTCTTCTTAGTGACCAAACGCTCACAGATCCAGCCGCGGCAGGCACATTAATATTACACTGAGCAAGGAGATAATAAAACAGTGTGCACCGTATATATTTTGATCTATTTTATACTTCAGATTTGTATTGTTTGGCGTTAATTGGTGACAGAAAAGAACGAATTTCATTCTGCAGGGAAACGTGTGTCCTTACTGTGCATATTGAATCTTGAATCTATGCTTTATGAAGACCCTGTGTGCGCTCAGAGCTGTGGCACAAGTTACACACCGAAATCTGGCGAAAAAAAAAAAATAATAAGACGAAAAGTAAGTAGGCTGTGTGTGACTAGCCTATGCGCTGATGAAGTGGTGGGTGATTGATGTGCCTGACATTGATTGATTTAGTTTCAGCACCGCGGTAGTGGCCAGCTCCTGTTAAGAGTTTCTTAACAGACTGCAGTTATTTTTATGTTATGTAATCTTTATTCACGCTGCATTTATTAATTAAAACAACATATGTCATGTATTGTAGCTTAATTCCTACACAAAAATGACAGTGTCAGGGCTTAAAGTGAAAAATTTGTCAGTCATTCTCTGTCTATAATTTTGCACCCTACTTGAGCCATGCTCACCTCTATTTATTTTTCACCCCTCTCTCCAGTTCTGCTGTATTAACTCCGGGTTTAATATATTTTGCTTCCATCTCTCTGCCCTGCTCTACTCTACTTCAACGCTACTTAGCTCTCTCTCTACTCTACCAGTAGACTACCACATCCACCTGTTGCAGAAAACGCACACAGCAGTGTTTCTCCTAGGATGGAGTTGTAGCAGCAGAGGTGAAGCACACCCATGAAAAATAATTTTCACATGCGTGAAACTTTTTTGTATGCTTGCAAAGCACAGCCTGCTGGGATGTTTCTATGTATCTACTGGCACCATAAGGGCTCTTTAGGACTAAGTAGCCTACATACAGTACATTAGTGCACAGTGATGAGCAGGTGAAATGTCTGTCTAGCTTACATATGAGGTGTCTCAAGATTTAGGAACATATAATTTTATTGAATATAATAAAAGTAAAAAGTCACTTGACATGCTGCTGTTTTGTGCTATGACCTATTTAAGTGCTGGAAGTTGTTATTTACGTGACAACGCCTGAACGCATCACAAGCTCAGCATGAGTGCCGTGTTTGTCTGTGCGTAACAGCGGTCTGTTGGTGGTTATTTACACACTGTCCATTTCAATAACTTTGTCAGCTGACAAACTGCACCGGGCTCGGGGTCAGGTTTGGTCAGGAAAATGCGGCCCGAGCCAGACTCCACACTCTGCTCACCTGTGTGTGTGACGGAACTCCGCCATGCACGATACAGAGAGCAGAGGAGAATTGTTAACGCGTGACCATGTAGAGACAGAAATGACACGATGACATACCACCATAAATAGTATATTGTTATGTTATTATATGAAGCGTCTGTCACGCAAAATAATATCAATGGGGGCTGTGGGCAGGACATTGTTACACAGCGTGTGCCTGTGACTTCAGGCAGAGTGACCTCGTAATTATGAGATCAGGATCTCGTAATTATGAGATCCTGATGTCGTAATTATGAGATCTTTTCTCATAATTACGAGATCCTGATGTCGTAATTATGAGATCTTTTCTCGTAATTATGAGAAAAGATCTCATAATTACGAGATCTTTTCTCATAATTACGAGATCAGGATCTCATAACTACGAGATAAGGTGTCTAATTTTTTTTTATCCAGTGAATGCAATGTGCTTCCGTACCACCCAGTTGCCAATTAGAGTTCAATTTCTCCAGTCACCTTGAGGCGTCCTGTTCTACATATCTACCAAGTTTAGTAAAAATCCATATGGCGGTTAGGCCCAGATAAGAAATTAGCTCTCTAGCGCCCAGATT
>NC_065519.1:31673533-31679740 GCF_006386435.1 Epinephelus moara
TCGAGTTGCTATAGCCCCCCCTTTGGCCAATTGATGTAATATTGCTTCATTCGCATCCTCCCATGACCCTCTACCACTGTGCCAAATTTCACATGGATTGAACAAGTCAGTGAGGAGAAAAACGTGGAACAGACACACACACACACACACACACACAGACAGAGTTTTCATCATTATATAGTAAGACATATATGAATTGGCTATACACTGGCTTCACCCATGTCTTTCCTGTGGCTGCTTGGATCCCAAAAAGGATAAGATGGTGGCAAACTTCACTCCACTCTCAATACATTACAAGTGACAAACCAATATAATATTCACTGTGTCTGCTACAGTTGAGTCCATGCTGCTACCATGCCAACTACTTGTCATTACAGTCACAAATAACTAAGATTTTGCTCATCAGCAGGCAGCAGCCTTTGGAGATGTCTTAAATTGATAAACATTTTTCATCAAACTTGATAAACAACAGATATCATTTTGCTGCTCACATTTTGGGGACAGTAAATTGCAGAAGTGAACCGCACTCCATCGGGACATGGCATTTATAGCATTTCTTCCTCTCTAACCATTTCTACCCTTCTTGAAGTGCTGACATTGCAACATTTTATTTGATGTGCTTACTGGACTGCATTATCTTAATTTGGGTTGCTGATATGGTCTCTTCAGCGACTACTAATGTATTCCCTAAAATCACAAAAGCAACTCCTTATTAATTCAACCCCTACTGAAGTATATCTCAAATTGTATTTCATAAGTATTAAGTGTTCTTTGTTATTACAACTGTAGAGCTTTTATATTCAGGTATTTATGCTAATATAGCACTCTGGTGGCCATATTTAATTGCCTAAACTAAGTATCAAATAATTTGTTTGTCCGAACTTTAGAATTTTGGGTACTGAGTGGTCTGTTTTTGGTGTGCTTGGAAAGCTGCATGTTCATCTTAATGCTGCACGTATCAATATTTTTATATTAACAATGGATCCAACCACTGCATGTAATGTGAAAAGGACTGCTTATGGCGACAAACCCACAGAGAATTGTCACCCAATTCTTTAGTTCCCCTGAGCCCTACTGAGCATCTTGGCAACTTTTCGCTCAGGGGATTTCTACTTTCTACTTTCTCCTCGATCTAAGTTTGCAGCTCAAAATCCTCGGGTTCCCATCAGGCCTCCAAACCATAGTTATTCTCTCAGTTAACCTGAGGGTTTTTTCTTGGTGACTGTTTGTGCCTCTTGTGGCTATGTTAGTGAATTTTTGGGTAAATGCTTTTGTAATATTGTGAGTATTTAGTATTTGATTTTAGTGATTTACCTTTATTACTTTAAATTAACTTTGAAGCTGTAGGGTTTATTTTGTATATTTGTTCTCCTGTTTTTCTGATGTATCCTAGGGAGCCAGATTTATTAATGTCTTTTTGTTTGTTTTTAAATTTCAAATAGGTCTAGCCAGTACGTAGGGTTTTAGATGGTTGTTTTGTTTGTTGTTTTAGCCTTCGTTAACCCTGAGTTATATTTGCTTCACTTTATTGTTAATCTGAGATAATTTTGTCACAGTAATGAATAACTTTACTTTAAACTGCAATCCTGCTGTGAGCTGTTTGGTTTGGGGCCTGAGAACAGTCTAACTGCTCTTATCAACCAAGCTTCCCGCATAAGCAGGAAGATATTTTCAGCAGCTGAGCTCCAATTAACTAGCTGTACGCTACCTGCCCAGCACCCAGACAGACTGTCAGCGAGTTAGTTTTAAACCTGGTGAACACAGTGAGGCATTTAGCGGTTAAAGAGATAGTGAAGTTGGTGAAGACCAAAACAGAGCCAAAATATGGCTAAAAAACATGACTGCAAATGAATTGTAATGTTGCTCCTTATCTACTGAACAAATAAATACCCACTGTTTGCTTACCCCTTCATGGAAAAAAGCTTTTTAGGATGATAACATGTCTAACATTTGCTATGTTTAAAATAAAGATTTTTGCTGCTTTATCATGACATGCATTCATTTTCAGGCTATAAGCAGTTGTTAAGGTCAAAAATGGGCAGTACCTGCACACTATTAAAGCTCTCAGAATGTTATTTGACTGGAAAAAAAAATAACATATCAACTCTACTGGATCTTCATGAAGCAAAATACCTCTCAGCATATGTCCACCCCCTTTGCTACTCCTCCTCTCGATTTCTTTTGCTTCTGACCTCTTTATGGTGAATGTAAACTGTATCTGACAGCTATTAGCAGATTCGTCCTGCCTAGACCAGGAAGCTAGAAGTCACACTTTGACATGTTGCATGTAAATGATAGTCTGCTGCCAGGCTATTGATTGTACATGACTTCTTTAGATGTAATGTAATAGCATACAATTCCAAGGACAATGGAGTAAAAGAAAGAGCCCAACAGACAGATCTGATATAGCCAATTTCTGCTTATGGTCTGTATGTCCACATTTATTGCAGGTTTGTCTGCAATAATATGTAATATAGTTTTAATTGTATGTAGTGCATAATATTTGGAGGTGAGTATTAAAACTGTTCATTTACGCGTCTAATGTGATTTACGAGACTGAAAGTCATTGTGGGAAATTTAATTGCATCTCTAATATCTAGTGAGGGAGAACAGCTATTAATCAAAGCAGGTCTTAATCAGACATCTATTCAGAGATGGCAGCCCTGGCAGAGAGGAAGACATCGGGAAAAGCAAAATTAGGGACTCCAGAGAGAATGTGTGTTTTTCAAATCGAGTAAATATTTCTCAAAATGCTGAAAGCCAAAACTCTGAATATGCTGGCTCTCATAATAATGATTTTAGAGCTTTTGGAGGAGCTATGGAATGATTCACAGCCAGTGGATGAATTACTGAATAGGCTTACAAGGCACAGGGCCAAAGGGTGAGGGCCCCCCTGCGCTTCACCTGCATACAATCGCTAAAAGAGACAAAGACGTGGAGAACAACCACGGAGATGCAAAATGACCACAAACAACCCAAAATGACTGACAAAGGAAACAAAATAACCTATAAGGTCTTGCTCAGACAGCCAACCCAAATCCATTTTTTTGGCACATCCAGATTGTGTCCAGATTTTTTACTTCAACATCACCACCACCAAGATTTTTGACCAAGTGCATCATTACCCATTTTTTCTTCTGTATCCAGTCTGATTTTAGAAGTCTGGAGCCAGTTGCACAAAATACCGAAGCTAAGATTTTCCTTAAAATCCTAGTTAATGTTTCCTCAAAATAAAATCGCTTGCACAAAACACCCTAAGGTTTACTTGAAAGGTTCACTTAAGTATTTATGGTTTTCTCTTGTCTTTGTCCTGTACTTGTGGGGAATCTACTGGGTATTAAAAAAAAGTGGGGACACTATTTGTTGGAAATCTATAACAATACTGTGTCACATGGGGACACCAAAATGTTGTGATCTAGGCACCACTGCTATGTTTTACGTAACAACACCATTTGTTGGGACTTAAGCCTTAACACGGGCCTGACCTCGTAATAGATCTCCAATTAAAGTATCAAATTGGCTATCTGAAATAATTAATAATAATTAATAATAATTATTATGTTAAATAATGTGACTTAATATACATTAAATAACCTCATGGGGCACCATTCCCGAAAGGGGAAAAATTATAGCCAGTTATTGATATCAGTTTACTAAACTATCAATTTGGAATTTTGATTAATAATTTGACTAATAATAACCAAAATTAATAGTAAAGCCTGAAGGATTTCGGAGTTCGTGACGTAGCAGAGGTTGACTATTCATTCACTCTTGTGCAACATTAAACAGACAGCAGGTATGATTCCAAAAAAATATGTTTATTAATAAAGTAAGCAAAGCAAAACCAAAACACACAAATTCTAACTAACTATATACAGGCTTGGTGTGTGTGTGTGTGTGTGTGTGTGTGTGTGTGTGTGTGTGTGTGTGTGCGAGAGTAAGAGAAAGACTGAGAAACAAAGGGCCTTTTGGCTTACAAAACAAAATGGCCAACAACAGAGAAGAAGAAGAAAGAGTCGCTTTGTGGTGTGCTGCTTTTGTTAGCAAGCAGAGGAAGGCTGGAAAGAGCTGTGGCTCCAGAAGCAGTCTTTGTTGTGTTCTTGTTCCAAAAGTGCAGATCGAAGGAAGGCAGTCGCTCAGCATCCTTGCAGTGTTAGACGTTGTGGTGCTAACTCAACTTGGTTCTCCTTGTTGCTGGAATGTTAGCTGCAAACCTTGTGTTTGCATTAGGTTTGGGAACGATTAACCGATACGACCGGATATCCGGTTTGACAAGCGAGAGATACGGCTGCGTCGGTAGCAGCCTCCTCAATCGATACAAATCAGCCATGAATCCTTAGATGAATCGATTGTAGAGTCATGGATCGGGTATCGCGAGACTAGCAATCGGTTGACTGGCTTTAACAGTTTGCATCTCTAAAACAACGCGAGAGCCGGCGGCATGCTCCGTAGCAGGCATTACTGACAACGATAATGGATGTAAACATCAGCGCCAGCTTGACCGGTGGAGATGAGGAACAGAAGCTAATGCTGGTTGGATAAACCAAGGAGCAGCCAAGCCACATCAGAAACTAAAGCCGAATCCTGCCGGTTGTGGGTTGAACGGGGGTCACAGACACAGACAGAAATACATATTCCTGTCAAATACAGTGGCCATAGTGCTCCGCGGCGGCGACCGCGAAGCCCGGCTCCAGGTCCAAAAAATTCTTCATGACTGCCCAAAAATACCTGAACAGCCGAGCTGTGGCAGCACCAGCACACAGGTATGTGACGTGTCAGAGGAGAAACGAAGAAACGAGCCATTCACATTTCCACAAACCTCAGCGCACTTTAGGGACTGTTCTTTACTTGTCAGGGGAGGAGGGTGGCTGGTTGATTTTGATTTTATTTATTTATTTTATTTTGATCCCCCCTATGTTGATCACTTATTCATGCTGTTTTTGAAGTATGAATAAGTCAATAAGTAATTTATTCCATTGAAATATCATTAATGTATTATAGAAAAGTGACTTATCTTTTTATAAATGACAAACAGAGTGTAGCAAACACAGAGAACTAGTCTGACATGCTGTCAGCTGCTAGTCATCACAGTCCATGATATCAACTAATATTGCATGTTATTATTTTATTCTGCTTTATGTTTATATTGTACAGCGTTATGATAAACTTTATTCCAGACTCAAGTCCATATAAGATACATACAAAAACACAGACAATGTGTGATTTTGTTGTTGTTTGTCTTTTTATTTTATTTTTGCCAGTGCCATACAGCAACAATGCTTGGGGATGTGGTCTTTTACAAATTTGAAAATACTGTAAGAATGTAATTTTTATAGAATTGGCTTCTTTATTTTAGAATATATGATTGTCTACATCAACAAATGTTAACCATAGAATCAAATTGTATCGAATTGTATCGTTCATACACTGTATCGAATCATATCAAATCGTATCGAAGCGTAACGTTCCTACACTGTATTGAATCATATCGTTCCTACACTGTATCGAATTGTATCAAATCGTTCTGTATTAAAAATATATCGTTTTTGAATCGTATCATAACTCGTGTATCTAGATACGTATCAAATCGTCTATCACAGAGAGATTCCCAACCCTAGTTTGCATACTAACTTATCTTGTTTCAGGTTTTGGCCCTGCTGTGGACATGCAGGTCATGGTCCGGGAAGAAGAGAGCAAAAGTCTGTAGAGCAATTGCCCTCCCTTTAGTGGTTCAGGGGCAAGGGCCCAGGAGCAAGTCTGAGCTGGTTGTCAACTCAGGAGAAAGAAAAAGCATGTCTGGGCTGGTCAAGGGCCAGGGAGGAGAAAAATAGGAACTGTGTGAGAGAGCATAATTTCTCTTACAGTTCCCAGGTGACATCACAGAGTCACATGACACTGTAAAAGTACTGTCCAATCAAGCTTGGAGACTGGTCTCTCTCACAGTAAGTTTACATGCACAGCTTAATCAAGCTATGCTCAAAATTCGATTTTGGCGTCTAATCGGACTTCTGTCCTTGTTCCAGCTTACATGCAACTGAGAAAATCGAATTACTGACGGGAACGTGTCCTCCTCCTCAACACTAGGTGGTGATATGCGTCGTTTCAGCAGAGGGGCTGCTGAAACGACGAGAGGCAGACAAGAACGCCGTATGCTGTTGGAGGGCTACAACAATAGCATGTCTTGTCTGTTCCGGGGTCATACGCCAG
>NC_065519.1:31683143-31710709 GCF_006386435.1 Epinephelus moara
TTAAATTTCTTATATTTTCACGTATCTTTCCTCTCTTGCAAGGAGCACCTGTAACATAAATAATTTCCCCTCGGGGATCAATAAAGTATTTCTGATTCTGATTCTGATTCTGATTCAGAAGTATAATATTTTTGTCCTCTTTCCAATATGGTTTTCATGTCTTCTTTTCCTCTGCCTCTTTTTTTCACTGTCTAGCTATAAAACAACTTTGTGAGATGATAACAGGCATCACAAGCGTCAGTCCAAGCAAACAAATAATATTCATGGAAACTCTTACTACTGTTAAATCTCTTTTAAATACAGTAAATAAGTTAATGTTTTTCCTTACCTAGGAAACATTTCAAGGGATTCTGTGCAACTGTGTCAGTCCCTCAGCTAAGGAGAAATTGAGCCTTAGGTGTAATACTTAAGAGAAAACTTAAGGTGATTTGTGCAAGTGTTCTCTGGAAAGTAAAAAAAACTTTTAAACCACATTTGGAAGTGGTTTAAAATGCGATTCCAATCAGATATCTCCAGTGCGGACCCTTATATCACACAACACTAGGGTCGGGACTCGTTAGGACTTTAACGATTCCAATTCCTTACCGATTCCTTCTTAACGGTCCGATTCCTTACCGATTCCTCTTACCGATTCCTACATTATATTCATTATACTTGCTATACTTAAACAAGTATATAATAAACACAAATGCAATCATACAAATACAAAAACTCTGTGTCTCCTATTTTATCTTATTTTGTTATATTTCTACCGCTCCCCTCGCTGGAAGCGTCGGACCTCCCGCCTCCCACTCCCGCCTCCCACTCCCGTCTCAAACACGGAGGTCTCTCTCCGCTGAGCACCCGGCGCACGCCTGGCCTGTTAAATAGCCTGTAACCATGACAACTGTGTGACACAAACTCAGTGCTTTAGTGATTAGATAATGTTGGGCTTGGTCGGGTTCGGACAGAAATATGCCCGTGCCGCACTCTAATGGAAATGCACGTGACGTTTTGTTTTTTGTTTTTTTTTGTACAATCTAGGAACCGTTACGCCAAATGTAATGGGATCGGTTTCCGGAACCGGAACTTTGGACCCGGTTCCAAAAAAGAACCGGATCCAGATCCCAACCCTACACAACACACAATGATGTTTCAGAGTGGTGGAAGTGCTGAGCAGAATCCATGCTGCTCCTGGCAGGGGCCAATTAATTGTCTTGTGGCACTTTGAGAAAAGACTTGTGTACAGTGTGTACAGGAATAGCCTACATGTGTTGGAAAGTCGCATCACCAGAGTGGTTACTGACGCCGATTTGGTTACCCATACCTAACCCATACAAGAATAGTTGGTGATGTCTGGACGCACAATCTGAGATCTGATCATTTGCAAATAACAGTGCAGACAGTCAACCCTAAAGATCTGATCTGAGAGACTGATTTGCCTTCAGTCTGAATGTAGCCTAAGAGACACAAAGCAACTACAGAGTGACACAAACTGACTCTGAAATAGTGCACAGTGACTACAAAGTGACATGAAATGACTACAAACAGAAATAAACTGGCTATAAGAGGTGCAAAATAACTACAAACACCCATGAAACAACTACAAAAGGATACAAAAAGAACAGACAAATGCAAAACAAGGAGACACAAAGTGACTATAAAAAAGGGCACACATGTATACAAACATACACGAAATGACTACAGATACAAAAAGAACAGACAAAAATGCCAAACAACTACTAAGAGGCACAAACTGACTATAAGAAGGTGCAAAATGACTTCAAAGAAACATAAAAGGATTACTGTAAGACCTAAAATGACATGCCAGGTACCCTCCTGTGTCTTTTTCGATGTTTCGGGTTGGCATGTCAAACACTCATTACATGCACTTTCGTTTTAAAATACACTTATGTTTTTACAGGAAATGTACAGTTTCTGCTCATAACATCCATACAGTCTTTTTCAAAATAAACTTGCCATGTTGTTAGAACACTTAATTTTAGATTAATTCCCCTAAATTTAGGCAGTAAAAGTTCATGGTTTGGTTCAGGCAAGAAAAGCACATGGTTAAGTTTAGGGGAAAAAAATGGTTTGGCTTGATGTTTACACAGGAAATGAACAATGGGCACCTGGGTGAAAGTCATCAGTTTGTCTAATCCATGTACCACCTCTTCCACCTTCCCTATTCAGATTGTCTTGTTCTTCATATCCAGTAGTGAATTGGTGCATATCGTACCGCCGCACAGGGTGTCTCTGTGCATCCATGTCTGACAGCAACGTCCACTGACAAAGCAGCAGTATTTGAAGAGTTGGGTTGTTGTCCATTGCCTCTAAAAGTGACGTTTCGCATCTCATACCAACGCAAGAGGTGCCTCTTTGTGTCAGTGTCTGACTCAGACATTACTGACAAAGCGGCAGTATTCAACAAGTTGAGAGTGAGAAGAGGCTGAAGAGACATAAACTGACTACAAAGAGATACAAAAGGACTACAAAAAGACTGAACGCTCTCATCCCAACTTGTCAAATGCAGCCGCTTTTTCAGGGAACCTACATGTCTAAATTTGACACACTAGGTACCCTCCTGCCTCTGGTTTGGATATTTACAGAAGCACAAAATGACTACAAACGGACACAAAATGACTGGAAAGAGACACAGAACAACCCGAAAGAGATGCAAAATTTCTACACTGAGACAAAACACAGTACAAAAACACACAAAGTGACTCTAAAGAGGCATGAAAAGACCAGAAAGAGAGGCTAAACAATCACAAGCAGACACAGAACAACTTAAGACAGACACAAAACTTTTACATATCTGTGCCCAGGGGCCCATTTTCTCATAATCTGCCCATGGTCACCCCAAGGAGTCAGTTGTCAATGAAACAACCTTACTCTTGAATTTCCAGTATTTTACTTCTGCGTCAGTCCAAATTCTCTTCAAGTCAGAAAGTAAAAGTGTTCTGCTTGCAGATCTGAGCTGAATGTTAAACTTTCTATAAAGCCGCATGGAGGCTCAACTCCACAATAAAAGCAAAAGGACAAATTCTGTGTGTTGTAGGAGATAAAATTTCCTATCCGTCTAGTCTCTAAATGTTTATTGTAGCTTTCCAAGTTGGTTATTACTGTATCTCTTATGCAGTTTTGGAGAATTTTATCTTTTTCTGCTGTCCTAAGAATATTGCGGCTCATAAATCTCTATGAGACACACACTTGTTCAGTCACACATACACCAATGCACACACACACACACACACACACACACACACACACACACACATACACACACAGGCAAACAATGGCACTGCGATGGCAGCACCCTTGGAGACACGCTTTCACATTCAAGCGCACACTGTAGTGTCAATAATAGAAAAAGGAAGGCATCAATCAAACTCATGGATTAATGTAAAGACACTCCCTGTGAGGCACACACTCAGACAATAACACACACATACACACATCCACACAGTTTCTCCCTTTCTCTACAAGCAGTACACACACACACAAACACACACACATCCAGACAACCACACATAAATACACAACAACACGCCATACACAGTCCAAGTGGCAATGACAGCATTGTGAAGTGTTGTATTCTGGCCCATCATCAGATTATTGTTCGTCATATAGCAGCTAGAGGGCTGATAGCTCTATCTATTGAACACGGAAAGAAAGGAAGACACAAGGGAGGAGGGGGAGAGAAAAGAATGGACACAGAGATAGAAAGGACATTCGACAAAATAGCATGAATCGCATCAGCTGTGAATCATCCCGTGTCCTGGAAAGAAATGTGTGATAATTTCTAGTGTGTGTGTGTGAGGGAGAGGCAGAGCGACGGGAAAGCGAAAGAGAGAAGGCAGACTAAGATGATGAGAGACAGGCGAGGAGACAAAAAGAGAGGGAGAGGGTGCAGTCTTAGATAAAAGGCAGACATAAGCTGTGATTTTTCTAAGTGCCATGTCCTTGTGCTTCCTGGATCTGTCTGCCTCTGAGCTAGTTGTTGCCAGTGACTAACTAGACAATCTGGGCGGATAAACATGAATGGATCTTCACATAGATTTCTTGCTGCTTCTTGGCCTTGGCTCTTTGAATAAGTTGTATCTACTTCTGTACAGTTCAGCAAGCCATTAAATACAATGATCAGGTCTACATGCTGCACGCTGTATTTCAGTTAACCTTATTCCTGCCTGCCAAGCTGCAAAAAAGATCTTGGTTTCCTTAGGCTTTACTAAGAACTATATTTGCAGGTTTGGCCTCAGAATGGCTGATGGCCTTTGGTCTCAGATTGAGAAAGGTTTTAAATAGCGACCAGTTCCAAAGTCATGTGTTGGGTTCAATGGTGTTAATTATGTCTTTAGTTTATGATAATGAATTTCAGTTATTTTATCTCAGACATGTTAGGATATTACATACCTTGACATGTTTCGGTGGAAACTTCCGCCTTCATGTCATACGCACCGAGGACAACAAATACCAGCGCTGGATCAGGGAGGCCATGAATGAACTCCCTAGTGTCGGCTGATTGACAGATCAGCTGATAAAGACGTGTCACAACCACCACCAAGTGACACTTCTGAGGAAGGTGGAAGTTTCCGCCGAAACATGCCAAGGTACGTAATATCCTAACATGTCTGAGATAAAAGAGCCTAAAGTCATTAAGGTGTGTTGGGATTTGTCTAAGCTGTTTGACTATTTGAAAGGCACTTCTGATTGAGTACACTCTAAACAAACATGGTGCTAAACAATACCCAAAAGCAATTCTTTGGATCGTAATCACTGGAGAACCTGTTTTGTTGCTATATGGCACCCATCTTTTCAGGCTGTTCTCATACACTGTTTGTACGTATAACTAAATAAAGTGATGCACCACAATTTGTATGTAACCCATGTAATCAGGAAGACTGCAATCATGTGCCCATTGCTCTGACAAGAGTAAAGAAGGACGTACCACAAAGGCCAAAAAACGCAGGTTGGGGTGATGGATGGGGCAAACACACAAAGGACTTTCCCCCAGGACACCAGCATTCTTTGAACTTTGAGTCAATTTAAGGTACGTCACCATGCTTCTTTTCCTGAACCCAACCTATATAACTTTACATTAAGCTGTAATTTTCCTGCTATACTGCACCTTGGTCAAATAATGCGATAGATCCATTGGTTTGGTTTGGTTTTTTTAGCCTGATGGCCCTTGAATGATGCCAGATAATACCAAGGATAAATCAATATTAGGGATGCACAAATATGGATTTTTTCAACAGATAGGGATAAGCGATACTTACCTGCTTCTCATGGCTAATAAATGATTAAATAACTGATAATTTCACATTTTTGTATTTGTTAAAAAAGATTATTACTGTACCTGAAGTTTATGTACAACTGAGGGTAAGAAAGGCTAAGATGTAGTGACAAGATATGGATGACTGTATATTCCATAGCTCTGACGTAACCAAATCAAACGGACATCACTACTGCTTACACAACAGAAACAAAGAACAGCTCTGACTCTTCCATACCTGCCAACATTAGGCTGTGAAAAAGAGGGAGATTTTCCTGGGTATTGTCAAATAGCCTACCCTCAACACCCCTATCCCCATATAACATTATATATAAAGATGTTAAAGTAACATGACATTCAATCTGTATTAAGTTTATAGTAAATGGTAAGAGATGGAAGATCAGCTGCAGGAAGTTTAGTGATCTGGTGGGGTGTCGGGCGATTGGAGATCAGCCTCCGGGCACAATCCTGTTGTCTTCCTCTGGAACTGTGAAAGACGTCCACACTGCGACATATTTTGCCCTCTAGAGAGCGTGCTGCAGTCTTCACCTCTGTTTATTGGCAGCTTGAAAACCAAGTTTAACGGTACATGTACCACCCACTGCGTCAGCTGTTCAGATGCTGCCCTTGTTTAGTCAATGAAAGCAGTCTGGCTTTATATTATTGGCAGGGGTCGCGTTAACCGGATATTCTCGGTCATTGACCGGAAAATCTGAAGGCCGTCGGCCATTTTGACCGGTTGCAATTACCACCCCTGCCCACTTGGCGGCGGAGTGCACAGTCCGTGATTTAAGTGGCTGCCGTTTTCACACTGCAGAGAAAAAGTAATTCATCTGCTTCATGTAGCGTTGTTGACATAACGGCCTGGACACACCAGATGCGGTAGTGCCGCAGAAGTCCTGCGAGTATACTCGCAGGCGCTTGACTGTCCACACAGGCAGCGCATTTCTCCTGCGCTCTCCGCGCCGGTTAAACATCGACTCCACTCGTCTGTTCCCGTCAGTACTCGTTTTTTCACATCAGGTCATTTTAAACATGGGTAAGGCCATATTTTAATCATTTTTTACAACGTAGTAAGTTAATGACAATTTGTCATTGCATGTCCATGTATTGAGCGTGTTGGATAAACACTGAATGAATAGGGCATATTGTTCTGACCATTTAATTCATGTAGTTATGTCTGTAGGCTCGGTGACACAAAATTAAAATTGTAATGAAGTGATTAGGGTATTGAAAAATGTGTTCGGTTATGCACGGTATTTTCTCTCACGTTCATCGTGCATGCTGTTATTTTATTTTGAAAATTGGCCGGATTCTCTCATCTTTTCTTTTTTTTAAAGATATTTTTTTGGGCATTTTTAAGCCTTTAATTGATAGGACAGATGAGCGTGAAGGGGGGAGAGAGAGAGGGAGTGACATGCAGCAAAGGGCCACAGGCTGGAGTTGAACCCGGGCCGCTGCGGCGACAGCCTTGTACATGGGGCGCCTGCTTTACCACTAAGCCACCGACGCCCCGTCTCTTGTCTTTTCTGTGTCTGACTTCCTGTTTGGTACGATCCGCTCTATCCAGCTTGACAGAAGTGCTCGCGGCTCGCGTGAAAAATAGACCAGACGCCAAACTGAAGCGCTGCGGTGTGTGGATGTCTGTTCATCTTTTCGTTCATGTCCTTATTAATGCACACTTTATAACTTGCTTGTTGGATTTATTAAAAACAAACGAATGAAAACTAAATGTCTTTGAATATCTTTATTATCATTTAAACGCGAAAATTTAAATGACCGGTAAAAATAGATTATGACCGGATTTTTATGACCCTGTCGGTCAAAATGACCGGCGACGAAAAAGTCCAGCGCAACGTCTGATTATCGGTGCTATTTATTGGCTACAATTTTAATAATTGGAATAATCACCTGTCCGATATATATTGTGCGTCAATATGCTTCCAAATGACACTTTAATTCAAATGTGAATGATTATTAATCATACTAATGTTGGCTTAAGAGATACAGAATCCTGAACGAAATATATTACCTTTTCAAACCCGGAATTCTTTGCATGTGGGCAAAAAGGTTAAGAGACACTGCTTTAATAACGTTATTCTCCTGAAATAAACTGCTTCTAGGCTACTTCAGTGAAGTGTCTTTATTGTAAACTAAACTAAACTAAACCGAAGAACCAGTAGAAAACTTACAGAGACTTGAACATGTTTCTTTTGCTCAGATTAGCTTAGTTTACTGGGGAACGAATCATTGCAGAAAAAGAACCACAGGATTTATAAGGACTCTGTATGGCAACACTTCAATCCTTGCCAAACAGCTGCCGAAGAACCAACATTTTTTTGTGTGCATACTGGCACCTCAAATCTTACCAATTAACACTAATTAAGGCAACCTGAGTTTCTGTTAGTTGCCTGGCAACTTCACAAAGATGACAAGATTCCAGCAAGTTGCAGTCGCTGGCTGAGGGCACTCGTTATTTTCACATTTCAGTTTTGCACAGATTAAACAAACTAGATGTTAACGTGTTAGGTAATGAACTCTAGAAATGCTGAATGGCAGATCTGATTACCTCGGACAGAGCCAGGCTTGCTTTATCCCCCTACATTAAGTCTTCATGCTGAACTAAGTACTTTAGTACTTTGTATTGGCATGAACGCAAGTTCAGGTAACGGAATTGGTATCAGGGAGTAAAAAATGGTATTGGAACATCTCTGAATGCAACTGATGGCTAAACATTTTAAAATGAAAGCCACATTTTCAACTTTTACTTCTGCACTTTATTTGTGCCAGAAAGCAATTCAGCAAGATAACCACCGTATGTGAACTGTATTAGAGGTCAGGGGAGGCTGACAGTCCCCTTGCTTTGTTTACCTATTATGCTAATGGCTTAATGTGACGATAAAAAGATACATGCACTTCCTCTAAAACAGTAAAATGATCCTCTCTGCCACTGAGCTTGTTTTGGCCAAAGGAAAACCAACACTTTCTTTTGCCTTTGAATCAACAGAGCACACATTTACACCGTGCCAGCATCCCTCTGTCTGTCTACGACACAAACCCATTCAGTCTACCTTCCTCACCCCTCTCCTCATATGCCAGCAGCCCCTCCCTTATTCTCTGCCTTTTCATTGTTTTTTCAACTCTTCCTCTCCTCACTCACCCTTCTCTTCCCCTTCGTCTTCTCTGTGTCTCCTCCACCCTTCCTTCGCTCCCTCCCTTCCATCTCACTCCTGTCCCCTCCTCTCGTTGCTTTCCTTTCTCCGCTCGCTTGTTCGCTGGCTCCCTCCCTTTCTTGCTCCCTCCCTTCATCTCTCTCTGCATTGCAGTATCTGTGTCAGCCATCGGCAGAATAGGCTGTCTGCTGTGTGTGTGTGTGTGTGTGTGTGTGTGTGTGTGTGTGTGTGTTAGACACTGCAGTCCCTCCTAAGCAGCTGGACAGGAACTGAGATGGATAGCGTTCGTTCACCCCACTTTTCTCCTTTCCTCTCCGCCCTCTTTTTTCATCCATCCTTTTTTATCTACTTTTGTTTCATCCTTTATCTTATTCTTCCTTTGTGATTTTTCTCCACTTTTCTATAATGTACTTTTATCTTGTCTTTCCGCTCTCTCAAGCTGCACTGTACCCTCTGTTTTTCTTTTTCTTCTTCTCTTAAACTCTCCCATTTTTTCTCATTTCACTCTCTGATCCATTTTCTCTGCTCCTCTCTTCCTTCACATTTCCCCCTGCCTTGCCAGCTCTCTTGTTTTCTGCTCTAAAGCCTGGCCAAAGTTTGTTATACAGACATACAGTACATGACATGATCACCATTTCCAGAACAGACTGTTTAAATCTCACCCAAGAGCAGCACAGGGTGCAGGACCACCCACAGTGCTGACCAAGTGAGAATATGCATCCTTCCTGTTAGCAGACACACTGCACTCGCCTCCTGCTGCGAGTGGACTTCAGGACACTGGTATCCTCTTCCTGCCTGGCCAACTGGCCGCCGGGTCCAGCTCAGCCTCCTTTGATCTACTGTTCCCCAGCAGTGACTAACCAGCCACCAGAAACACCTGAATTCTTTTACCTCGCTTGGTCTGCTGCCTCAGGGCAGTTGAGCCTATTTTTCTGCAGTCATACCCTCCAGATGTGCAAACCTCTTCCTTACAGCTCCTGTTCTACTTCTAACAAATCAAGAGCCCTGAGGTGCTTTGGTCAATCTATAGTAATACAGTACAATACAATAGATCTTCAGCCTAAGTACAACACTGTCACAGCTAAACTGTTATATTGTGAACCATGTCGATGACACTGTTCAATGAAGAAAGTTTTCTTTGGCTGAACCCGGCACAGCAATGAGACAGTTGGGAAATTTGTAAGCAAAAAACATGAGTAAAGGAGATAGACAGTGCCTCGTCTGCATGTGTATGATGAGTGATTATCCAGTCAAGGCTGATTTTTAATTAAGCACATTTTCTTCCTTCAGTGATACACCAGTAATGATCAGCTCTCTCAGACAGGTGGCATCCTGCAGGCACACTGGTGCATCACAATCCCATCAATAACAAGTTTCCTCACTAATGTTCTCTTTGCATTACAGAGTGCAAACAATTGTGCTGAAAGGGCACAGCCCCAATTTAAACATAAAGGCCACCACAGAGGCTGGGAGAAAACTCATATAAATTATCTGTGGATTTAATGGGAGTGCTCTAATAACTTAGAAAATAAGAAAATAATCTTGATGATGGCATAGTGATGTCATTGGAGTTATCTTGGCTTGGGCTTGGCGACTGACTGTTTTTTTCAGAGAAAGCCTGCATTACTGGAGCTGAAAAGATGTGGGCACTAATGAGTCAGGAAAAGGTCAGACGAAATGATGCCATTAGTTGCATCATGTGAAATGTACTGTAGGATCCAGTGATTCTGATGCTCGACCCATAAAGACCAAAAAGTCCTGATAATCTCTGCTGCTGTGATTTGACTTTTTTTATGTGTCTACTGTGTGTCACCATCCCCAAGCTTAAAGCTGGAAAATGGTGGATTGCTCCCTCTAGGTTGGGAGAGAGTTACTGCCCCAAGCAAAGAATTTCAAGTTTCTCAGGTTCTTATTCACGAATGAGGATAATAATGGAGTGTGAGATAGACAGACGTTATCCGCCTTATCCTCCATCTACGTCCCTCATCTATGGTCATGAGCTTAGGGTAATGAGCAAAAGAATGAGATCATGGATTGAAGTGGTCAATCCCCAGGCCAGACCGAGAACATGCTGGAGGGATTACATATCTCATCTGGCCTGGGAACACCTCAGAGTCCCCCAGGAGAAGCTGGAAAGTGTTGCTGCTGAGAGGGGTGCCTGAGATGCTTTCATCCGCCTGCTGCCCCTGTGACCCTGCCCTGGATAAGCAGATGAAAATGGAGGGGTGGGTATTGTGCATTCCCCAACTTAAAAAGATAGTCTGGATTTTTGGAAGTGGGTTTGCAGAAGTCATTTATCCATAGTCAGTGTATTACCTACAGTAGATGGCAGTAAGCATGATGAAAGCTAAGCAATGTACTTCTGTGGAGGGGAGCAGCAGCAACAGATATTTTAGCCACCTTGAAAAAAGACTTGTCATTAACAGCTGAAGTGTATGCTATATTGAGAATATTTCACCACTTTACCTTGCTGCAGACAGCCCTTTCCAATAGGGAAGCTATTAATGGCTTCAGTTTCCCATCTGTGCTCTCATCAAAGCCCCCAGACTCCATTGACAAAAACAGTCATTTTAGTTCGTTGAACACGGAGCTGCCTCTATCAGTTAATTAGTTTGTTTATTCGTGCAACTTTGGTAAATCCAAGCTAGCACTTTTAAATGCCAAAGTCACACAATAATACAAACTAATTGAAGCAGTCGTAGACCAGCAGCTTTTGTGTTTAGCAATGCTGAATTCCTTTTTGTTTCTAAATAGAGTCTATCTTTCAGGAGAGTAATGCAACAGCTTCAGTTCCCCATCGGAAATCACTGTCTGATGGCAAGGTAAAGTAGTGGAAATATTCTAAATATAGCATACACTCAAGCCAATAGTAATGTTTTTTAGGTTGGCCATGTTTTAGGCTGTTAAAATACATTTTACTGCTGCCCCAGTCCACAGTAGTACATTGCTTAGCTTTTGTGGGGGTATTTCTATCTGCTTCTCCAGACCGGGGCTGTGCCAGCAGCCATACACTAAAGGCAATATGCTGACTATGGATATAAAAAACCTCATACAACCCCACTTCCAAAGATCTAAGCTATACCTTAAATGGAAGTTTAACAATAAATTGCTGGTTTACGCCTTTAATTCAAAAAGATGATTTTGAAATTCACAGCAACAGAACTTTGGTTGTCCACATTTTTATAGCTTTTTCCACATTTATAGTATTCATTCTATATTCAAATATAGCACAAATTCTTACCAAATTGCTAGAGAAACTGCAAAAGAATGTGAATTATTATAATAATATTATTCCATCCACTACTAGTATGTGAATATTAGCGGTTGGTATATCGAGATAAACAGCTGATAGGGCTGGGGCCATTTAACCATTAAAGAAAAAGAGGTCAAGTCAAACCCTCAAATAGTGGAAAGCAATGTAGAAGATGCATATAAATTTGTTTCATGTATGAATTTAAAGAAGGTAACAGTCTCTTCATTTGCTCCGCACAGATGTTTGCATCTCTCCAGTAGAGGTAAGCTTCAGTGAATGTTTTCGCCACATGCTTCATGCAAATCATGATTAATTTGCTGAGCCTGTTTCCATTGCACTTTGTCACATTTTGCTTTTATCAGTACATCAATCTCAGCCATCTCAGCCAAGTCCACAAAAATCTCCCCACCCTTTTTTTAGCCACAGTTTTTGCCTCAGGAGACTGAAATTTGGCTTGGAGGTCAAGTGTGTGTATGTGTGTGTGTGTGTGTGTGTGTGTGTGTGTGTGTATCTGTGTGTCTGTGTGTGTGCGCGCGCCTGTGGTGTGTTAGTATTCATGCCATTTAGCTAAAAGGGAGGTGGTGGGAGTGGCCATTAACAAAAAGTTGCATAACTTTTAAACAGATTCACGTCACATGATCAAATTTTACAGAATAAACACACACACACACACACACACACCATTTTGCCATGTCCCCTTTTATGCGCAGCCTGTTCTCATTCCCAGCTCGTCAAATACTGCAGCTTTGTCAGCGATTTCATGAAATAAGAGATACAGAAAGGCACCTTTCATACGCCACCGGACGTAGGTTCATTTGAAACATTACTGACAACGTAATATAAGGAGCTTGAAAGTCCCCTTAGGAAGGATGGGAGGGGAGGTAGATGGGTCCAACAAATCCCAGACTTTCACAATTGACCTATGGCTAAGTCCCGCCCTCAAACGCGATGAGCCAATCACCGTGCGTATAGCCATTCCCATACACTCGGACATTCTCTGCCTGGACGTTCATTGAAATGCATTACAGAAAGTCAGTTTTGTTCGTTTTTATGAGCTTTTTCGGAGATTTTAAGTTTAAAAATGGTCAAACAGTGTGCATGGGGTACATGCAACTCCGACACAAGGTATCCTGAGAGGCTGGGCGATGGGGCGTCTTTTTTACACTTTAAACCACATCTCAACAGAGAAAAGTGTCTCCTTTAGATAAAGTTGTGTGGTAACGTTAGACCACAACATCAACTCAACGTGAATAAGATTAACAATGATGTCTACATCTGTTCTAAGGTAAGTCAACATCGTGTTTGAGGCAACATATTGTCACTTTGCTGGAAAGAAATATAAAGTTATCTTTAACATCTCTAGCTAACCTTAGCTAAAGTTAGCCTAACGTTAGCTCCTAGCTGCGTTGTTCATCATGTCACCTTGTTTGCTGGGAGTTCATTAGCCTATTTTGTTCTAGTTTTGTACTTTGGTGATCGTACATCATTGTTAGCTGTTGTCCAAAGGGCTCTAGTTAAGCTAACGTTAACCTCTGGAGCTTAGCTTCATTAATTTATCTGCAATCGCAGAGATAAGAAAGGTTGGCAAACGTTATGCGGAATGATTCAGTGTAAATACTGTAGCACCAAACTAACGGAGAGACAATCTTGGTAAAGATGGTAAAAAGTCCGTTATCCTTTTCTCATATTCTGAGCCAAAAACCTTAACTTCAGTGGCACTTTAACTTGTTGCCTGTGATGGTGACGGCAACGAGATGCGGTTCACAAGCGTACACTGTGACCTGTAAATTTTGGCTTGTAATTTAAGCTTTTCATCGACCTTCTCAACAATAAAATGATGAATATATCCCCCCAATGCATAGTTTAGGCCCTTTTGGTTACTTCTCAATGACATCTGATCGTTATGTCCCCAAAAATCATCAGTTGCCTCCTGCGAAATGCCGTGTACTGTGACACCTGCCATAGCGCCAGTCACTGAATGTTGATAGTTTGTCCAAGTGAGTGGAGGGGGGCGTGGCTTAGCCATAGGTCAATTGAGCCTGCTGCTCACTTCCTGTGTGAATGTTTAGCCAAATCATAATGTTTTTTCCCCCCTTCTAAATCTGACCATGTGCTTTTGTTGCACAAGGAAATAAATGTAAATACAGTGTGCTATCAACATTGTAAAGTTATTTTAAAAAAGACCGCATGCATCTAACGAGCAGAAAATGTACATTTCTTATGCAAATGGATGGGTTTTTAAGACACAATGCATGTAACAAACCTGAATTGAATATGTCTACATGGTCACAGCTATTGCGGAATCACATTTGTTTAACTACTTTGGTATTTTTAGACTATCCTTATACTATTGCATGGCAACCACAGTATAGTTAAGGTATAGGCAAGGTTTGGCAATTAAAAGACTTCATTAAGGAAAGGAAGAGGTTATGATGGTTTGTGAAAAAAAAAAGACTATCAGCTATGACCAACAACTGCAAATTAGTTCTTGCACGTAAGGTAAAGCACCAAGTAAGGTCTCTTGGCTTAAATGTCTTTCGTTATTGTGTTGTTCAATAATCCATTGACAGCAACGAGGAAAATGTTGGTCATCTGTTTTCCTGCTCTATCTCTTCAACATTGTAACTAATTTCCTGTCCCATTATGAGCTCATTATTTTCAAATCCTGCTGTTTTTTGGCTCACTGGCTAATACATGCAGATGCAGACAAAACCATCAGAAACCCAGCTTGACTAAATATAGCTAATGATTGAGGTACCATTGTTGTTATTGTCCAGTCAATCTCTTTTTCTCACTCCTACACACATGCACATATACACACTGCTGATTTATAATGACCAGTTAGATAGCATAGCTAAACAAACCGGTGTTAATGGCTGAGTGACAGCACACCCTCACACCTATTGAGGCATAAACAATCATGATGCAGAGGCCTGACGTGTGTGGCGGTGTGTATGGGTCAGATATAGGACACAGTGTGGAAATAGGTTTTGCCTCTCATTTTAAAAATAGAAACTGCTCTGCTTCTAATTCCATAACATGGCAGGGCAGACTGTTTCCATAAAATGGAATGACCTACCACCTGCTCACATTTTGGAAATGACAGGGACGGTTAAGAGCCTGGCCTCGCTGGATCTGAGTGTAAAGTTGAAGTAAATTGGTTGGGTATTAGAGTGCAAGTCCATGTAATGACTTGCTGTACGGATTTTAAGATATGCTGTAAAGCTCACAGCCAGCCGGTGAAGTGATGCTCCCTCACCCTGTGCTCCCTGCCTGGATTCCTGTAGGAATATTCTTGATGGGTTTGCAGATTTCTGTGGTCACCGTTAATGCAGAAAAATGAAAGTGGTCTTTGGTCTATAATCAAGAGCAGAGTAAAATGACACTTAATACACTACCATGAAAGTGACACAAGAGACGAGTCACAGATAAAAGGTATCCTAATTTTTAATCCTTAGTGTAGCTCCAAAAATGCTGGATAATCTAAAAAATAGCAGCTTTTCACCTTCACCTTCCTGCCTGCAAATGATCTAGACATGCTAGCAGCCTGGCTTTAGGGCTGTTAGTCCACCACTTTGGTCCAGACTGAAATTTTTAAACAACAATTAGATTTACATCAAGTTTTCATGATACCAAGATGATGAAAACAACTTACTGTGGTGATTTTGAGTAAAATGTCTTGACAGTTATTGCCATAACATTTGATAACCGACATGCATATTCCCCTCATGTTAACTTGTAATCACTGTGGCGACCCTATGACTTTCTATCTATCACCATTATCAGGTCTAATTTTGTCCAGTGCTTTGTTTTTTAAACAAATATCTGCAAAACTAATAACATTCCATCAGTCTTATCTGCACTCTGTCCTGAGTAAATGTTGACATGCTAACATGTTAAACTAAGTGGACTACGGTAGGCATACTTGCTAATCATAAGCATGTTAGGATTTAGCTCAACACACGGCTGTGCTCAAGTACCACTTCACAGAGCCAGCGACATGACTCCAGACACTTACGCTGTTTCCAATTACATACAGCGGTACATGCTAATTGTATACAGTATACCAGTGTTGAGGTGCTTGATACTATTCTCCAGAGCACTATTCGAAGGTCTCATCTCAGAACCGACTGTATTTTTAATCGGTTTTGTCTCAGTCTCAGACAAAAAAGGCCCTGGATTTTATTTCAAGCCCGGTTAAGACCACAACTGTGGGGAAATCACTAAATTGCCTGTGCAAGAAAGGAGTGTTGAATAAAGCTGGTTCAGTTTGTTTGCTGAAAGAAAACAAAGGACATTTCCAATGAATAAAATTCACCTCTGCAATGCCTTTAATGATTATTTAATCAAGATTTTTCTCATGGTTCACTTATAAACAGGGCCTACACACATATAAAAAGTATGGAAAGACAAGAGTTGAGTTAAGATAAATCTACATTTGTTTCTGCAGGTGTTTTAGTGGGAATGTAGATCTTACAGATCAGTTTGAGGAGTGTCTGGTTTGCATGTTCCACATTTAACTGTAAGTGTGACATGCAGTGTGGTAATCATACTGGTCTGGTCTTGGTCTTGACTCGGTCTCAACCCCTTAAAGTCTTAAGCCCCATTTCAACCAAGCAGTACGGTATGGTACGGTTCAGTTCCGTACGCTTTTTTCCCGTTTCCACTGTGTAGATAGTACTGATGGAACCGTTCCTAACCGTTACCATTTTTGGTCCCCCCTGTGTACCTAGCACACAGATCTGATACTAAAAGGTGAAGCTGTGAACACTGCAGTCTGTTGATTGGTCAATAGCGGACAGTCACTCTTGCTCAGGGCTGAGTTGTGGCTGGTTATGAGGCATAAGTCACTGTTCATATCATGGAGAGTTTAATTAGTAAACTATATGCAATGAAAGGATGTTTTGCTGCCTCTTGCAGCAGCCGGAGTCGGAGAAAAAATTCACGGGACCGACTTCCGGGATTTTTAAGGTGGAACATTAACTCGTAATGTTACTCAATGCATGTGTGGCCTGGTCATGAAATGATGGGACCGGACACATAATAAAATTTTATGTGGGTCTTTATTCCCCGACTGAACTTACAAAAACATAAGAACAGCGTTAATACTGTTGATTGAGGATCGTAGATAATTACAGTGGTAACTGTAAAGGATGGCTACCTCGCTTTTCTGTATACAAAACTGGTACTTTAACTATTAACTCTCGTACTCTGATAGCATTGATGCCAAAAAAAAACCCATTAATACATCTGCACCTCCAAAGTGTAATCTCTGGTTTACCCTCTCAATACACCAGGTTGACCGACTACAGAACAATAAACAGGTTGCTACAGAATATAGACAACAGTAGTGGCCCTTTCCTGGCAACAAAACAAAAAACACAGTACAAATAAATACATTTTCTTAAGCCACAAAATTGTTCAAGTACTTCAGTAACTTCAATAGTGTATTACCTTAGTGGAAATGTACTGTGTATTTATGAACAAAATACTGCCAACATTTTCACAGAAGTCAAAATTAAAGTTCACAGGAAAATAAAAAAAACTCACTCTCACTCCAGTGTGTAGCCTGCACACAAGGACGCACACACCAGGAACTCAACACGGCATATCTCCCCTCTAAAATTAGGCAAAAGCATACAAAACTCAGATATTTCAGTTTAACGACTAGCATAAAGCACCATAAACTTTGTTTTCACCCGTAAGTGTAATAAATCACCACTTACGCTGCTCCGCTGTTCAGTCTTTCCCTCAGCGTGGTGGAGAAATGACACATTAAACACGTTTTAACAGTCTACAAAAATCATCAAGAATACAGAATCATCACTCATCAGCCTTGCTCAGAAAACTTAATCATCACCTCATCTGCTGGCGCCATTGACTATTTTTGTGTTAAATTAATGTTTACAGGGATATTTTCCTCTATACAGACGAAGATACACACCTTGTGGTCCAATGTTTCGTGGCGGTTTTGTTTACTTTCAGTTTCGTGTGTCTAAAGTCTCCCCGGAACTCCGTGCTCTCGCACAAACAACTTCTACACTATTTATTCTTCAATTTTTATCATATCATGCTAAAAAACACCCTATAAACAGTCTCTAATTCACCCGGCTACATTCTCCCCTGCTTCAAGTCAACGCCCTCGGTGACTTCTTACTCATCTGTCTGTCCCTTAAGCTTTGATGTATAGACAACCATCCCTGCTAATATTTGAGAGAACACATCTGGACTAAGGGACACAGCATTGCATGCCGACCTAGGTAGGTTAAATGGGTTCCTGTGTTTCCCTGCTGTCTCTCTCTGACTTTTGCGTGGAGGGGGAATAGGTGTGTCTACCTTGACATTTCTTTCTTGTCTATTCCTTTGAGCAGGCACCGGTCTTAAGTCAACTTCCTCCTCTGGTAAGCTGACACTCTCCGATGTGGGATGAGGGCCGGGCACTTGATCTGCCTCCCGGTCAATGCTGGGCGTGTCACTCATTTCTTGCTCAGCTTCCTCCTCATACCCTGCCACTTCATCTGGGTGGTGCCCTGGCTCATCAGCCACAAGGTCCAAATGATCAAGCCCCAGAGTTGCTGCCCGATTAGCTGTGGGGTACCTGACTTCCTCCAACAAGACAAACTCTGGATCCACAAACCCAGTCTCTAACTCTGGGTCCGAGGTACCTTCACTGATGGGAGGGGCTGCACAGCAAGGTTGCCTCGGCACTGGTACAGGCCCCATGCAAGGCCGGAGGTTGGATCTATGCACCCTCTTTATCAAACCTCCCTCCAGGGGCTCCACGGTGTACGTGGTTCCTTATATGTCAACAGTAGCTGCCCATGCATCCTGGATTTTATTTCGTCCCGGTGGCCGGTAGCGGAGGTACACCAGCTCGCCCACACCAACAGGTGGACAGTATACCTTCTCCTGTTGCAGCACCACCCTTTCTGCAGCCTTTCGCTCTGCACACTCCCTCGCTCGTGCATGTGCATCATGTAGCCTCTCTTGGTGTGCGATCAACCAGTCAGGTTTATCATCCTTCACTTGCTCCTGACCTAACAAGGCATCAACTGGGAGATGTGGATGGACTCCGAACAGCAGGTAGTAGGGTGAATACCCCGTTGTCGAGTGTGGGGTAACATTATACGCGTACACAAGTTCTGACAGGTGTTCGGGCCATCGTCGTTTTTTCTCAGGGGGCAGCGTGCGCAGAGGGTCATGTAAGGTTCTGTTGAACCTTTCGCACTGTGGGTTCCCCTGGGGGTGATGGGGTGTCGTTCGGGTTTTCTTTACCCCATACAACTTGCATAACTCTGCAATAACTGCACTTTCAAAATTTCTGCCCTGGTCGGAGTGCAGGCGTTCTGGCACCCCATACCTCAGAAACCACTCCTTAAGAAGTACTTTTGCTGTTGTATCTGCCTTCTGATCTCGCGTGGCAATGGCCTGACTGAACTTTGTGAATATGTCTGTTATTACTAGAACATTCTCACGACCATCAGTGGCACATTCAAGGGTGGTGTAGTCTACCGCAACCACCTCCAGCGGGCGAGTAGCCAAGAATGGGGTTTGGGGTGCCTGAATCTTTGGCTGTGGCATTTTTGTCAAAATACACCTCTGGCACTTCTTGACCCACTGCTCAACGTCTTCATGCATAACCCCCCAAAAACACCTTTGTCTCAACAGACCCAGGGTCTGCTCAATGCCTTGATGTCCCATCTGGTCATGTACACTCCTGAGCACTTGTTCTTTGAGGCAGGCAGGCAACAACAGTTGGTAACATTCTCCAAGGTGAACATCTTCAATCACTCGATACAAGAGCCCATCTTTTTGTCTGAGTCGTGGCCACCCTCATTTGGCTGGTCTCTTTGAGGCATGCATTTACAGTATCATAAAGGGGCCCTGCAATTTGGGAGAAACCCTTAATAAACCTCCTGTAATAGCTGCAAAAGCCCAAAAAAGACCTGAGCTCTTTTACAGTGTTTGGGACTGGCCACTGTTTCACTGCACTTATCTTGTCGGGATCAGTACCTATGCCTTGGGCCGAGACTTGGTGCCCAAGGAACCTGACCTCAGGCTGGAGAAAATGGCACTTCTCCGTTTTGACCTTTAACCCTGTCTCTCTCAATCTCTTCAGGACTGTCTCTAGCCTCACCAGGTGGTCATGGAATGTTGGCGAAAAAACAAGCAAGTCATCCAAATAGATCAACACAATTCGAAACACTAAATCACTCATTGTGGCCTGCATGAGGCGCTGGAATGTAGCGGGCGCATTACATAACCCAAAGGGCATTCTCAGGTACTCATACAGACCAAATGGTGTGGTGAATGCTGTTTTGTGCCTGTCTTTTTCATGTACCGCGACCTGGTGGTATCCGCTCGCCAGGTCGATGGTGGAGAAGAACTTGGCACCACTCAGCGCATCCAGACTTTCATCAGTGCGTGGGAGTGGAAACACATCTCGTCTGGTCTTCAAATTGAGCCGCCTATAGTCTACACAAAGTCTCAGGCTTCCATCAGATTTGCGGACCAGAACGACTGGTGAAGCGTAGGAGCTCGATGTCTCCCGAATTACTCCTTTTCTCAGCAACTCAGAAATGTGCTCCCTGACCTCCTGGTACTGATTAGGTGGTATGCGGCGGTAAGGTTGGGAGATGGGCGTCTCATCCACCAGAGGGATTTCATGTTGCACCTGATCAGTAAACCCCAAGTCCTCGTCCTGCACTGCAAACACATCTGCATATTTCTTCAGGAGTGCTTTGAGATCCGCTTGCTGCTCTGGTGTGCCACCAATGTGTAGTCGATCCAGCAAGCTCTTTACATCATTGTTAGATTCCTGTCCGTCCCTCTGGTTGATAGTCACTTCCTCATGGTTAGCGGAAATCCGCTGAAACTTCACTTCATAGGGATCACCTTCAATGCACTGACATGGGCTAAGAATGCTTAGCCTAGTCTTGGGGGACAGGCAGATATCTTCCTGTGAGAGGTTAATTACCTGGACCGGAAACACCGGACTGTTGACTGAGATCACAGTGGGGACAACCATCAACCCACAAGGCAGAGGAGTGTTTCCTGGCTCAAGCAGCATGCTGGAGTTACTGCTGGACTGGTTCTTCAGTCCCCGTGCATAGACTGTGGCAACAGATAAAGCAGGCACACGTACCTTGTGTTTACCTGTTACACGTGCTGTGGACATTTTTCCAACAAGCTCTGCCTCTTGTACTCTGTGGAAAGCCTCCCGCCAGACAGAATCCAGCTCGCCCCCCAGAGCTGTATCAAACTCTGCAAGAACTAACTGCCTGCACCGCTTAGCAATGTTCATTCCAATAATGCCAGGTAGGGAGGGATCTGGTTCTTCATTTTCATCGTCTTTGATTATCAGGAACCCACACTCCGGGATTGTTATCCCCATGGCTTCCACATCTAGCTCAACATAGCCGAGGTAGGGGAGTGGTAGCTTGTTGGCTGCTGTTAGTTTGAGCCATTTAGCAGTACAGTGCATATCTTCATCTCCTCCGTGAAGGTGGTTTCTGAAGAAACTTTCTGTCAGGGTGCTTACATTACTTCCTGTGTCCAGTATACACCTAAGGGGAACGCCACCTATCTGGACGTCTACTTCAGGGCACTGGCCTACAGCATTTTCCAGAAAACGTTCTTTGGTTAAGGTGTCTGAGCCTTCTGACTTGCCTCGCATTGCCCGGCTCACAGCAATGGAGGGCCCCTGTTTCCCTGCACCACAGGACTAGGTGCAGGAGGAGACTGACTTGCTGGTTTACGGGGGGCAGTACACTGTTTAGCCATATGACCAACCCCCTCACACCGCAGACAAATTGGCTGACCCTCACTTGTATACTTGGGTTGTACTTTAGGTCTACCCCCCTTGCTGCCACTGTCTGAACTGGCATTCTGTGTGGTGAGGCTATGAACTGCGTCTGTTAGCTCAGTGATAGCTTTACCCTGCTGTGCAATTATTTTAACTACTTCCTGTAGGGTAACTGCCAGGTCAGTTTGAATACTACCGGTCAAGTCTGTTTCCCCTGAACCCTCATAGGTGCTGTCGCCTACCAGGTTTCTGTTTCTCGCCACATTAGTGTTACGGGGGCGGTCTTCAAGGGTCCACATCATTGCCTCATCTCTTACATCAAACAGACTGGAGTCAGGTTTCTCTCTAACAAGCCTACGTAGTTCGCGTCTTAGGGCAGACTCTCGCACCCCCTCAATAAACTGGTCTCTCAAAGCCAGCTGTGCATCAGGTACTGCATTAGGGGACTGCTGGAGGGCTGAATTAAGCAGCTGGGAGAGGGCGTGTGAATAATCACGCAAATCTTCCCCATCTGCCTGTCTGCGAGCATAGAAAGCATGTAACAGTTGTGGCATTGTGCGCTTCTCTCTAAAGGCTCCCCTCAAATATGAGAAAGGGTCACTGGGTTGCTTTGGCTGCCCTCCCATACATAGCTTGACCTCCTCCAAAGCTGACCCCTTTAGCAATGAAAGGATAAAGTCTACTTGTTCCTCTCTATGTAGACCCCTCGCTCTTATTGCCCGCTCAACCTCTTCTATAAACTCATCTACAGTGTTCACATCTTTTCCAGATTCACCACAAAAAGGTACAATGTGTTTTTCCCTTGGAATGTAAACAATGGACCGTGTTTGAACATCACCCAGGTTAGCAATGCTTGACATTACTACATCATGTTTTCTGCTCAGTTCCAAAATCTGTGACTGCAGCTGCGCCAAAGGGTTACCTCCATCACCAGGCAGAGAAGCTGCGTCGTCTTCCTGGCTGGGTCCTGCCACAGGAGCAGCTGCCCCCTCGTCCTCTTCTGACATCTCCAAGTCTCTGTTTCAGTGTCTTTATTACAACAGAACAAAGCGGTCACCAACAGTTTCTATGTGTCTCCGTCTACAGTCTCAAAGCCGACAGGATCAGGCCTTTTTCTTCCCCAGCAGCCCACGGCGATGATGCAGACACCTCTCTCGTCCAGGGACACTGGCCACAGGTCACACACAGCTACTCCAGGGACACCACACCACCGCCGTCACCCTTGCTGGCACCGGAACTGGACCACTTCTTGCCACTACTGTTGTCTATGTAATAACTCCCCGTGCAAACTACAACCTCAAAGCTTGAAGGGGGATCCCACTTCTGACACCAATTTATGTGGCCTGGTCATGAAATGATGGGACCGGACACATAATAAAATTTTATGTAGGTCTTTATTCCCCGACTGAACTTACAAAAACATAAGAACAGCGTTAATACTGTTGATTGAGGATCGTAGATAATTACAGTGGTAACTGTAAAGGATGGCTACCTCGCTTTTCTGTATACAAAACTGGTACTTTAACTATTAACTCTCGTACTCTGATAGCATTGATGCCAAAAAAAAACCCATTAATACATCTGCACCTCCAAAGTGTAATCTCTGGTTTACCCTCTCAATACACCAGGTTGACCGACTACAGAACAATAAACAGGTTGCTACAGAATATAGACAACAGTAGTGGCCCTTTCCTGGCAACAAAACAAAAAACACAGTACAAATAAATACATTTTCTTAAGCCACAAAATTGTTCAAGTACTTCAGTAACTTCAATAGTGTATTACCTTAGTGGAAATGTACTGTGTATTTATGAACAAAATACTGCCAACATTTTCACAGAAGTCAAAATTAAAGTTCACAGGAAAATAAAAAAAACTCACTCTCACTCCAGTGTGTAGCCTGCACACAAGGACGCACACACCAGGAACTCAACACGGCATATCTCCCCTCTAAAATTAGGCAAAAGCATACGAAACTCAGATATTTCAGTTTAACGACTAGCATAAAGCACCATAAACTTTGTTTTCACCCGTAAGTGTAATAAATCACCACTTACGCTGCTCCGCTGTTCAGTCTTTCCCTCAGCGTGGTGGAGAGATGACACACTAAACACGTTTTAACAGTCTACAAAAATCATCAAGAATACAGAATCATCACTCATCAGCCTTGCTCAGAAAACTTAATCATCACCTCATCTGCTGGCGCCATTGACTATTTTTGTGTTAATGTTTACAGGGATATTTTCCTCTATACAGACGAAGATACACACCTTGTGGTCCAATGTTCTATACAGACGAAGATACACACCTTGTGGTCCAATGTTTCGTGGCGGTTTTGTTTACTTTCAGTTTTGTGTGTCTAAAGTCTCCCCGGAACTCCGTGCTCTCGCGGGTTTAGCCCTGCGCCGCTCTTAAAGGGACAGTGTTACCTTAGTTGGAACAAACAACTTCTACACTATTTATTCCTCAATATTTATCATATCATGCTAAAAAACACCCTATAAACAGTCTCTAATTCACCCGGCTACACATGAGGTGAAGACATGACTCAATCAACACACCTTAAATATTCTATATTACAACTCTGACCGTCACTTTAGTTTTTATACAACATACACTTTTAGTAATGAGTGGATCTTCCAGCATTTATATATATTTCGGCTGAGTTATGTGAACTGCATATATTCTACTCCTCACTCGGAGAAAAGAAAAGCGATGCGGAGCATCGGGCCAATGCACCACTAAACCCCCGAGCTGGCCCGAGAAGGACTAAATGCACAAACCCGCTGTTTTTAAATATCCCATGGAGAGAGACACTCACTGCACTGGTGTGCAGCCTCGTTCTGTGGACAATAAATGGGGTGCAGACTTCCATCTGTGTCACCGGTAATAAGGAAATACAGTGAGTGCTGGACAGAGCAGTGAGTGACACCAACCCTGCCCACATTTAAAGGTACGGTTTGCAGTGGAAATGCTAGGGTCTAGGTACCATGTCTGAAGGGTACTTTTGGTTCCAAAGGTACACCGAAAATGTTTGGTGGAAATGTGGCTTTAGTCTTGGCTCAGTCTCCATACTTGCTGGTCTTGGTCCTGACTTGGCCTCAGTTAAGTGGCCTTGACTACAACACTAATATACACTGTACAGTTGTCTTTACAGTATGCTGTTTTTATAGTTAATTTAAAATAAGTTAACGCATTCATTAATTTTATATGAACAGGAAATGATGAAACACAAGCTTGTTTAGTGTTTGGTTGTACTAAAAGACTGTCTAAGGAATCAGCTGTTTAGTTTTGTCCGGTAAATACATTTTGTTTTAATGGTCTGAAGCCTGTTTTTGCTAGCAAAAATAAGCATCAGCATTATCACAGTTAGTATTAGACTGTAAATGCACCGTGCTTACCAAGCTAGCAGCTAGTATTAGGGTTTGCTCCTCCCTCTTGTTCCTGGATACATTCATTTTTGTGAGAGTTGCTCAGTGGCGCGTGAAGCCAAAAAAGCTCTTTGTCTGCAGTATGAAATTACCTGGATGATTGGCGCTGCTTCGGCATCATTTGGCCCAAAGAGCAAGCGCGCTACAAACAGCCGAGCTGGCTACTTCAGCGCTCTGCTAACTTGAACTAGGATGTAATGATTTAATCTTGCAGCTATTCTAGACTTTCCAAATGTTATCAGATGGAAAAGATTAAATCCTGACAGTGAAACGAGTGATTTCGTGGGGGTTGTTGCACTCAAAAAATGTACCAACTGATTTACAGATGTTTCTTTCCCAGTGTGTCTGTGGGGAGGAAAAAAAGTCTTTCAGGGCACCTCATGGACTCGGAAGTTGTAATTCCACTGTTAAGCCACTACGAAAATTGGCTTCAAAGCCTGGTGCACTTCCTGGGGGCCTGTTTCATCACTTCTCATCACTTCTGGCTCCAAAAAATCCAAGATGCTGACGGTCAAAATGCAGAATTCAAGATATAAAAATGTGAGTCCACAAACCAGTGGTTGGCATCACAGTGGCTGAATCCATTATTGTTAGATAGTCTGTACTAGGGACAAGTAAACTGACCTTTATCTTTTTATAGGTGGAGACGTATGGGGTTTTGAGAGATTTATTATATGTGCAGAATTTGAAAGTCCAAGTGGTCTGTTGCAACGTTGTGTGACAATGATGCACACGCCACAAGACAAACAAATGCAGGTCAGTGAGCAGATCAGCCAGTCAGGTGTTGTCAGGGTTATTGCCTTGCTGAGCTATGTTGTGCCTCATCTGCATGTGACAGCCTCAGCTCAACCAGACTAAGTCAGCAAACTAAGTTAATTTACATGTGTCTAACAACAAGAACTTCTCATTATGTACTAAGTGATGATGCCTATGTGCTGTAACAGTCTCATAACCTGACTGGGCAGGAAAACAGATTTTTGCAACAGATGTGAAATTAACTACTGGTGTAACACTGAAAGACAGCTAACTTACTGGAGCATAACAAAACATTAGTGTGGATCTCATTCCCTTGACAATACAATGAATGACTGATGTGGTTATCCTGATTTCTCGTAACTTGAGCTCCAGCAGCAGCTGATGCTGAACACATACTGTAGCTATGAGCGGTGGGACTGCAGAGCATCTGAGCTTGTCTGTGCATGTGGTTCTCACCCTGCTTTGGCTCATGCTCCTCCTTTGCACGTCAAGCCAGTGTTGAACATTTTGCTGGAAATTGCACCCATGGAGACTTCAAATAAAAGCTGAAAACAACACAAAGAATAAACTAGTTTTTGCTGTGATGCTCTCATTTTGACAGCCATTACACTATGCTGTCAAATTAATTTGAGGATGATCTGTATATTAGCTATTCTACATGTGGGAGCTGTTTTGTTGTTAAAAATAGCTGAATTATTTCATTCTGTCTGCTGCAGACAGGAGTGATGGATGATGGGTAGAGACAAGTGAACGGTTCATTTTAGGAGAGATCTGATGGAGAAAGAGACAGAGTGTTCGGGCTATCAGACATCTTCATGACTATTTGTTCTCAGCTTAAGAGAGCTCTTCTCAGAGCTCCTATCCATCGATCACTCTCCATCAATCCCTATCTCTTCCTGTCTCCCATTCTGTTTTTCAATCGCTCTATCAACCAGGAGACCCATCCGTATTGGCTCTATCCATCAGTCACCACAGCCTTCCCTCAATCTACTTCTATCAAAGTCCATCCACTGTAGTTTCTCTGCCTAATGTCAGTCAAAGCCTAGGCTGACCAGAGAGGCAGCTAGACAGACAGGTACAGAGGTCCATTTATCTATCATTCAATCTCTGCCGACAGACTCTCTGACTTGTCTCTGCCACATACAAGAGCCTTTAGCCAACTACCAACCAAGGTGTCTAAAAAGTCACAGCTTTTCTTCAGTGACAAAAAGCATGGTGTTACACAACTCTCTGGACATTGGGGTGTCAGATCCTGACAGATAGATTGTAGGGGATGGAGAACCTGGGCTCCGACACCTGGAATCCTTCTTACTTTTGCTTTCTTGGTTTGTCATAGACCTCAACAATTGGATACCATAATGTTAACATCCACACAACGTGAAATGCAAATGTTGTTAGACTTTTAAAGTATTGTAAACCCAATTTTCATTCCAAACAAATTTAACATCCAGCCAAGGTAAGAATCCAACGTCTTTTGGATGTCATATTGACTGAGTACTTTGTGTTTAGTGCTAATATGCTTATGTTAGCATGGCTAAATAAAGATGGTCATCATGGTAAACATTATACTAAACAAATGGCAGTATATTAGCATTACAACTGTGAGCATCGTAGCATGCTGATGTGGGCATTTTGCCTAAAGCCCCACTGTGCCTGAATTCAGCCTAAAAGAGCTGCTGTCTGTGGACTCTTAATCTTGACAAGGCCTACCTGAGGAAAGAAGAAGACCTGCTGGTTTCAGAACATCAACCTACCCCTGAATGTCAGCAAGACTAAGGAGATGATAGTAAACTTTGGGAGGACGTAGGGAAGGATCTTTTCCTCCTATTGTCAATAGGTCCTCTGTAGAGAAGAGCGATAGAATCAGAATCAGAATCAGAATCAGAAATAC
>NC_065519.1:31711209-31726925 GCF_006386435.1 Epinephelus moara
ACTCGCTTACCGCAATACGTCAGCACGTCAGGTCGACCTGTATTATTCATTTATTTATTAGGCTGAATGAGCTGAGAGAGCTTGTGGGACGTAGCAAACTTGCTGCTCACATGCAGTGAGGGAATGCAATATTATTGATGCTATGCATTCTCACTTAATGTTTGTAGTAACATAGTATTTATATAGTGGGGGGAAAGTTATGTTAAGGATGGCTCCAGTATATCATCGAGCAGGCTTTGTGGCATCCCCAAAAAATTCTGGACACAGAAACAGTGAAATTCAGTTCTACAAATTCAGTACTACACAGTTTCCAGTCTTTTCACATGTTTTCAACAAGTATTTTCTAGCACGTATAACTTGACTTTAAACATTATGACCATAATTCTCCAACCATTTATTTTGTAGCTACTCCTGACACATTATACCTGGCACTAACAATAACTACTGTAAAACTAATACAAAAAAGTAATACTAAAACTAAACCCTCACGAAAAACTGAAACTAAACCTATCACACTGTGAAAACCAAAAAAAAAAAAAAAAAAAAAAAGAAAGAATAAATAAATAAATAACACTATTATAACCTTGGTAAAGGAAGGAAGGAATGAAGTCCCTGGTCATACAATACGTACAGTAGGCAAGGACAAAGGGTCAGGAGATGAAGGAGAGCACTTGAATCCAAACTCAGTCATTGTCTACCAGTGGCCTTCAGTCTGTTAGTGATTAATTATCACACATCAGTGTGTGATGTTTTCTAGCTAAACAGCATTTTTCTCTCTCAAATAAGTTTCACAGAGACGATGGCAACACACACACACACACACACACAGAATGGAGGAGAGAAAGCAGTGCAGGAGCCTTATTAGCAGAGACGATGGGTTATACATATGTTTAGCACACATGACCAGCTTGTCATCAGTTAAAGTTCAGAGCAGTTAATCACCTCTCCCTCCTGCTCCTCTTTTTCTTGCATGCTATATCTTTTCCTCTCTCCTCCCTTCTGAAGGTTATCAAGAGGAGACCACAGAGGAGACACATTCTGTAGCACCAAATTCAACGTAATATCTTAGATAAATATGAATCAGATGGTTTATTATCTGTTTGCCTACATTTGATATTAGAGCACCCTGAGGCAGACACTAATTGTCCCCTGAAGCAGGTTTAATTTGATTTAAAGTATCATTGTCATTGTCATCATTGTGGGGGCAATGCAATACAACTGTTCTGTCATAAAGTCGACTTTTATTATGCCTATAATGTTCACTTTTTGACACTGTTACAGTGATGTTAATTCAATTATATGTTGTAGCATCGAGGTCATTGTTATTGATGGTGTTGTACTGGACTGCATTATATTCAGAGGTGTTTCTAATATTCTGGCATTGACTGTTGCTGTGATTGTAGCTGTGCCTTGGTTGTTATGATTATGGCTGTGATTCATAGTTTATAATGGATGTAACACTGCTTTCTTTGCTACATTTTTAATGGGAGCAGTAAAGATTCACCGTACAGCTACCGCAGCAAAAGTTATTGTGAGAAAACACAAAAATAGTTCTGAAAAGGATTCCCACTGTGACCCTCAAGGGGCCGTACACATGCCAAGTTTTTTGTGCCTTCAAATCTAATGTTTTCAATGTAGACGTGCAGCAGGTGCGCTCAAACTGCAGCGCGATGCCATCACAGTGTGCACGTGTTTCCGAGCGCCTATTTTTCAGGGTGCGACAGCTGCGCCTTGAGATAAACAGAGCTCAACTTTTGGAGCACAGCAGCACACATCGCATATCATGTGACAAGGAACAACCAATCACAGCCAACAGATATCTTTCCCTTCTTCCATAAATATCAGTCTGTGGTAAATATGAAGAAAAAGCTTAGTGCAGGGCTACCAGAACTTTACATCTGTCCCATGGACAATATTTTTGGCCTAATACACACTTACAAAACAATGTCTGAAGACGATTAGCTGGGCATTCAGGATTTCTTTTATGTAGGCTATGATTTGGTGCTGGTTATGGTTGCTTAGCAATCTCAGATGCAAGCTGCCGCTGCGTCCTTGAAAGCTGGCACAGAAAAAGCACAAGAGTACCGCCCAGCACCCGACCTTGCATTTTCCAGGCGGTTAAAGAGGCGACGTGTATGGCCCCTTATCCAGTGATCAAATTTGTGTTTCCTAGGATAGCTACTACTCTGCCTTACTCTGCCTCTGATTGGCTTACCCTGACATTGTTACCCTCATCTTGACCAATCACATTCTTCTGCCTAACCCTAACCATTTCAACCAATGAAGGTAATGAATCTAGTCAGAGGGAAAGTAGGGCAGGTCATGCCTACGCTATCCTAGGAAACGCAAATTTGTATCCTGTACCAACTTCCCTATGAACTCTATTATAAACAAACACACTTTTACAACAATGTCACCAAAAACAGAACATTATGAGTTTGGTTAAGATAGATGTAATAGCAGGGCTGTTGCACTGGATTGCATCAGATAGTAAATGTACTCCTAATAAAGTCGCTACTGAGTGTAAGTAGCTCATTACACATACTGACTACTCAGACAGGCTTACCTGTAACACGCTGTAAAAACAACCCTTCTGGTCTTGCTGAGTTTATCTTTACTCTGTCCTTCATTGCATGTGTTGACTCAGTCCTTTTCTACTTTTTCAGTTGTCACACTGTGGGGAGGTGATGAATCTCAGTCACAGGAAATGCAGTTCCAGGTTTAAAAAATGCCAGAGATACAGTTTTAAAATGCAAAGTGTCTCTGGACTGGAGAGGAGGACCAGTGAGTTCACCAAAAAATAGTAGGCAGTTGAAGCTGTAATTACAACTGAGGTGGGGGTGAAAAATCATAGACCTGGGGTTATAATGACTGAGTGGTGCAGGTAATATTGAAATAACCCCATCTCCTGTTGAGACATAGAGTTCAAATGGGAGAGAGGTCGAGCGACGGCCACATCGAACCTCATTGCCCTCTCACTCTTCACAATCCTCCGTGTCTCACCATGTCTCTTAAATCCCTTCTTTCTCTCTCTCTTGTGTTAACCATTAGCTCCATGGCCGTGCAGTGCATGGATATCTGATCAGAACAGGGACATTGTGGCTGGCTAATATTGAATGTTGCATTGTTACATTGTTTTTTTTTTTTTGTTTTTTTTATTTACTATAGCAAAGCCATGAACTGCCCTATTCTGCCTTGCTCTGCCTCTGATTGGCTTACCCTGACAATATCAGTCCTATTGCTTAAAGGCAACCAACCCAACCAACAAAGGCAACATATACAGAGGGAGAGTAGAGTGGGTCATGTGGTCTTATAGTAACATTTGCTGAGATGCTAGCAGTGATAAGGGGGATTTGGGGAGGGCCTTGAGGAGTGGGGAGGGCAATGAGATGTGGCAGGAACACCTCAAGATACACTTGTCAAAAGGAGCTTAAGAGCTTTAAGTAATACAGTAGTGATGGCGGAATGAAGCCTCATGAATAATTTTCTTTATTTTCTGAGCCCACTAGATGACGCTTTTTGTTCAACAAAAGGTTTAAAACACACCAGATTTCCGTTCTTTTAGCCTCTCTCTTTAAACCAAGAGCACCATCTAGTGGGCTCAGAAAATAAAGTGCTTCACTGAGGCTTCATTGCGCCATCACTATAATACAACACTAGTGGCATCATTGCGACATCTGGTGGATGAGCATCCCAATTGCCAGAATAAATGTTGGCATTGTTCGTTTCTGCAAACTACGGATATGTACAAATTTGTATGTTGTTATGTAGCTGACATGTTGACACTTTACATTTCAGAAACTCTGTGGCTAAAGCGTGGTTATGTTTAGGCACAAAAAAACCCTAGGTTTTGGTTAGGAAAACACCATGTTTTGGCTTAGAATACACTGTTTGGTGCCACAATCGCTGGAAACATATTGATGGTTCACTAAAAAAACATTCGCCTTTGGTGTCACAACCCTCACTGGAAATGCAGTGCTGTCTTGCCAAGAAATGCTCACCTTTGGGGGCACAATCCCAGTTGGAAATGCAGCAATGTCTTGAAAAAAAAAACACCTGCTTCTGGGGGCACAACCCCTGCTGGAAACATAGTGATGGTTCGCTTGAAAACACCTGCTTTTGATGCCACAATCCCTGCTGGAAATGCAGTGATGGTTCGCTTGAAAACACCTGCTTTTGATGGCACAACCCCTGCTGGAAACACAGTGATGGTCTGCTAGAAATCACCCGCTTTTGATGGCACAATATCTGCTGGAAACACAGTGCTGTCTCACTAAAAGATGCTTGCTTTTAGTGGCATAAATCCCACTGGAAATGCAGCAATGTCTCGCTAAGAAATGGCTGCTTATGGTGGCATAATCACCGCTGGAAATACAGTAATAGTACACTTAAAATCAACGGCTTTTGGTTGCGTAATCCCAGCTGGAAATGCAGTAATGGTCCAGTAAAAAAAAACCTGCTTTGGTGGCACAATCACCTCTGAAAAAACAGCGCTGTCTCACTAAAAAATACCAACACCTCTACCTCCCAATGACAAAGTCAACGTATATATGTAGTCAGAACTATGTCACTTTAGAAATGTTGATATGATATGTGTGAAAAGTTAAAATGCTGTGTCTGTGGTTTGCAGAAACATACAATGCCTATGTTTTCTTCTGCAAACTGGGCTGAGATGAGGCATTGCATTGACAAACAGCTACCAACAGTACAGTTTCAAAGTACTTGATACATTTTTTTAGCCACCCCTCAAGTTTAGTGATCTTTTGTATGGGTCCATGTCATTGGTTCGACAGCCCATTGGTTCGACATCCCATTAGTCCGACTGTCCACGGTGCTGAATGGCTCGCGGCGGGCGTATGGTGCGCCGCGACCGGCTTGAGGTGGAGCAGGCTCACGGCTAATGTGTTTGTCACTTTCTTTTTCATTTTAACCCACACCATGATCTTTTCCTGACCCTAACCAAGTGGTTTTTGTGCCTAAACCTAACCAGACCTTAACCACAGGGCATCATGATGATTTCGGAACGGACTTCGGAACAATGAGTTTAATATGGTCGGAACAATGGGATGTCGAATCAATGGGCTGTCGAACCAATGGGCAGTTCCCCTTTTGTATAAGGCTGACGTTGATCAGCTCTATTTCCAGTGACAAATCTTTCCATCAGTTGTTCTCACAGTCTATTTCTGACCCCTATGCACCTGAAAAACCGTGGGCATAATTTGTTACCATAACAACAAGCAACCATGAGCACATGTCACTGATTTTAGCTGCAACAAAATTTTGACAGGTTTTTTTTATTGTGGTGAGTTCTGTGTTTACAGCTTATTTAAAAACATGTTTTGACAGGTTTAAATATTAATTTAATATTAATTTAATATAATTTGTAAAACATAGAAAATCCGATTTAATCTTCCTGTTCCTGTTGTGATATTGGACTGCTCAACAGTTGTGTTTGTGAGGCAGCTGTGTTTGTGACACAGCAAATGTGAAATCATTTAAATAGCTGGATGATTTCAATCTTCAGAGTGATTCTAATGGACCTGCTCTCATTTAGACAGGTGGCTTAAATTATGGCTTGCAAAAAGTTAGATTCATTCCAGCACACTGAAATTAATTTCCCCAAAGACATGAGAGTTTTTACACATTCATGCAGCGATAAACTAATTAGGTGGTAAAATCATCACAACCAGTGATTTGATCGCATTCAGGTGCTGTTCACGTTGTATGATTGAGGTTGGACGACTCAGGAAAAAGTTTTCAGTTAAATTCCACTCAAATCACCTGTGTTGATCACTCATTTTTTGTCGTCATTGTATTGAGCTATGAGATACCCTGAATTTCCCTGAGGGGATGAATAAAGTATCTATCTATCTATCTATCTATCTATCTATCTATCTATCTATCTATCTATCTAGTATCTTGTGTATGGTCAAAGAGATTAGTTTACAATTCTTCAGTGCTCAGATAGTCAAAGCCTAAGATGGCAATGTTATATTTTCAACTCGATGAGCCTGTCAGTGTGTAACTAAAAGCTCAACTCTAAACTCATCAGTTCAATATTCATAATCCTCCCCATGATGTATATGTTAGTTTGTCATGTTTTGGTCCAGTTGACAGAAATCCAACTGACTGAGCAGGCACATAATCATCTTTAGGTTTGGCCTCTGCTTGCACATACGCTTCTGCAAAAACCTTGGCATCTCTCTTCATCCCACATGTATTTTCAAACAATATGGACTTTTCACTTTGGCCTTTCTTTTTCCTACTATTGCCTTTAAAGTTCCATGAATCATTTTGTGTAAACAATGGATAGAGTGACTGTGAAATGTGAAATGATTACCCAGCCCTACAGTCCCCCTAAGCTTTTCAGCTGTAAAACTTTTAACTTCTTTTGCTCATTGTTTTGCCTTTCTCTCTCGTCAGCATCATGTCCAGCTGCAGCACTTTTAAGGAACAAAAGCTCTGATAAACCAGCTGTACAATACTCTCAGGACCAAACAGCAGAGAGCCAAAGGCTGCAATGAGCTGTAAATTCAACATGCAATCATTAGCAAATATTCATGTGGGGGCCAGAAGCATAACTGACCTATGGCTAAGCCACGCCCCCCCTCCACTCACTCAGACAAACTATCAACATTCAGTGACCGGTGCTATGGCAGGTGTCACAGTACACAGCATTTCGCAAGAGGCAATTGATAATTTTTGGAGACATAACAATCACATGTCATTGAGAAGTACCAAAAGGGCCTAAACTAAGCATTGGAGGGATATATTCATCATTTTATTGTTGAGAAGGTCGATGAAAAGCTTAACAGCCTTTTTAGTATCTTTACCAAGAGTGTCTCTCCGTTAGTTTGGTGCTGCAGTATTTACATTGAATCATTCAGCATAACGTAACTGCGATTACCGATAAATTAATGAAGCTAAGCCCCAGAAGTTAATGTTAGCTTATACCATGGTCTGGGTGAATACTCAATTCTGATTGGCTGCAGGGTGTCCGTTAAAAGGTGTTATAGGACAGCTAAAAAGACGTTCCGGTCAAATTGCCTGATGACAGGTTCTAAATTATTGCTCTGGCTCAACTGCTAGTTTGTAACCATAGCAACGGAGACTCAGAGCAGAGGCATGCTAGTTTGTAACCATAGCAACGGAGACTCAGAGCAGAGGCAACGGATTACAACGGGCATCATGACTGATTTTATCATTTCATTTCATTTATTTGGTGAATTTGATGAATTTGATGACTAGGATGCAGAAGAAGAGAGGTTAGAGAATGAAAAGAAAAGGGAGAAACGGCACAAGGAGGTGACACTGGAAGAATTAAATAATTTAGAAGATGAGACACCTGGAAACTCATCAGATCATGACCGTCATGGGACATCAGTGTGAGAGCAGCCTGCAGGCTTATTGGGCTCCGTCAGCGCAGGAGAGATGAGACTGGAGCAACATCTTGTCGTCTCCAAATGTCCCAACAAGCAGTGCTCAATCTGTCAATCTCCGTCCTTCAAATGCCACTATGATGGACATACTCATATCAGTTTCAGATTTCACTATTAATGGTAATGTAGCATTTCATTTTAAATAGGAAACAATCATTAATTTGTTAATGTGTTTATATGATTTAATCTCGACTGCTATATGCTTATGAATTATTTATTGCAATTAAAAACGATTTTGACTAGCCTACTATTTGGATGTTGATTATTTGAAACAAATTTTCTTGGGCCTATAAATGAACGCCAATGAATCATGAAAGTAATATCTCAAGTTTGTTTTGCACATCATCCTCTGACCACCAGAGTCTGTAACACACAAGCGGTAAGGAGTGCACTGGCTTTCTGAAATAAACATCTTCTGAATAATATCACGTAACGTTTAGCCATCATCTCACTTCCCTTCACTGATCAGAGTCGCTATGCCCTCTACATTGCAGCCACAGCGGGTTTCCATGGCAACGCCTGTGGACTACAGAGATTAAATAGTCCGCTCAGCTGTGGCTTGTGAAAAACTCTTGATTTTAACTGTAACACACATTAAAGCATAAATAATTGATTTAATATTATATTTAATATTTCTTTGGTAAGTGACCATGGTATAAGCGTGTTAATGCCCTTCAAGGTGTCCATTATCAGGAATTAATGGACTTCGCAGAAACAACCATCCATTAATTCCTGATAATGGACTCCTCGTCGGGCATTAACCCTTACTTAACTAGAGCCCTTTGGACAACAACAATGATGTACGATCACCAAAGTACAAAACTAGAACAAAATAGGCTAATGAGCTCCCAGCAAACAAGGTGACATAGGCTAACTTTAGCTAAGGTTAGCTAGAGATCTTAAAGATAACTTTATATTTATTTTCAGCAAAGTGACAATATGTTGCCTCAAACACGATGTTGACTTACCTTAGAACAGATGTAGACATCATTGTTAATCTTATTCACATTGAGTTGATGTTGTGGTCTAACGTTACCACACAACTTTATCTAAAGGAGACACTTTTCTCTGTTGAGATGTGGTTTAAAGTGTAAAAAATACACCTGGTCGCCCAGCCTCTCAGGATACCTTGTGTCAGAGTTGCATGTACCCCATGCACACCGTTTGACCATTTTTAAACTTCAAATCTCAGAAAAAGCTCATAAAACCGAACAAAACTGACTTTCTGTAATGCATTTCAATGGACGTCCAGGCAGAGAATGTCCCAGTGTATGGGAATGGCTATACGCACTGTGATTGGCTCATCGCGTTTGAGGGCGGGACTTAGCCATAGGTCAATTTATAAATAAATGCCAGTGTTGTTCAATGTCTGATGGATGTGTTAGCTTTTACATTTGACATAATAAATGTATAAACTGCTAATATAATTTTTTTGTCCCACTGCCCCCAAGTGGCCAAAAAAAGATCAATTAATGTAGCTTTATACATGATGTACTTCTAATTGAATTTTGCTCAAAAAGTTTCCAATCAATTTGCTAATATGTTTATTAGACATTGACAAAGATCTTAAATGTGAAAATGCAGCAGCTTCTAACTGCAGATGTGTCATTTGAATGAATGAATAAATGAATCTCGTTCTCTTGAAGTGTCATACACCTAAAGGTTTCCAACCCATATGGGCTTACAAGACATTACCTGTAGAGACAAAAGCCCCTTTTACACTGCCAGATTTTCCGTGAACGTTTTGCTGGTAAGCTGTGAGTGTTTAGACACACAGAACTGGATTGGCGAGTTGATCCAAGGTGCCCAATTTTCTGCCTCATAGGGTAGTCATATTGGTGGAACCCTTTCAGTTTAAACAGACCGAGGCGGCCCTCTGCAACGGGAGGGGCTGTTGATGACCTGTGGGAGGAGCTGTTGATGATGCTGCACGTGCGATCCACTGGTGGTGGATAAACAGGAAACAGCTGATAGCAGGAATTAGCGAGCAGCTAGTAGCAAGAGGGACACGCAAACCTGAAAGACACTGTAAAGATAAGCAACTGGGGAGACAAGGAATTGTGCACCCTCCTTGGCCTCGCAAACGAAGAGGCCATTAACTGTCAAATGACGGGGACGGTGAAGGACGGGTCAACTTATGAGAGAAAGCACAGAGCTCCCGAAGGACTGACTAGCCGTGGCTTCCCTCCCACGTCACTGTTTACGTCACACGCTGAGCCACATGTTTTGTTACTTGCTCACCATTGCCCCAAAAAAGGTGCATTCTGTATAATATAGTAGGTAGGCGGCATTTTGCCACACTCTCCGATTTTGTTTTTATACTGCCAATGCTGAAAGAAGACTGATTGGGCTTTCCTGCAAATTTGCACAATTCCTATCTAAAAAGGGCTAAAGACATACAAAAATAAAAGAAAGCAATACGTGGTACTTTATACATACTCATTATCTGATATTAACTCAGACTAGGGAAACAATGTTCTCTTACACTGACAGTAGGCATATAAAAAAAAACTAAGTTATGTCAACTGTCTTGTATGAATGAATGTAACGAGAGTGAAAACCATTTAGGGAGTTTTATTGTCTTGCAAAAAGAAAAAAACTAAACAAAACAAAAAAACAGAACTGAGAAACTTTTCTATAGTAGTCATGTGAAAGGGGATTCAAGATACAGCAAACAGATACATATCTAGATGAGGGATAGCCTGAGTGTCAGACTGAAGCTCCCAGAACCTTCAGTCTGACATCACATCCATTGAAGGCGATTTACAAGGGGGAGGGAATTTGATTTTTCCCTAACCAATCAGTAGAGATCAACGACTTACCCAGAATCTGACGTCATTAGTACCCATGCCTCAGGGGTGCCGAAAACAAGTGAGCATTGCCCGTTTAAAATGTCTCCGTCGTCGTGCACGCCCAGCTGCATCGCCGTTAAATCCAGTTTAGCAGCTTCCTTAATTTGGTCCTCCATTAACGCGAGTAGTGGTGAAATACTTCGATAGCATCGTTAATGTGGTCTGTAGGATCTGTAGCAGTCGCCATTGTTGCTATCCTCACCAGTTACCCACCGGCGCACAGCTTGACATTAGCGTGGCGCTGATTGGCTAATCGCTAGACCCGCCCCCACCCCCAGCGTTCATTGGTCCTTCCATCTTTTGGATGAGATAAATTGCAAATTCATTGCAGTATGCCAGACCAGAGATGCAAGCCTACTCAGTTGAGTGGGTGGGGTCTATGGTCTGGAACCAGTCTAGATGAGGGACAGATTAAAGACCTATGTAAATGAGAACAGACACATAACGACTGCAGATGCTTCCATACATATGTGCTGACTTATACTATTAAGCAATTACCATCCTATCCTGCTCTGTGGAATGTATAAAAATGCTGAGCAGGCTCAGTTGACCTCGATTGAGAGATCACTTTGATGAAACATTGCTATCCTGATGGGAGTGGTCTCTGGGAGGATGAAAATGCCTCCATTTATAGGGCATGAATAGGGCATCACTGAATAGCTGATGAGTATGAAAATTATGTGAATTATATGCTGTGTCCTTTGCCATCACCAGATCTCATCACTTACAGGAGATTTTGGTCCACGATCATCCAAACAAATGATGGGATATCTTCTGAAAGAATGGTGTCTATCCCTCTAGTAGAGTTCAAAGACTTGTAGAGTCGATGTCAAAGCTGTTCTGGTGGCACGTGGTGGCCCAACACCTTATTAAGACACTTCCTTTAATTTGTCACCCATCTATTCAAAATCACTAACGACCTCCTCCCCTCTGCCAACTCTGGCCACCTCAACATACTCATCCTCCTCGACCTCACTGCTGCTTTTGACACCATCAACCACACCACTCTGCTGTCCCGCCTACAAACTTCCCTCAACATCACTGGCTCTGCTCTCTCCTGGCTCAAATCATACCTCACCGACAGACATCAGTTCATCCACGTCAACAACTGCACCTCTGCCACCGTCCCCCTACTTCAAGGTGTCCCTCAGGGCTTGGTGCTTGGTCCTCTCCTCTTCATCATCTACCTACTCCCCCTTGGTTCCATCATCCGTTGTCATGGTCTCCATTTCCACTGCTACGCTGACGACATCCAAATCTACATCTCCACAAAATCCATCACCCCGGCCACCCACTCTACCCTCACCAACTGTCTGACTGAACTCCAATCATGGCTGCAAGCCAACTTCCTCAAACTCAACTGTGACAAATCTGAAATAATACTCATCGGCCCAAAATCCTTCTCTACAGCAACACAAAACTTCACCCTCAGCATTGACAACACCACCCTCTCTCCCTCCCCATTCATCCGCAACCTTGGTATCATCTTCGACAATAACCTCTCATTTGAACATCACATTAGCCGCCTCGCCCAAACTGCCTTCTTTCACCTTAGAAACATTGCCCGTCTCCGTCCATTGCTCTCCTTCTCTGCCGCTGAAACTCTCATCCATGCTTTCATCACCTCAAGACTGGACTACTGCAACAGCATCCTCTACGGCTCATCATCCAAAGTCCTCAACAAACTTCAGTACATCCAAAACTCTGCTGCCCGCCTCCTCACCCACACCAGCTCCCGTGAACATATAACCCCTGTCCTGCAAAACCTACACTGGCTCCCTGTCCCGTACAGAATCAATTTCAAGATCCTCCTCCTCACCCACAAAGCCCTCCACAGCCAGGCCCCCTCCTACCTCACGGACATGCTCCACCACCACACTCCCTCCCGCAACCTTCGATCATCCGACAAAAACCTCCTCTCACCTCCACACAGGACCAAGCACCGAACCTGGGGCGACAGAGCCTTCTCCATAGCCGCCCCCTCCCTCTGGAACACCCTCCCTATACACATCCGTGACTGTCCAAATCCATCCACCTTCAAATCACTCCTCAAAACCCACCTTTTCAAATCCGCTTTTAACCTTTAACATTAGCTTTTCGTTCCTCATGTGCCCTCCTTTTCTTTGTTTTGCACTATGCTTTTGCACCTTGTTGTTTTATATTGTCCTTGTCTTCTGTTTATGTCTTTGCACGTACATGTATGTACTTCTTTTCTTTGGTTTTAAATGTAAAGCGTCTTTGAGAGCTGTAAAGCGCTGTATAAATAAAATGTATTATTATTATTATTATTATTATCTATATATGTTAACAACTAGTTGAAGTAAATGATTAAACAAGGAAGTTATTGGCTGAAAGGTCCTGCTGGCAGAAGCCTTCCCACAGCTGTGGGTGGAGGAGAAAGACAGCACTCTGGATAGCACCATAGCTGCTCCCAGCAGCAGGGTCAGCACCTTGGACAGCCCCTGCACTGTAATCTACATTCATCTATCATGTCAATCAGGCATATGAATTTTTGCAAGTACAAATATAGATTAAAATGTTTAGCAGCTTCCTGTTAGCTTCAGGATAGATTTTAAGGTTCTACTCATTAATTTTACAGCGATACATGGCCCAGCACCAGCATACATCTGTGAGCTCCGATGCCCCTGTCTACTTGCACAGGATCTCAGATTGTTCAACAAAAATCTACTAACAGTCCCTCATTCCTAGACTTACAACCAAAGGAGACTTTACTGGAAAACTCAGGCAGTCTCCTTGTTGAAATTCCTTTTGCAACCTCACTGACTTCTTTTAAATCAGTAGTAAAAGCTAATTTTTAAACTGTTTTTAAAGGTGCGATATAAATAAAGTTATACATTTGTTTATTTATTTATTGGACTCTTGGGAGTGGCTGAACAATCCGGGCTAATTGCTAGCAGCAACTTGTCCCACATTACACATCATCATTTGATCCTTTGTGAATATAAAATCTTTTGATTCGATTGATTCATGCAGATTCAAGAATTTACTTAAAATATTTCAAATATAAAAATATTTTATCTTTCATACATATGACCCTGCAGGCCACAGCTGTGTGTAGTAAGTGCCCATGTCAAGCCCCATGCCTTTACATTCAGACTGACATCAGATGGACAGAGTTAATTAAAAAAAAGGAGAAGACACAGGCTTAGATGGACAACAGGTCAGACAAGAGAGGACATTCAGGTGATCATTACCTTCCATTTTCAGCCCCCTTACTGTCACATTCAGGATGCAAAGGGCAAGAGAAGCAGATTTGCTCTTTCTGTCAGTCACACACACACACATCCACACACACATCCACACACACACACACACACACACACAAACACACACAGTCCTCTTGTTGCCACCGGGCCCATGCAGCTATATTCAGAGAAGCTATAGGGGAGGAATGAAATGGAAGTAATCATTTTACTGTTTTACTGTAGGTATATATGCATGCATATTTCCATCTCTACACTTATACATGGACATCTAGAATGCATCAGGACAACTTGATATGCTAGGAGCCAAGAGGAATAATGTATGGCTTGACTGAATCCTCTAAGTATGACTCTGCATGACTCACCTTCTCTCTCTCTCTCTCTCTGTCTGATGTTTATTTAAACATGGTTCTCGGGCATACCGAGCCATACAGCATCTTCAGGTCCAGCTCAGTCACTTTCTCTCCGCCTCACTTAGTCTCTCTCTGTCACTGTCTCCTGCATAATTCAGAGCACTTGGCTAGTTGAGCAGGAATGAGTGTGTGATTGAAAGGGTCACCTGCTCAAATCTGCAGCCTCGGAAAGCAAATCTGTGTTTCCCATGTGATTGCTGTCAGAGGTTAACAGTTATTGGCAAGAGCTGCACACCACCTGGGATGTTGTTGGGGATGATAGCGGAATATCAATCTGATGTTATGTCCAAATTGAAAATGAAGCCCACACACAGGGCTAGACACACTCCCCTTATCCACATCCTGCTAATCTACACTGTGTTTTCTCTTCACCCAGTTCTTTTCAAAGGGATAGTGTCTACAAATGTACAATTTTTATGTTGGCTAGCTAAGTGGTGCTAAGTGAGCTCACAGTAGAGGCACACTTCCCTCAGTGATATCATTGGCAGATGTTTTTGGCAGAAAGAAAATAGTCCCTGCACAAAACTGCTCACAACAAGGTCTGTGGATTATCCTGAGTAACTGGGTCAGGATTTCTGAAAGAGACATCTAGTTCCATAATATAGGAGAGAAGGCAGACATCTCTATGGCAGATATATACAACACTTGGCAACAATTTAGAATAATAGATAGCACTACAAGTAAGAGGACAAATAAAAAAAAATGTCCCCTCAACATGTACACAAAAAGTGATATAAAAACAACAATTTGTGGATTGCCAGGCTAGGTTAAGCAAGACTTATTAGTCTATCTCAGCATCAGACATGGACGCTAAAGTCATCTTTTGCAGTGGTATGATATGCCACTGGGCAGCGTCAGTTTGTAATGCAGCTGGACAAAACCTTTTGCGGTGTTATGATATGCTGCCAGTCACCTAGATAGCACTGGTTGCAGCAGTATGCTGTACAGATAGGCAGCATCAGTTCATATGGTGGCCAGACGACACCTGTTGCAGCAGTATGATACGCCACTGGATGGTGTAAGTTTGAAACACTGCCAGTTAACAATGTAATATAAGAAGTTGGGAAGTCCCTATAGGGCAGATGGGAGGGGCAGTGGATGAGTCCAGCAACCCCGAACTTTCACTGGGAGCCTAGTGTTCACTTCCCGTATGAATGTAAAGCCAAACCATGTTTTTTCTAAACCTAACCAGGTGGTTTTGTTGATGTCCTGGTGTTGGTAGTGGTGTCCTGGAACTAGTGATGGCCTCATGAAGCCTCATGAAGCATTTTCTTTATTTTTTGAGCCCACTAGATGGTGCTCTTGGTTTAAAGAGAGACGCTAAAAGAATGGAAATCTGGTTTTTTTTAAACCTTTTGTTGAACAAAAAGCGCCATCTAGTGGGCTCAGAAAATAAAGAAAATGATTCATGAGGCTTCATGAGGCTTCATGAGGCCATCACTACTTGGGACATCAACAGCAGACACAGGAGGATAGCTAGCGCGTAATATGTAGACGTATAAGGCCACTGACAAAGCAGCAATATGTGAAGATTTGGGATGAGAATGTGCTGTCCATTCTTAACACACATAACAAAGTGGTAGTGATCTTGTGTTAATTATATGGAGACATATTCATCCACAAAGCAAACCTACTTTAGTGAATCACCAGGGATTTTAATGCCCTTTTTAGATTTTTAAATGACACCGGAAAGTCTATATTTATCAGCGGTCCTCTCCCAGTACACACCCTCGGAGCAGGGCGTTTTTCAAGACTCCTGTACCTCAACACCTGGTTACAGTCCACCTG
>NC_065519.1:31731352-31748691 GCF_006386435.1 Epinephelus moara
TATTTTATTTTATTGTATTGTATTTTATGTATCTTATGGTTATTATTGTGGTGTACTATTAGGTACCTAATTGTATTTGCTTGTTTATTTCTATTGACCTGTTCAGCACTTTGGTCAACCTTGGTTGTTTAAATGTGCTTTATAAATAAAGTTTGAGTTGAGTTGAGTTGAGTTGTTTCTGGCCAAATCAGTAACTTTTAGGAGTGGAGCTCCTTACTGGCGACTCAGAGCAGCTCTGTCAGTTAAGCCCTGATTCACTGTACTTACTTTCTCATTAAAAGCATATTAAAAGCCACAGAAGCAATCATAAACTGATAACTGATTTGTAAATAATAGGCTTCTGAGCTATTACCCTTATGTGCAGTGCTTGCATAAATTTGTTTTGGACCACAAACAGACTGAAAACATTACTGATCTGAAGACAGTCAGAATTAGCATTTAAGTTGGCCACATGAAAGGTGATGCATTCACTATTTGTTCTATGTACTGAAACGCATTTGAATGGTCATGCTTAGCTTAAGAAAAAACAACATACAAACTAGGAAATTATGAAGTGATTTGAATGAGATTTGTGATTTTCTCTACTGTTCAGATAAAATCAAATAAAGTTCTCACATTGTTGAAGTCAGGCTGTTCTTATTCACTGTTTGTATATATACGTACTAAAGGTTATATATATAACCCATGCAATCGTGAGCCAGGAAGCTGTGGTCACGTTACCAATGTGCTGCAGGCTCTTGTCTGTTGTATGACATGATTGAAGAAAGAGGTCAGATCAAGTAATTTAAAGAGAGACAAAGTCAAACAAACACAGGACATTGGCCCAACAGACATGGGTTCTCATCTTGTGTGAAACCAAAAGTCATTGCGTTACTTTAAGTTATATTCATAAGTAAAGTTAGATGTCATGTGTCGTCATGCAGTCACATCAGTTCAAGTCATCACATTACCCCAACCGTGATTTTTTTTGTTAAACCTAATCTAGGGGCACTAATTCATATTATATGAACCACTGAATGAGGATACATTGCTGAAGTAAATCTTTAACAGGTGAGTTGAGTCTTGGGTGAGTTACCTAAACACTTGGTCTACTGTTTAGTTGCCCACAAACAAATTTCATATGATATAGGCATATTTCGAGTCGCCTCTCTATCAGCTCTGCTAAATTAGTGCAAATTTTTTGCTCTTATGTCTATTTTGCAATTCTTGGTGGTGCTTTCTGTGGTTGGCTTTGAACAGTGGTGGCATGTGGCTGCGAGTTACTCACTGGAATGTGGGAATCAACTCACTGCTCTGTAAACTCTCCCTTTTGCTGACTTCTGGTAGGGTCAAGGTTTTCAAATGTATACATCAGTTAACATTGAGGAAAGATGGAAGATGGTATAAGCACAACTAGCATCCTGCTAGCCATTGTACAGGCGTTGGTAATAAACTGAACAGCATCCATCCCACATCAGTTTCCAAGGGGAACAGTGATTTCCTTTGATTCACTCAAACTTGGCTAAATGGTGGACAGCACCATTTAATCATATGACAGAGCAGAGGAGGTGTATGCTTTACAGTGAATAAGAACTGGTGTGATGGTGGATTGTGAGATGAGTCACTGTCCTGTTCCTGCAGTGGATCACTGTTGTATGCTATTTAGAGGCAGCTGCAGAGCAGTGCTGCCCGTATTAGGGAGCAGCATTTTGGGGTCGGGATGTGTGGACAGTTAAATCGTTCCACAACCTGAAACCATAGATTACCAGAGCCATCTGGAAACATGGACGATTATAAAGTAGCAGCCAACAATGTAAGATGACACAAAAAAGGACTAAATCACAATGTACAAGGTAAAGGAGCTCATGCGATCACATTTTCCTGGAGTTGTACCTTGTATGATTCCACGTGAAGAATAAATGATTGATCAATTGATTGACTGATTGTTTTCCATGATGCAGAGATTGCCAACTCTGTTTTCACCATGACAAGTGGATCCTGAGGAGCCACAGCCAGAGGGTACTGAACTGCATGTGCAGCAAAGGCATTGCAAAATATCCAGCAGTACCTTGTATGACTCTTTGGAGAAGTATACTTATTTTCTGCCTTGGAGTTCTTTGCATTACTTTGAAATAGAGCTTATTTGGATTTACAGCTTCAAAAAGACATGCCGTGAATGCACCGTCAGAACTCTATTTACCATCAATGGTAAGGCAACGGAAGGTGTTTTGTGATGATAGAAGACTGAGATCTAACATTGCTTTTAAATTAAAGTGCCTAGCAAAAGGCTTACGTCTAAAGGCATACTCAAAGGGAAAAACAGCAGCACGTCACGGAAACTGGCATTAATTATGTAATTCTGCCACACATTATGAGACTGTTTTACTTTATCAGCCTTTTTCAGGTTAGTAATTATATTCATTTTGTTCAGGGGGTCAGTACGTTTATGGAAATGAGCCCAACTGTCAAATAGTACTGTTGAGAAGAGTATAAGGCAATTTTTGCACAACAGTCTGTTTTTTCTCCTTCTTCTTTTCCCTGCTTCTGTGGCAGGTGCCCCTCTGACATTGACTCATCGAGGGAAAAAATTTACCCACATTTAGCACTTGACAGGCCTTCATTTGGATTCCGCCACGGCTGTTTGAAGACATCTGTAAAATCTTGAGAGTATAACTCAGGAATGAATGCGATACGAGCCATCTAATCGCAGCCAGCAGCCTGTCGGATGAGCGCAGCCTACCTGACTGACAAGACGGAGTGCTTGCGTCTTCAGGCCAGCAAACACTTGACAGACAAGACTGCAGCTTGTCAGTCAAGTAACTCAACAACAGGCAACCAAATATGGGGAGCAAAGTCTGCATGGTGAAAGAGGTTTCCCTGGCTCACAAACAAATACTATACTATACCAAATTACATACAACTTATGCGCAGTAGCGAGCTCTCAGGGTGGATCTTACAAAGCATAACTTTGCCCAGGAGATGACTGTGGTATACTTGCAGGTAAAGAGACACTGCCTCACTCTCTCTCTCTCTCTCTCTCTCTCTCTCTCTCTCTCTATTTCTTTCTTTCTTTCTCGCTCTTGTTGTCTCTCACATCTGTCATCATACACTCTTTATTCTGAATACCTATGTTTAATTTGTTTACCAGTGAACAAGCTTCAACTGGTTTACTTAAATACAAACTGGCTGAACAGACATTCCTCATTGTTGCTGGCAAATTAAAAAGTAGCCTACATCAGCACATGTCACAGCACCAAATCTAATTTGTGGGCCTACTGCATTAGTGTAAGTAATTTGACAACATGATTAACAATAACCTGATTCTTGATGCTGAAATGAGGAATTATTGATACCTCTTTATTTCACTACAAAAACCTAAAGATGGCAGCTGGCTTGAGGGAGAACACCATGGAGCCAAAGGGTTTCTGGTAATGACCATTACTTTGAACAACCTACTTCTTGCTGATTATACTGTATGTCACTTCCAGTAAATATCACAATATAAAATGTATGTTCCCTGTTTAAAAGGTACAAACGTGAAGAGATACCAAGTAGGCTATTCATCCGTCTTTTAAGTAGTTATGTCTCCAGTCTGAACTCAAGCACACAGCTGATTTTTACATGGTTCGTTTACATGATGTAACAGAAGTGCATATTTAAGGGATTGGGTGTGGACAGAGAGCTCAGATGTCACATTATGCAAAGCTATAATTGGACACTCGTTTGCTGTTGGTTCAGAGTGTCATTATGTTCCACTCAGGAGTGGCTGCTGAGTCAAAGGCGACACCTAAAAAATTCGGTAGACCCAACCGGCCCGATGTTTATATGTTTATGTAGCTAACATATTTACCCTTTACATTTCTTTATGTTTCAACAAAGCTGTTATTGTGTGGTTAGGCTTGGGCCAAAGAACGACTTTGTTATATTTAAGAAAAGATTGTGTTTGCCTTAAAATGCCCAGTTTTGGGGGCACAATCACTGCTGGATACACAGCAATGTCTCAGTAAGAAACAATAGCTTTTCATGACATTATTCCGCGTGGAAAAACAGCGATGGGTTGCTAATAAACATCCACTTTTGGTCCCTAAAAAGCCACTCGAAACACAGTAATGCCCCACTTAAAAAACAAACAGTCTTGTTGGTCTTGAACATTGGTCTGCAGCTTGGCAGGTGTCTCTGGCCTCTACCATCCCCTTCTGAAGACAAACTCAGCTCAAATACATATAATCAGAACAACATAACCTTAGAAACTTTGATATGGTACATGTGAAACATGAAATGTATGAATGTAATGTATTCAGGGTTTGCAGAGATGTACATTCCAACATTTTCTTCTGCCAGCTGGGTTGTAATAACACAAATACAGCTGCAGTTACAACTAAAAATAATAATCTAAAATTAACATATACAATATGAGTCAAGCTAGAAATGGAAATAAACAGCTTTCAAAGCAATCTAAACAACAGAACAGTGCAAAGCATTCTTCAGTCAATACTTGGTGAAAAATGAGAAACATATTCTCATCTTGTTAATATGTAAAAAATATACAAGGGTATGAATGTATTGTCATGAGGTTGATTATGCTGCAGCAGTAGTTTCAGAAGTTTCTTTGAAGGTTTTCATTTTGACTGCAGTGAAACTTGGCCACCTTTGGAATCCAATTTAACCCGCTGCGAGGTAAAGCAACTTGCAAAGCTTCTCTGTCCACAAGAGGTAGATCAAGGCTATGCAGGTACACGCTGGGCCAGATTTTAAAACCAGAGAAGGTTGATGGCCAGACATCTCCAGCAACCTATTTAAAAGCTTTTACCTTTGGTAATGACATTTTTTAACAAATGCAAATGAATATATTAAAAATAGTAATGTGTATTGTTTCACTAACAAGAACCATGTGGGCAGTAACAAGTGGCTGTAACAGTAACCAATGACACATAATATCTTTGTCTACCAGTATCTCCTTCCTTTCTCTCCCATCTCTCCCACACACACACACACACACACACACCCCTCAGCTCATGATGTATTCCACTGAGGTCAAGGAAAAGTGTTTAGGAAAAGGCATCTGATTTTTTTCTTTTTTTGTTTTATTTATTTTTTATTTTTTGACTATTTGGCTGCGGTACCACATTTTTAAAAGCTACTCAGCTTGGTACGAATTGCATCACATGATAAACTATTGATTTGTTAAAGATATGATTGATGGTGCCACTATTCAAAATACATCCTGCCCCATCGGTACTGCTTTTGTAACTCTCAGCACACCTACTAGTGGTCAACAGAATAGTTTGTAGCTAAATGGTCACAGTTTTAAACACAAACACTATTAAATGGTTGCAGTTGCACCAAGACCATGTGGTTAAGTTTTTTTTGTAATGGAAACCTTATTCACTACTCCAGTAAAGAGGATGAAGCCCTGAAGAATTACACTAAGTATTTAAAATAAATTGTAAACAGAGGCTTTGACTGTATTGGTAACTCATATTAGATACAGGCGGATGTAGCTAGCGCATTAATTTAGAACAACAGTTTCATTGTAACTACTTTGTAGGTATCCATTATCAGAGACCAAAGAAGTCAGTGTCATCTACCTTTAGTTCAGTGGATGTCATACAATTTGTATGAATTAGGTTTGGATCTTTTACAGGGAAGCTGGTCATATTAAGACTGAATGCCAACATATTAAATACTAACATCAGCATTAAAAATCCCATGCTACAATGTTAGCTGCACCCTGTAGGAATCTGGATGGCCTCTGTGGGTCTATAACTGCAGTATTCATTAACTGCATTAGAAGTGCACTACAGAGAGAAAAAGAGGATCAGAGATGGTGAAGAAAAGAGGAAGGGGGAGAGAATGAATAAAAGACGGAGGATAGTGAAGGAGAGGTGTGGATTAGGAACAGAGAAACAGTGGGCAGGAAGCGTGAAGGGCAACATTGGCTGCTTCAGGTAAATGTGAATATTGATTTAATTAACACTCAACTATGTTGACTCTCTCTCTCTCTCTCTCTCTCTCTCTCTCTCTCTCACACACACACACACACACACACACGAATGAATAAAAGACGGAGGATAGTGAAGGAGAGGTGTGGATTAGGAACAGAGAAACAGTGGGCAGGAAGCGTGAAGGGCAACATTGGCTGCTTCAGGTAAATGTGAATATTGATTTAATTAACACTCAACTATGTTGACTCTCTCTCTCTCTCTCTCTCTCTCTCTCTCTCTCTCACACACACACACACACACACACACACACACACTCCATCCCTGACGCCCTCTCTCTGGTATAAATTTTTCAGCAGTGTCTTGTTTGGGGAAGGTGGTTATTTTGCTCAGAGGAGAAATTACAATGGATTCCCAAATCCATTTTCTCCTATCAATTATTCAGATGTGACCAAGACTCATTATGCATGGAAATGTTCTCAGCTCACTGAATCGAGTGGAAGCTGTGTAAGTGTGTGTACATGTGTGTGTGGGTGTGTGTTATATCTCTCTGTATAGTTTAATGCTGTGTGATCAACAAAGAACATGTGAGTGGGTTTGTGTATGTGTACATGTAGGTTTTTGTCTGAGTGTATGTCTGTGGTAACCTGCTGTGAAGAGTGTTAACACTAACATGTGCTCACTGAGCAGCAGCTGTTTGTGTAGAGTTGTGTGTACGTGTCTTTGCTTAGTTGCTTGTTGCAAAAAGAGAAATATGCAGTAGAGTGGCATTGATTGATAATAATCTACCATCTCAGACTGATTACACATTTTGCCTCTATTGTTATACTGGCAGTTTAATATATTAGCGGAACATCATAGCTCCAAGACTAAAAGATGAAACATTACTTTTATGAGGCATTGGTTTCTATGTCAGCCTTACACCAAATGATTTTTACAGCGATTTCACCATCAGACAAATTTCCAGTGTTGGAATAAAATTATTAGTTTTAGCTCTGTTGATACACACTCCTGTGATCTCGATCATTTGCTGTAAGGTGGTAATAAAACTCAGCCTGAGCTGTCTTAAGTCAGTCTCTTATTCTTCTTGATGTGAACGTTATTAACAACCATTAGCTGCGCTCTCTCCAGCACCAAACAGAAGGCAGCAAATGGTGTAAACAGTGTTTCACAGGGAAGACACAAAAACGTGAATAAGTCTTGGTTCTCTTGGAATGTGGAAAAGGAGGAGAAACTGATTGAGTTGTGGCATGAGCAAGAGTCTGCGATTAATTTTGTGCATATCAGATCCACTAATTAGCACTTATTTTAGTGAGAAATCTTAATTTTTGAAACAGAAAGCCTCTCATTCCCATGGTATCAATACACTAACATGGCACAGCTATGCAATGGTGGCTGGCAGCGAGTTATGGCAAAAAACTTTAAAATATAAGGTTTATATGCAAATGTTTCTGTAGACACGTAAGAGATGTTTGTATTTCATATTTCTTAAAGGGAGTTTGGTATAATGTTTTCCACCAGGAGCAGGATGGGGAATGATCTCAAAAGGAAACTGGTTGTTAACTTGCAGATAGTGACCCTGAAAAATCTCCATTCTTTTCATAATACTATAGTCTGTGATGAAAAGCTCACATTGCCTTTACGTGTGACAGGGTGTCAGACTTTAGTATTCTAGTGTATTGAAGAAGGTATAAGATATCGGGTGAAAACATAAGATGTCCAAAATCCAATACCATAAACAACTGCAACTGTTCAAGTCTAACAACCAGGGGTGTAGTGTTATCTATTAAAGTACCTGAGCACACCTATGACACACAGTTAACGTGTGGTTCATTTCTAAGGTTATGTAACCACTGTTCCTATGGTGGAAGTTTACATAGGTCTACATTAGCAAACCAACTGACCACAGAATACATGTTTAAATGATTTTAAGAGAAGTTTCATCATGTTGAGAATATCACAATTTTTAAGTCATGTATATTCCTTTATGTCAGTAGGTGGCAGACTCATGACACAAACTTGCTGCCCACATATGTTTATTTTTCACTACATTAAGATGTTTTGTTTTTTTGTTTGTTTTTTTTAGAGCTGGACTGTTCATTAGGTGCACTGTTGGAATATGTATACCCTAAAGTTATTTTTTTGCTCCAAAGATGAAGGGCACACATGGGGCAGCAGAATGCCGGGCGCAGTGAAAGTGAAACTGCTGGGTCTAAATTTTGCTTTCACTCACATATAGCTTCTACTCTCATCCAACAATCTGATCTGATCAGCTCTGACTGAATGATCAATTATCCAACTTTTACACTATGTCTATATTTTGCAGGTGACTGTGATGCCCCCCAGTGGTAGTATCAAAGAGACACTGTGGCAGGCAGTGTGTACTTTGCTATGAATTAATGTTTCGTGGCACAAACTGAATGACTAACCAAGTCCATATACTGTCACTTGACAGCCCTTGACAACTTCTAATTGGGACAAGAAGTGCACAACTCTGATATGATATTTTTATGAATGAGCAGCCTACACAAAGGTTAATGCTAGCAGCTCAGTGAGCAAAGAAAACTGGACCTTGTACATAAATAAACCAAAGTACTGAACAAATTTAATTTGGCCTGATGATGGCTTTGGATGACAAATCAGGATCACTAACATCCACCACAAATGTCTGCACCAAATCACAAATCATCCATCCAAGTATTGTCAAGACATTTCACTTTGAACCACAAAGGGCAACGTCGCAATTGTTCTGGAAATGTCAGGGAACATACCAAAGCTTTTAGGATTCATCCTCTGGAACAATAAATGTCCAGATTTGTACCAGTCTGTCTTGTATTGTAGATGGTGAGATCTTTCACTGGATAAGTGAAAACCTTTACCTGCTGGTGGCCCAAAACGGAATGGTAGAGGGTGACCAATATTTTAAAGATTCATCCTCTGAGGACCATGGATATCAACTTTAGTCCATCCTGTAGTAATTGTGACATGACACTTAAAACCATAAATGTCAACCACATGGTGGCATGAGAGGTAAAAGAAGGCACTCAGAAGGCTTTTTCCTATGCAGACCATGAATGCCTGTGCATCATATAATGTCAGTCTTTCAAACAGTATGGACCAAATGACTACAGGACAGATATTGCCATCCGTTGAAGTATGCCACTATATGGCTAAAATATTAATTGTATGTTAAATAATAGATAATTACAGTTCTATTTTCATACATTAAACTGGTAGAAAAGATTTCCGCATCCTTACCGCACACTTACATCTATGCAGTGTTTACTTTAAAGTGAACACTGCATGGATTAAAGTGTTAGTGTGCAGAAATCTTTTCTTTGAGTTTGGATTTACTGATGTTTCTAGCACCTTCCCAAGACTAAGCTTAGTGGAGCAGTGGTTGTACTGCATTATCTACAGTAATGTTTAACAAAAAAATAAAAAAAAATCAGAGCTCCAATCACTGAACTTTCCTTACTGCCAAGATGAACACTTTATGCACCTTTTGAAAAATGCTCTGACAGTATTTCCACTTAAAGTGAGCTTGCTAGATTAATTTAACAAAGTCTGGGATTTTCATGCAACAGGGCTGAACCTGGGTGATATGAAAGAAAAAAAATCTTTGGCAAGAAAAAATTGCCTGTAGGTAGTTCAAATTCAGACATTTCTTCAACCTTTGGAAATGTGGATTTAAATAAAACAAAAATGTTCTGAGCCCAGGTGTGCAAAGCAAGAAATGTATAAATATGGATGAATATGCTCGAAGCCTGAAGTGAAGGATGTGCATACTTACTCAACCAAGGTCCTGTCCATTTTTATTATGGTATCCTGGCAATGAGACTCATTTAGTTCTTGGCAGCAGGATTGGTGGTTATTTTATCTCAATATAAGTGAGAAATGTGGATTGTATGGTGAATCAGAGGTTTGTACTATCAGGATTCACGTTCAATTACCTTTTTCCTTGTCCTTCGGTGTGAATATGGTTGTTCTACCTTGGATAGATGGAATGTGTCCTTGGTGTCCACTGGCCATAATTCCAATTCCCTGGCACAGGTTCCTGGCAACGTGAATATTCAAAACACTGAGAAAAAAATTCAAAGAACATATTGGGGGCCTGTGGGCACTAAAGTCTTTAAATAGTTCCAAGACTTTTTTATCTACTGTGGGTATATACCAGCATACAGTAGACTCAGTGTTGCCTTTGCAGAATGACAATAAGCCTGATGCTGTCTAATAAAGATAGAACAGTTCACACATACACTTCCCAGACCTGATAGGTTGCTGTGTGTGTGTGTGTGTGTGTGTGTGTGTATCTGTCTCTTTGCTCCAATTAATTCTGTGATGGTAATCAGGCTGCAGAACTCTGGTTAGTATGGTTGTCATGGCAGCACTCCTGGGATCTGACAAGAGTTTCTGGGATGGATTGACAGCATGGCCCTCAGTCTGACTGAAAATCCTATAATATCTGCTACGGTGTAGTTTTCAAAGCACATTTAGTGTATACATATCAAAACTTGACTAAACCCATGTAAGATGACGTAAAACATCATGGAGTGAAACAGCTTAAATATTTACTTATTTTACTAAGATTTAGAAATGTAAATAAGGTTTTGTGAAATAAAAAAATAGTATCAATTCATTCACATTTTCACATCACATTAGAGGGATAGTGCACCCAAACATGAAAATTCAGCCATTATCTACTCACCCATATGCCGATCGAGGATCAGGTGAAGTTTTAGAGTCCTCACAACACTTGCGGAGATCCAAGGGGAGAGGGGGTAGCAACACAACTCCACCTAATGGAGGCTTATGGCACCCCAGATTCAAACGCCCAAAAAACACATAATTGAAACCACCCTAATTGGGTAGTCTATCATTAGGCCTACGGTAGAAATGAATGACTTACTCATTGTACTACAGGCTACAATGAGGCTAAAAACAGAGTTCAAATGACGTTTTTCCAAACAACTTTTTATGTCAGGGCTTCAGGACACTTGGATCACTATGGACGAGCAGTATGGAGATATTTTGTGGTTTCAATTATGTGTTTTTGGACGTTTGAATCTGGTTCGCCGTAAGTTGTGTTGCTACCTCCTCTCCCCTTGGATCTCCACAAGTGTTGTGAGGACTCTAAAACTTCACCTGAGCCTCCATCGGCATGAGGATAAGTAGATAATGGCTGAATTTTCATGTTTGGGTGCACTATCCCTTTAATGAAACACACACTGTTTTATCTCTAAGTATCAAACAGGTGCGCCCTGTGCACATCATAGATGATGAGCAGGTGAGTAATTCTGTATAAAGTTGCATGCATGGGTTGTGGAATAAGGATTAACATGTAATTTATTACTTTTCTATCTATGTTTAATGTGTTGCAGTTGAAATCCTGCCAGCTAAGCAGCTTTGCAGTTTAAATTAGCTTGCAGCTTTAACGTGTCCTCATACATCATATAATATCTTATGAAAATGCACATACAGTGGTTGGTATATATAACGAATAGGCACCCCGTGAATGACATTATGGATTTAGTGTAAAGTTATGTAAATAAAACAAAGTTACATAGATGAGGAGTATGCAAGTAAAGTTTTGTTGGTTAGGTTTAGGAAAAAAACTTAGCATAAAATAACTTAAGATTTCAGTTCCAATCACTGGTCTCCATGCGTTAAGTCCTATTTTTTGTGACCCATCCATCCCCCAATCTTTCTCTTTACTCAGACCACTTCCTTCTTTACGTCTGTCAGTGCATTGGCCCTCAAGATCATCTGGGTTATACACAAATTACTGGCTCATGATTACGTGTAGTGCATTAATTTTCATAGGTATACCTATGAATAGTGCTTGAGAACAGCCTGACAACTTATAAGATGAGTTAGCACATAACTAAAGTCACTGCATTAAATAACTAAGTAAGTTCAGTATTTTTTATGGTTGGGTGATAAGAGGCTCATCCAGTAATGATATTCCTGCTCCTGGATTGCTTTGGCAGCTGGGCAAGAGTGGGTGAGGCTGAATATGTCCAGAGGGACTCATTTTCCTTTTCTTCTTAAAACCTCTCCAGATCTTAGCAAGCAGCAATGCTGCTGAGTGGTCTGCTGCCCCATCAAACACTGGCCTCTCTGTTGTAGCATCTACGTGGAATTACTCACCATCATCAGTAACACTGTTTGCCGTCGTCATTACTCGTCTATCTTCCACAGATATTAAGCAATATTCCAGGTTTGATCGCAAAAATAAGGCAGTAGGAGTAAGCTCCTGAAATGGACGAGATTGGATTAATCTATTCTGTCTGTTGTGGATTTACAAGATGTTGTGCACCTTTTCTGGAAAAGTATCCTCAAGTTTATGGAAAGACCACATCATATTCAGGAGAAACAGTGAGGGTTTAGTTCAGGATCGGCTCTTTACTCTCTAACAGACAGTCGAGGTGCCATAGAATGTATTAATTAAGTGGACATATGTTTTGTAGATGTGAAAAAGACCTCTGACAGTGCTCCCTGAGGTATTCTGTGAGCAGTGGTGTGAGACCATTGAGTACAAAGGCAAGCCATTAATTCTTTCATTTGGTGTTAGAACTGTGCTTGCATTCTCAACATTAGGTCTAGAACATTTAAGGTGAGCAATGCATACGACGAGGGTGTAACCTTGTTGCCATCTTTTTTTTGTCATAACCACTGAAAGGATACAACAGTCCAGCTACTCTGGCAGGTCTGACGCTCTGGCACTTCGATGACATTTAGATGGCATATCTGCTGTTTGCTGATGACAATCGTTTGGCTTTAACTGAAGTGCACTTGGACAGTTTGCAGCTGAGATGCAGAATGATAATCAACATTATTACATGTTAGACCATAGTTTTCCTCTGGAAAAGGTGGATAGCTCATTCCAGCTAATGGGGAACAGCTTCTGCATTTGGTGGAGTTCAGATATCCTTTGTTTCTTATTCAAGTGGTGGTAAAATATTGTGGGATTTATCACCTATACCTATGTAGTCTTTGCTTAAACTGAAGTCATAGGCTTTAGGTAGTAAGAAAAAGACTGCAGATACAATCAGGCAAGATGAGTTGTCTCCCCAGGATGGCTGGACATAATCTACATGATATAACAAAAGTCTTAGCAACCGGGGAGGACCTAGATGTTGAACCACTGCTCCTCTGAGCTGACAAAAGCCACATAGAATGGCTTAGTCACCTCATAAGACTAGGCACCCGCTGGTTTTATCAGAAAATATATCCCATTACTGGGTGCAATTTCTGTCTGAAAATTGACTTGGTGGAGTGCTTATAAAAGAAGGCTGCCCCAAAAAATATCAAATATGTCTGATAAGAATCAGGATGTCCGAGACAAGGTCAGGAGCTCATGACGGCAATTAAAGAGAGACCTTCACACAGGAGGATAGTGATAAAACTCCACAGTGACCATGCCAGTGTGCTGATACTGAAAATATCGGGGGGGGGGGGGGGGGTTGTTCTCAAGGGTGCTTATCCTGAGGATGCCCTTTGGCAACCTCACTAATTAAGTGCTCTGGGCATTTTAATCTGGAAAACTCTGGGGCAGACCCAGGACAACCTGGGAGAAATTACGTCTCTCATCTGGCCTATAGAACAAGGGAATCCCCATGAGGAGCTGGAGAGAAACAGTTCAACTTACTTGCCACTAGCTCTGAGCAAAACCCAGTCTCCATGAAATTGCAGTGGTCACAGTGGCAACATTTTAGCCAGAGTAGGAAATGCTACATTTTTCATGAGGCGGTGGTTGATAGGATGTTGGGCAATGAACATGCAGGACTTTGACACTAGAGACTGAGATTCAAAGTTCCACCGGTTGTTAGGTTTAGACATTCAAAACACTTGTTAAATGTTAGGATAAGATCATGATTTTCATTAGATGTGTGAGTTCTTTAATATTCTACCAAGACCACAACCTTTTCTCAAGAACTCTGAGTGCCGAAACATAACCATGAAAAATGTCACTCATGATTTGGGTGCTATAAGACCGTGGTCCTTAAACTAGGGTGCGGGCTGAGAGAGGGAGGCGGAGAGTCACTGCAGGGGGGTTGTGGATGACCAGGCGGAATATTGTGCTGATCAAAAATTGTATGATCTTGCTGACATGAATCTTTTGTTACATCAATAAAATTTTACTTGGCCTATTTTATTAATAGTTATCCTGGTATTATTAATGACTGAAAAAAATGATTTTTTTTTTTTTTTTTTTATTTGCTTCAGAAGGAGTCATGACAGAAAAGTTTGAAAAGGCTCACTGCTATAAGGGATATTGTATTGCAGGAGTCACTACATTAAAACCTCCCCATATTATGTCAATAAAAAAAAATGTTACAGGTGATGTTACATGTCTCCCAAAACATATTTGCTGTAGCAAAATAGTAGAATAACATTATTTTAAAGAAATAGACAAAATATATATATGTTTTCTCAATTACCTCTATTGGTATCCAGTGGTATTTCTGCCACCTACCCTCTTGCCCTGTCATGTGTCAGTTCAAGGAGGACCCAAATGCAGACTAACAGGCAGGTTGAAGTTTTCACTAAAAGCAAGCTTTAATACAGCTGATAAAAAAACATCCAGATAAAGCAGGTAACTGAAGGTAACTCCAAATGAAAGCAGAACAAAAATTAAACTGATAGCCAACTGGGAAAATACGATGAACTCAGGTAAAAATCCAAGCACAAGATACCAGGCAGGTATGGAGCATGGAATGACACAAAGAACACAGGGATGACAGAAGTAAAGCAGGGATGAATGCAGGAATGAATGCATGATGAACACAGACGAACTAACCAAGAACAAAGGGAAACACACAGGTATATATATACAGAAAACTAATCACAAGAACGAGACACAGCTGGATTAGAAGGACATGGCAAAAAGGTGGGGGAATGGAGAATGGCTAACAACAAGGGTGTGGAGGGGAACAAACAGCAAACAAGACTAATACAGAACAGGTTTGAAGGGAAGGCTCTGGGAACAGGGAAGGACTTAGAGACGGGCGTGACAGAAAAAAGGCGGAAAAACCCACAAAGACAGGAAGTAAAACCAGACACAAAACATGAGAAGAGAATCTACAAAATAAAACAGGAAGCAGATTAAACATGAATGGATAACATGAATCGAGGAACACAAACGGAAAACTCCAAAACAAAGTCCATAGGATAGCAGAATATAAACAAACCCAGGGTCATGACACACCCGTCCTATAGGGACTTTCAAGCTTCTTATAATATGTTGTTACCCGCAGCATTATAAACTGATGGCCCCCCAGTGGCGAATCATATGGCTGCAAAAGGGGCCTTCTTGCATCGGTGTCTGACACCAAAATCACTGACAAAGCAGTAGTGTTTGACAAGCTTGGAATGAGAACAGGCTTGTCCTTCCAATGGATAGATTATGATGAAGTGTCCACCTTAGTGCGCTTCCCGTGTAGAAAACATGATCTGGTGCCATTTAGGCTGCCCTACATGCTAGAACACTTTGTACATGCTGGTAACCCAGTGCACACCTCTGCCCCTCAAACAGCCTGACTCTATTACTGACTTGGCGTATTGATATATTTCCACAGCCCCTAAACTGAGCTGTGTGTTGTCACACTCAATGAGATTGGTCAGCCAATTTGCGACTCTTTGATTAGTTGATTAGTGTGGTTCAGAGCACACAAATGTCATTGTGGGGAGTCTGATGGCACTGCAGACGTACCATCAATAGAATAAAAGATCTACACATGCGGAGGGAGAACTCTCTGTAGCCTTCCATTATAACTGTTTCCTATCAATGCTGTACGGTCCTGGTGTTTCTGGTTAGTGTCTCAGTGCTGATTAGTTGAGCTGAGTGAGTGAGGATGAATTTTTTAGCGCTGCTTGGATATCAGTCATGTTGTTTTGTCTGAACCAGGTCTTTAAGCAGACTTAACAACGATTTTGACTTCCCTTTGTGCATTTCGCCTCATTGATATGTTTATCTCTTTGATTTGTAAGATTTTCTCACACAGATGGGACTACTCTCCCTGTGGGTCATCACTAATAATTCATAGGAATCCATAAAGAGGGCTTTTTTCCCCAGTGATCCTGGCTGAGAAAAAAATATTGATTAAAATTAGCCAAGTTGGCAGCCTAAAGCAGATACAAAACACTTGTGCAGAGAAAGAAAAAACAGAGAGGTAGCAGAGGAAGAACAAACATGTACCAAAATGTTGGCAGATCAAATATGACAATAAATTCTATATTTGGACATTTTAGTGTCCTCGACCGAGCATCCAGCCCTTGTGGAGATTGATCTCTTCATATATACAATTTAATTATTGCATTAATTGTGATAATTACCTTATAGTTCAGTTTAATTGATATATATATATATATATATATATATATATATATATATACCATCACTTAAATCAGCCGCCTATGGACTGGTGTTGAAAATTAGCACGTGTGCTACACACACCTAAGCAAAGGCATCTGGTCTGTCCACTGGGACAGTCTCAATGTATTTGTGATGTCCATATTAAATAAAATAAACCTAAACCTAAACATGTGAACTCATCTCAGGATTAGCAGTTAGTTTAGCTAGGGGAGCCTAGGCAACGACAAGATTGCCTATGCCTTAGAAAACTTGTTAAAGGAACACCTAAACCTCCAGATGACCATTTGTATATCAGTTACTCTCCCTGTGATATGTTGAATTTGTGAAGAGAAAAAAAAATTATTCCATGTCTACAGTAGACAAAGAATCCAAAACTACAGAAAATTTTTGATGAATTGAAGTTATAGGGGTCCACATTTCATAACAGCTGAGCTATATCAAAACATCCGTTTACAAATTATCACACAACCAATAGTATAATCTAAGTGTCATTTATCCAGTCGTATGCTCAGTACTTCTCAAAAATACTTGTCTCAGTTGGGGAACTTAACTAAAAGTGAGACGTATCAATGCTCTCTTAAAATCCAGGTGTTGCTGACTAAAACAATAATTTAACCTCGCTGAACACGGGAGCTGCTGGACTAACACTGCCTTGATCGGCAGTTTGTTTGCATCATTGTGTGACTTTGATGTTTTTAAACGTTAGTCCAGATTCACCAAAGACATTTAAAGGGATAGTGCACCCAAAAATTAAAATTCAGCCATTATCTACTCACTCTCATGCCAAGGGAGGCTCTGGTGAAGTTTTAGAGTCCTCACATCACTTGCGGAGTTCCCAGGGGGGAGTGGGTAGCAGCACAACTCCACCTGCAGGCTGACGGCGCCCCAGATTCAAATGTCCAAAAACACATAATTGAAACCACAACATATCTCCGTACTGCTCGTCCGTAGTGATCCAAGTGTCCTTGCGTGAGACCGTGAGACATGGGCACCGCCTTCATGTGTGTTCACGTGCTTTCACTGGTCTTGCGCGCAAGCGC
>NC_065519.1:31748882-31779542 GCF_006386435.1 Epinephelus moara
AGTGATGTGAGGACTCTAAAACTTCACCAGAGCCTCCCTCGGCATATGGGTAAGTAGATAATGGCTGAATTTTCATTTTTGGGTGCACTATCCCTTTAAATTCATTCACTGACTTCAGTTCATCAAGGCGGTTCTCAGTTACAGTGGAGACATGCAAGAGAGATGTTTTCTTCGCAAATTCAGTGTAACACAGGTTGAGTAACTGATGTACAAATGGTCACTTGGTGTGTGAAATATTCCTTTAACACATTTCAGGTGGACAGCCAATGCTGTAAAAAATAAACAAAACTAAACAAAAACAGCCTTCCAAAAATTTCAAGATAATTCTGAGCCCATCCAATCTAACACTCAACAACTAGCAATAATTGGTGAGCAGTTGTGGAGGTCACTTTGATTTGTACTGCAAGTATACTTAAAGTACAGCACTTAAAATTAAAATGAGTGTTGAAGTCTGTTCCTGTGAAGGTCTGTCCTCTCTTGGTTTGGGGAATTTACTTCATATATTAAAATTCATAATCTGATTGTAGCTGGGCAGTTTGCAGTGCCACATGGAGATCTGGTGAAGTGAAGGAAAAAAGGGTTTGTCAGTATCACTGCGTATGATGTCTGTTGGCTGCATCCTACTTTTCCTCCTACTGCTTTCACTGGCCAGGTGTTTTAGTGGAAATATGCGATAAGACTCTTGTACGCTCTTTGGATGTTTTCTCCAAAACCTCTCGAATTGCAAATTCCCTCTGTCTGTCTCTTTCTCTCTTTCCTTCTGTTTGTCTAGACATTATCCCATATCTTTCTTTCCTCCCATGTGGTTATATTTTGTTTTGTTCCTCTAGGCTAACAAGTAAAGTGTTTTCTTTGTCTAGCACATCAAGTATTCAGCCCAGGAAAACCAGTTGTAGCTGCATATATTTTAACTGATGCCATCATAAGGTAGTCTTGTTTTTCTGTATGGTATCTCTGATAAAGTGTGTCCACTTTTGAAGCAGCATAATTGACTTTAACATGGAATAATGAATTTTAAAGCATCTCAAGTGACTGATGGGCTGACTAAAGCTGTTTTCTCATAAGAATTCTAGAGAATCCGGTACAGACATTGTCTGGATTTTCCCTTTCACACATGTAGCACACAACAGGAGATTATCTGTGTCAAAAGTATTCTACTTTACTGGAAATACTCTAATACTGGTTTAGTCGAGGGATGGCACCCAGGTAGAGCATGCAGGAGGCAGAACATAACAGGTAACATCACAATACGGAGCTAGTCAGTAATTTGGCCATAAACAACAGTCTCTTGCCATTCCTTGAATTTGTCTGACAATTTTGGTTTCAGTCCTAAGTAACAGAGGTTCCTGAATCTTGTCGTCTCTCTTTCGTTGCCATCTTTGTGTAAATGACCCTCTCTCTTCACCCTTCGAATATTTCGATATTTCTGGTTTACACATTGGCTCAGTTGGATATTACACAGACTGTGCACCAGGGAGCTGGTAGGGTAAAGTCCATTTAACGTAAGATCCATCTGTTTTGGATGTTTGGGTTCTCACATACAGCTCCATCCATCCATCCATCCATCCATTCTCAACAGCTTATCCATAGCTGGGTTGCAGGGGCAGCAGGTTAAGCAAAGTATTCCAGGTGCCCCTCTTCCCACCAATGCTTTCCACCTTCTTCAGGGGGATCCCAAGGCGTTTCCAGGCCAGACGAGATATGTAATCCCTCCAGCGTGTTCTGGATCTGCCCCAGGGCCTCTGACTAGTTGGACGTGCCTGGAACACCTCTAACAGGATGTGCCCCAGAGGCATCCTGATCAGATGCCCAAACCACCTCAACAGAGCCCTTTTGACACAGAGGAGCAACAGCTCTATTCCAAGCTCCCTCCAAGTGTCCGACCTCCTTACCCTAGAAGACCTTAATGAAACTGCACATTCAGGAAAAGATTTCTTTGCCTGGTATTGAGACACCGGGGCCCCTCTCTAGAGCCAGACCTGGGGGTGGGGGGCTCACCAGCGAGCGTCTGGTGGCCGGGCCTTGGGCCATGGGGCAGGTCAGGCCCAGCTTGAATGAACAACATGGAGTTGCCACCCTGTGGGCCCACATCCGCAGGGACTGCCATTGGGGCTGGGTGCATTGTGTGCTGGGTGGCAGGCAGGGGTAGGGACATGGGCGTGCTAACCCCTGGTGTCCTTTGGGTTATGCCTAAATAATTTGATGGTTGCTCTGCATGTGTGAAACAGGCTTGAAAAGCACACAGATGAGCATTTACTTGGTCACGTATTACCAGTAGCCTGTGGTGGCCAATGTCAGCCACAGTGACCACTGTCCAGCACAAGTCTCACATTATGCATTCTTTATTTCCAGAAAAAGCAGATCCTGAAACAAAAAGTAAGCATTCGATTTTTATAAATCAGGTTAACATACGTCTTTTTGGTCATACTTGTCTGCAGTGTTTGAATTTGAATATGAAAATCAGACCACAAATACTTAGCTTGTTAAGGGTTGCAGGTGTGTGAGATGGTTAAAAGCACTTCATACTCTTAACGTTGATAGCAATTAACTCAAAATGCCATTTGAACTCATTTGAGGCTCTTGAGATAACATGGGTGAAGTTTTCTTCAGCTTGCAGCTTTTTCAAATACACCTTTTCTCACAAACAGTAAAGCTGCATAATGTATTATGTGTTTTCAGTCAAAAGCGTTGCTCTCATATGCCCCAGAGAAGAGGAAAAGACTGGGTAGAGTGAGACAAACTGTAATAAGTGAGCCTTCTGTCAAGAGACAGGACAAAATGTATCCTTTAATGCAGTATTTACCCCATAAGCCCCTTTTGGGCTCTTGGTCAGGTTGAGAAAAAGGATGTGTTTCCTACGATCCTTTGGAGCAGCCTGGTGTAAACCTGTGCCTTTTAAACACATTCTCTTGGTGAGTTATTCATGTGAGGCCTTGCTGTGATTTATCCTTCTTTTATCCATTAGTTTATTTGAAATTAATCATCCCCTACACATAACAAGAAGCATTCCTTGTTTGAACTTGTAGTATTCAGGGGGTCGGGGACATTAGTGTCCTAAACCCCCCAGTTTCCCAGTAATTCACCACCTGAAAGCTGACCTGCATCTCAACAAGGTTTTCCCTTATGGAACAAATGCAGCATATGTCTCCATCTCTTCTTTATGTTTTCCTTTGTCACTCTCCATCTCTGTCTCTCTCTGCCATCTCTGCAACCTCGTTGAGATTCCTAGCAGGCACTGGTGAGGCGTCAGGAAACAAAGAGACACTAAACGAATAGACAGATTGTTAATTTCCCTCCTCTGGGCACAGACTGCACAGGGTTGAAGTCCAATTCTCTTTGGAGACAGGGCAAAATACTGTCACTTTGTTAGCTTCTTGACCATGTCAATCTGTCTCTCTATCTGACTCTGTCCTGTCTCTCCATCCTTGACTTCCGCCTTTCCACTTTGACATATTTTCCACCCCCTCTGTCCTTCTCCCCCTCACTGTTTTTCTATCTCTGCCTCCCTATCGGGCAAAGTAAGATAAAAATAAATCCTGACACATTGTATATTAATAATATATTGAATATGAATTAGATAGGAGGGATGAGTCAAGCTGTGCTGGAGCATTTTTTTATGAAGTCAAGGAAGTCGCTGATTAAGAGTTTATTGAAGCAGAGTGGCTCCCTCAGAACCGTAAGAGCACTAATGCACAGGATGATTTGTTTAGCTCAAACTGTTTTTCTATGACCAGTTATTATTATTATAAGATATGCACTCATCTAAAGCTATTACATTTTCCACAGAAAGTATTCTTCAGCTGCAGCTTTTTGTCATAATCTGTAGGATTTCAGTCCTAGATTATATACATCCATAGTTACTGTGGTAACAGCAAGTGTGGTTTGAAGGTCTAGTGTGTAGGATTTAGTGGCATCTACATGTAGTGGTAAGGTTACAGCACGTAAACTTCCTGTTTGCCAAGCATGTAGGAAAACTTTAGTGGCCGATGCAAAAATGCAAATGGCCCTATGTAGAGCAAGTGTATGGTTTGTCCATGCTGGGCTGCTGTAGAACAATATGGTAGGCTCCATGGATAAGGACCTACTCTATATGTAGTTATAAATGGCTCATTCTAAAGCATCACAAACCCAACAATCTTAGTTTTAGGGGATTATAAACTACTAACAACATTGTTATGAATATTACATACCATTTCTGCCAACAGATGCCCCCAAGTCCAACACACTGGACCTTTTATACAACAGCAAACACTCCTTTAGCAGCTACTTGTCAGAAATACATCAAAAGAGCAACTATGTATCTGTGTAATATCACCACACAAACTGTGGTTGTATGTATTAGTAAAGAAGTCAGTCAATATCTTTCATTTGCATTGGCAGAATACAACTCTGACATGTTGTAAACAAACTAAACTGTAAACAGTGAGGCTGTTATCAACAACAACAAACTAGATGGATTAAATACTGCACAATTTCATGTTAATCCTGTCTCTCCTGAATGTGAAGGTAATTTGAAAATACACCGATCAGCCAAAACATTAAAACCACTGGTGTGAGAAGTGAATAACATTGATTATTTCCTTACAATGCAATGTCAGCTGGGAAACCTTTGGTCCTGGCATTTATGTGGATGTGCTCCCTGTACCCACATACTACTGTGGACCAACCAAGTACCCCTCCTCATGGCAATGGCATTCCCTGATGGCAGTGGCCCTCCAGCAGGACATTGCATCACGCTACACTGCAAAAGCTGCTCAGAAATGGCCGGAGAAATGTGACAAAAGATCAAGGTGTCAACCTGGCCTCCGAATTCCCCAGACCTCAATCTGATCGAGCATCTGTGGAAGGTGCTGGTACCACACCTTAAAGCCCACAGGGGTAAAGGATCTGCTGCCAACACCCTGGTGCCAGAAACCACAGATCACCTCCCAGATGTCCTGTGCCTTGACATGCCAGAGCCAAACCTAATCCAAGGAGGGCCCATTTTGGACTAGGGTTACCTCTGGGGTACCGACACGTCCCATGGATGCTCGATCAGATTGGGATCTGGAGAACTTTGGAGGCCAGGTCGATGCCTTGAGCTCTTTGTCACATTCCTGGAGCCATTCCTGAGCAGTTTTTGCATTGTTACACAGACGCTGATGACGTCAGCACGCAGGCTGACTCTGTCGTTTGTGAACATTCCCATAGGAAAGTTGTAATAGAACTAGCGCTGGCTCCCAGCGGCAGTGATGTGATTGGATCTGTGTACTTCCGTACTTCCTCGACCAATGGCTGATTAGCTTTGCCTTACACACGCCCCTCGACCAATGGCTGATTAGCTTTGCCTTACACACGCCTACACCGGAATTGCTGTTCCCCGAATTCTTGTCCGTAGTACAACAGAAAAGGAAGCGTTCAGTGCATCGCAAGAAGAGATTAAAATGGATATGATTTCATTTGATTCAGCTATATTGCAGAGCTGCAACATCTCTGTTACATGTAACACACGTGCCACACCTATGGCAACGCCGTCACGTGGTCTGGATATCCCCGCCCATTTCAATTACAAAACGAAAGACGAATGTCCCCAGACTCCCATTCCAAAGTAAGGGAGGCTGGTCACGCGAGACTATGCACTGTCCTACTTGGTGGGCTACTGCCATCAGGGAATGCCGTTGCTATGAGTGGGTGTACTTGGTCTGCAACGGTGTTTGGGTGGGTGAAGTGTGTCAAGTGGCATCTACAAGAATGCCAGGACCAAAGTTTCCCAACAGAAAATTGCATTGTGATGAAATAATCAAACTTCACCCACTAGTGGTTTTATATACACACATATATACATATATATTTACTGAGTAAAATTAGCTGATGAATCACTCGTGGAAAAACAGCAAATCAGACTCAACAACATGAAAACCAGTGATGCTGATCAGGGAATAAAATCAAATGCTGCTTTTTCCATCCATTGCCAGAGGTGCTGCACTGTTAATCAAACTTAATTATGACTAAAGCCTGTCAGCCTGTCACACAACTAAACCAGCCGTAAACATTCCACACACTAAGGCTGAGCTGTACCTGATTCATATCTCCCCCAACCAGCTGACCAGCCTCATACTACAGTGTGTAGCACGGTGCTGCTTATGCCTAGGAATACTATATGGATGTAATGATCTATCAGTCTGAATCGATCATTTATTTAATGATCAACAATTGAATATCATTGGTGCAAAGTGAAAACATCGATCCATATCAGCATCTTTAGATTAGGCCTTTATTTTTAAATTAAGTGTAATAGTCAAACAGTGCCAGGCTGATAATGGCAAGGGGCCAAGAAAAAGGCAATAAGGACAATGCTATTTACTCAGGAATAAATCAGCAGCGTGGAAATATTTAGGATTTTGGAGAAAATACGGTTCAACATACAAGCACACCATATGTAAACATTGCTTTTATGAGATAAAATACTCAGGAAACACGACACACCTGCCTGGCTGGGCATCTCACAATGCAACATTACCTGCTCTGTTTCAACAATGTTATAAAAACAGGCTGGAATTCAACCGTGCTGTCCTGTCAGGAGAAGCAGTGACTTGAACCAACAGTGAGTCAGAAGTACAAATAATACTTGTAATTTGTTAAACTATGAGTAGAGAAAAAGTCTGCTAGCTGCTAGGTTAATTTATGCTATGTAAACATGCTAAAGCTAATAATGAGTCACTAGCAAAAAACAATTGTTTTGACTATGAACCTTAAACAGTTGTTATTGAGCTGGATTTTATACTTTTGTTAAATGATGTTGTTGTTAACCCATGTTTTACGGCTGTTTCCCATAAAACATGGGAAGTTTGCCTTCAGAGCAATTTGACATTTTAGGAAAAAGATCATGATTTAGGTTAAAATGAAAAGATTTCTTCCAGAAAGGCCACGAAGGCTAACTCATTCCATGTACTGTTTTATGTGTGTTACTGGAGTCAATTTCAAGTGCACTTTACTGCACTTAACCAGTTACAATTATTTACAGTATTTATGTGTTTTGATTTTTAATGACTGATATAATCGTGTATCAATCGCAGGCTCCTACACTGAATCAAATCAGAATCTTGTCACAGCAGATTTTGTGATAATAGCAAATACTGTATCGTTATCCATAGAATTGATGTAATATTGCATTGTGATGATGCTATTGATTTACACCCACAGCATATGGAAGTTTTTCAGTTGAGAAAATGTGGCCCTAAAGGAAAGGGCTGTCTGACGGCAAGGAGGAGTGGTGAAAATATTCTCAATATAGCATCCACTCAGACTGATATGGATTTTTTTTTTCGTCAGGCCTTTTGTAAGTGGCTAAAGTGTGTTTTGCTGCTGACCCCATCCAGAGCAATGCAATCCTCAGCTTCAGTGGTAGTACTCCTGCCGACTGCCATCTACTGTAGGTATATCACTGACTATGAAGAAGTACCTCATACAGCCCCACTTCAAAAATGTGAACTAACCCTTTAAAGTATATTGGTAACAGCAAAGTGACAAAACAGATAAGATCAAGAGTTCAAAAGTCTTCCAAAGTTCAAAAAGTCCAAGGCTGATTCATTTTCCATTTGACAGACCTGGATGTTTTCTTGGTTATATTTGTTTTCAATTCATTATTCATGCTTAAAAACAAGTACATTCCCTGGGAATATGAGTGGTCAGTTACAATTGTGAAATCCACTGGATTTAAATATGAGTATAGTAGAGCTTAGCTACAGTGGGAACCCGCTAAAGGACGCAAATATGCCACCCTTCCAATCAGATCCCTAAGATTTAATACATTTCCTTTAGATACACGACATTGAAAACCATACAAATTATATTTAAAAAGTCCTTTCACTCTGTTTGAGTGGGTGCCTCAATACCCTTTTGGGTATTCAGAATTTATTTTGCAATACAATTTGACTCTGATCAATTTCCATCACAAATTTGACCATCTGTCATTTGCACTCCAATGTTCTCCAGGATCTACTGTGTGTTACGTTGAGTATCTTGGCTGTCAGTTGCCACTGTATTTAGCCAGACCTCATAGGTTGGATGTGTGGCAAAAACAACTCAGAGCTGATCACTGCCAGCCCCGGAAAAGAGGCAGAAAACTTTCTTTCCAGTGAGCCGTCAGCTGAGTCAGATGATACAGAGTGAGTTCCAGCAGAGCTCACTTAAGAGGATTGTGGGCTACAGTTCATGAACAAGAGTAAGTGACATTTTTAAACATTTGTCATTATTTACGGGAAACTGATTGCTACAGAACTGACAACACAGATGCAACAGTGCCCAAGTGACCAAACAGTGTTCACAAAACACTGCAAGATGTTGCGGCATTGCTGTCAGGAGATGGAAAAAATCCAAATTATTGCCAGCACTAAAGCCACTCTGGCGCTTCCTCTCCCTCCCCGCCCACTCATTTCCACTAACTTTCACTTACCTGAGAGCCGCGTTAGGTGTTGAACCTTTGATTTGCCTTGAATGTCATACATCTGTGCTGCAAAATGATATCTATAAAAAGACACAACAGCTCCACAAAGAACAGATGGTACTGTGTTTTTTATGTTTAGCTGCTATTGTTTACATTGTGAAACACTGGAGAAAACATCTAAAACATGTTGTTTACTGGATTAGACCTGCACATACGGACAGTCTTTGCTCCAAGTTAAATCATTGTGATAGATGTTGTGATTGATGACAGAGGTTGAGTATGGACAGATGAAACAAAGACAGATTGGGGGATGAAGTTGTTATGCTTTGTATCTATTTCTGTTTACATTTTCTTTTTTTCGGCCTCTCAAAGTTTTGTTAGAAAACTTATCACACTTTGTGGACAGAGAAATTTGTATTGTGTATGATCACTTAACATTAGCTATGTAAAAAAATGCATGAGCACCAGACAGACAGAGTTATCTGATATAGATATAGAGATGATTTTGGCGTCACCTCTTATCCCAGGTGACCAATGGGCAAAACTCCCCAAATGTCAGTGTTGTATGTTATATTCTGTATGATGGTGGTCTATACATCGCTGGTAGCGAACCGAGAAGGGGTGATCTATCTTTTATCTTTGACAAACAATTAATTCCAATTAAGTCAACTCTCTGAGGAGTGCAATGGTGCCCAAGCTAAATCCAGCTCAAGTGTTGCTGGTTTTTCATCGGGGTGGCCAGATGGGGCCTCTGAAAATCTTGGGGCGGCACACCAAAACCAAAATTCATAAGCAAATTTCATGGATTAGATTATGTTGTTGAGGTATGTAGGCTAGGTGAAAACTATGTCAATATGAGAGTTAAAAAACTTTGGTTTCTTATTTTGCAGGTAAAATTACGTTTTATCTGATGTGCACAGACTAATAACGATACAGTTAACATTTTGAGTTCCACAACAATCATGTTTTACTGTGTTGTATTCAGCAGACTTGGCGTGCTCACTCAAAAAGTCTCAAAAAAGTAATAGGGTGCCGGTCCAAAGAATCACAGAAAAGTACAAAACCTGACAGCACTCACTTATAAGTGTAACACTTATAACCGTCCGGCTATGAGCTGAAACGCGTCCGTTTATCTGCTGCTGTGCAGTTTATTAAATTAAAAGTGTAACACTTATAAGTGAGTGCTGTCAGGTTTTGTACTTTACTGTGTTGTATATCTGTTTGTACATGATAGGTGCTCTGTTGTTCTTTAAATAGGCTGGTTGTTACTTTCATTAAGAAGACAAAATGTACTTTAGCTTTATAATAGCTTAATTATTAATAGTTCATTACTAGCTTTAATCTGAAGGAGTACAGTAATCGTGAGGAGCAATACATTTATTGGAAACAAGCCTTTGCAAGTTTAAGGGAGACTCATGGATACCCATCAAATCCATTGTCATTCAGATATCTTGAAATGAGAGTTAAAGGAACTAGTTTTTCCCTCGCCAAAATTTAGCCAAACTTTAGAGAGTTATTTGGCCCCCTTCCCGACAAGGTAGCATGACATGTTTGCTACCAACCAATGACTTAGGTTATCTAGTTTCATAAGTGCCACTAACCCTAACCATAGCTTAAAAAATGAGCGCCACAGCCTATTAAAAACAGTAATGATGGCCCCCAATTACTTAAACCAGATGGAGGCCAGTGGGGGTGGGGGCAGTTGTATCAGAGTGGTCATGCTCCCTCTGGCTTCTCCCTTTATTACTACCTGCATTACAAGTGCTTTCACTGTTAAAACTAGAAGTACATCTTGCTGATTATACTTCCATACTTTTACTGAGGTATTTGAGTGAAGGACTTGTAGTGGTGTGTCTTTTATATTGTGTTACGGTTATTTTTAAGCAAAGGACTTAGGTCCTTCTTCTATCACTGACTATATATTTTACAGAATCTTTATTTCATTAGCTATAATTGGGGCTCTTGGAGAAGCAAATGGAAGGCTGTAAGTAAATATGAAATACAGGCACAAACAGCAGGGAAGCTACATGTAATGTCATGCAACTAACCTCGCAATGCCAACACTAGAACAAGTACAAATGCAAAGACTTTTCTTTGCTTGTTTACAGTATATGTATAGAATGTATAACACATTAGTTGCAGGACACAAGCTAATAGACAAACAAATATATTATTGGGATGAATATATATCCATCAAATTTTGGTCACAAATTTGTTAAAATCCATGTTTGTGAGCACTTCCCTTTGCCAAGATAGTCCATCCACCTGGCAGTAGTGATGGTGGAATGAAGCCTCATGAAGCATTTTCTTTATTTTCTGAGCCCACTAGATGGCGCTCTTGGTTTAAAGAGAGAGGCTAAAAGAATGGAAATCTGGTGTGTCTTAAACCTTTTGTTGAAGAAAAAGCACCATCTATTGGGCTCAGAAAATAAAGAAAATGATTCATGAGGCTTCATTCCACCATCACTACCTGACAGGTGTAGCATATAAAGATGCTGATGAAACAGCATTATTACTACACAGTTGTGCTTTGGGGTGGTCACAGTAGAAGGTCACTCTAAAAATGTGCAGTTTGGCGACACAACACAATGCCACAGATGTCCCAAGTTGTGTCTTTTTTTTAAAGATTTTTTTTTTTTGGCTTTTGCCTTTATTCGATAGGACACTTTTGAGTGTGAAAAGGGGGATGACGTGCAGCAAAGGACTGCAGGCTGAAAACAAATGGTAAGGACATTGCCTTTTACATGGGACACCTGCTCTACCCATGGAGCTACTGGGACAGCTACAGGGAGCATGTTACTAGCACGCTGACAGCAGGAATGTCCCCCAGAACTTTGGCCCCTCAGCTGAATGCTCATTTCACTCCAAAGTCTCCAATGTCTTTTCCCTGAATTTGGCAGTACATCCAACTGTCCTCAGAACTGTACAAGTTGGTCACAACAAAGAATTGCAGTCAGGTCAAGACCCTGTTGAGGACAATGAGCATGCAGATGAGCTTCCGTGAGCTTCCTGGCTGCAGAAATTCATAGGTTGTGCTACCCGATTATTACATCAGCTGTTCGGGTGGCTGGTCTCAGACTACCTTGCAGGTGGGGGAACTGCGTATTGGTTCGACAGCCCATTGGTTCGACATCCCATTGTTCCGACCATATTAAACTCATTGTTCCGAAGTCCGTTCCGAAATCATCATGATGCCCTGTGGTTAAGGTCTGGTTAGGTTTAGGCACAAAAACCACTTGGTTAGGGTCAGGAAAAGATCATGGTGTGGGTTAAAATGAAAAAGAAAGTGACAAACACATAAGCCGTGAGCCTGCTCCGCCTCAAGCCGGTCGCAGCGCACCATACGCCCGCCACGAGCCGTTCAGCACCGCGGACAGTCGGACTAATGGGATGTCGAACCAATGGGCTGTCGAACCAATGACATGGACCCGCAGGTGGAGACACTGGATGAAGAGTTCCTGAGCTGGTGTGGTTACACCTGGTCTGTGGTTGTCAGGTTGGTTGGATTTGCTGCCAAATGAACAGAGATGACACTGGAGATGGCTTATGATAGTGAAATGAACAGTCAGCTCACAGGCAACAGCTCTGGTGGACATTCCTGCAGTCAGCATGCCAACTGCATGCTCAACACTCGTGACATCTATGGCATTGTGGTGTGTGACCAAACTGCACATTTCAAAGTGGCCTTTTATTGTGACCATCCCAAGGCACACCTGTGTAGTAAGGATGCTGTTTAATGAGCATCTTGATATGCCACACCAGGTGGATGAATTTTCTTGGAAAAGGAAAAGTGCTCACTAACATGGATTTTAACAAATTTGCAACCATACATACATAGAAATTTATCTTCTGAGTGCATAAAAAATCTTAGCTCTTTAACTTACACCTGTTAAAATAATTGGAGCACAAAAAGCGTAGGAAATGTCACCTGTTGATTTTAATCTGTGAGGCAGCTGATTCATTGACAGCAATAAAAAGTGTCCTGGATCTACATGTCAAAATAAAAGCCCATCCACATCATGTCTTCATGAGGGGGCTGGTAAATTAAAAGCCCCCTGCTGACCACCACATGGTACTGTTGATGGTAGTTTGTTTGGGCTGAGATGTGACAGTGATTGATGCCCAGGTGCCATGCAGCAAATTGTCCATTTCCTACACACTCACACAACGATATGCACAAATGCTTGCATGCATCAGTAAACACACAGAGTAAATGCCCACCCGCATGCTTACTCGCCCAGCACCTTCTTTATTACGCTTGCATACACACACGCACTCACACACAGACACACACCCACACACACACCAAAGCTCATACACTAAAGGTCTGTCCACTCCCTCTCTCACACACACACACACACACACACACACACACACACACTCAACACTAGACACCTCTTATTAGCCACTGCAGATGTCATGAGTGGACTTTCTGCCCACTAAGAAAGACCACACCCACGTGTTTCTTACACACAACATACCTCCACCAGTGCCCCTCCAACACACATTTTCCCAACTCCCCCCTATATGTGTCAGCAGTGGATTTTTGCCCCCCTTAAGTTAAATCGAACAGCTCAGGCTTTGGGCTGATAGGCCAATTATCGAGTGTTAAATCCCGGATTGTCGACCCCCCCAGTTGGATTAGTGGGCCTGTCAATCACCTTTGGCACTAATCCAGATAAAAGTCACATGGGACTGAGAGACACAGAGACAGAGGTCGATGTAGTCCGTTGGCAAAGCGTATGACTTACCCTTATCTTCAGTCATCTTCCTCTTAGTCTCACCTTTTTAGTTTCTCTTTGGACCTTTTCCTTAGTGCTTTTATTGTTGCCACGTCTATGATAGTCTGATGTCTCTTTCCTTTTCCCCTGGAGTGCGTCATCAAAGGAGTTTTGTTTGTTTTTGCTCGTTTCAAGTGAATTTTAAAGCCGTATTTATCGATTGTTGGCCTCTAGGGGGCAGTAACATATCAAAACAGGCTGACAGACACACAGCTTTTACATACAGTGTAATCACATCACAAACTTGCTAGTCTGCTAGAAAATAATTGGCTACTTACCCATCCAGTAGACTCTGAACATTATCATTTCACAAGAGTTGTGTCTCTGGCAACCTGATAATTGTGCATCCAATATTCCCCAGTATTTCAACTCTGTTTTCATCATGACCAGCTCCTGAGAAAAAATATCTTGGTCGTGAACTGCTAAATGCTCCACTATAATCACCAGCCGCCACTCCATCATTTTGTCTGTCTGCCATTTGGTTTTAGGCGGATAGTGTATAGTGTGTTTATCATGAATTTTCTGTCTGAAATAGCTCCAGGATGATGAGAGTAGTAAGACTCAACCTTATGGTAAACGTGAAGAGATACTATAAGTAAGAAGAGGCTAAAAAGGTCGGGGAAGCTACAGAGTTGGCTGAAGATTTTCTGCAGGTTCATCAGAAGCAGCAACACCTTTCACATTGCAGGTAGTCATTTGAATCATTATGTCATGATCCTGGGTTTGTCTATATTATGTTGTCCTGTGGATTTGTGTAGGAGTTTTCTGTTTGTTTTCCTTGTTTCATGTCAGTCATTCATGTTTAATCTGCTTCGTGTTTTGTAGATTCTCTCTTCATGTGTCGTGTCTGGTTTTACTTTCTGTCTTTGTGTATTTTCCCACCTGTTTTCTGTCACACCTGTCTCGTTAGTCCTTCCCTGTTCCCAGAGTCTTTCCTTTACACCTGGGTCCTATTTCAGAAAATAGGATTAGTGAAAACTCTGAGTATGTTCGGAAACTCAGAGTTTTCGGTTTCACAAAGCCAGGTCAGCATAACCCTGAGTCAGTTACTATGGCAACGTACTCCATGAAGCAAACCTGCAAGCCAGCAGGTTTGCTTCATCTAAGCCTGAGGCTCATCGCCTGCTCTGAGCATGTAGCAGGAAAGAGAGACATGGCGTGTCCTTGTCTGAATGAAGTCGTGGACGTTGAGGCAGTTTATTCAGAGGCTGTTGCATAAGGAGAAAGTGATTAGACCCCATTTGGATGTCTCCTAGGAGGAGTGTCTGTATGAAAGATACAATTTCACCTCACCTCTATCACAATCTAACAATCTGTTCCACCCAGATATATCAAATATTACACATCCTGGATTTACATCATCATCGGAGCTAATTCTATGCATTACCCTTTGATTCTTCGGCAGTGGCAGTTTTCTTTATAACATCAGAGATAATGAACACATCAGAGAGGCAATGGTTTGTCAGGCCGTAAGAAAAGTGACTTTAGCCCGTTTTTGTGGTTTTCAATGGACAAACAGAAAAAAATTATCTTGAAAAAAAAAAAAAGAAGATTAATTCCACTGAACTGCAGGGTTGTCAGTGTTAATAAATTGATCTCTGTGGATACATGATGCAGTGATTCATGAATACTTTTCATATATTTAAAGATTCCATGGTGTAATTGGCTCATTTATGCAACTCAACATCCAAATCATAGCTCCATCTGAGCATAAAGGAGATTACGTGACTCGGAAGTCATTTCACAGCAATTCAGTTAACCCAAGATATATAGCAAATTATATTAAAATGTATGAACACTGTTAAGATTTAAAACTGTTCTATATTTTCTGACAATTAGACACATTAACGCATCACATTACATAACGTCGCTTCACATTACCTATTAACACGTTCTGCAGTCTTTTCCTATCACACCTCATGCTGTTCAGCTGCAGCCGCTGTGATAGATTTTTTTTTTTTTCCATGTCTTCATTAGCGGTCATTAAAATCTCTGATTCAGTTGGGATGAAGAAAGTGGCTCAGCTTTTAACTCTGCTTTCTGCCACTGCGAATCATGTTATCTGCACTCCACTGATGATGGCTTGTGGTGCTCACCATGAACGCGCTTTCCATAGGCTGAACATACTCAGAGTTGATTTGACTAAATCTGATCAGCTGTTCTGGAACCGAAAACTCAAGAGTTTCTCCGCTCAGGCTCAGTCAACTCAGGGATCAGGATTAGGTTCAGAGTTTGTTGAGCCTGCTTTCTGAAATAGGGCCCAGGTAACGGAAAGTCTAAATGAAAGCAGAACACAAAATAAACTGAAAACCAACCAGGAAAAATACAATGAACTCGGGGTAAAAAAAATCTAAACACAAGACATCAGGCAGGATACGGAGCATGGACGACATCAAGAACACAGAGAAAAGCACAGTTATAAGGCAGTGATGAACACAGGCGAGAATGCAGCATTGACCACAGACAACCTGACAAAAACCTATGGGAAACACACAGATATATACACACACAGAAAACTAATCACAAGACACAGCTGGATTAGGAGGACATGGCAAAAAGGAGGAAATGAAGATTGGCTAACAACAAGGGTGTGGAGGGGAACACTGGGGTGGAGCAAAGAAGACTAATACAGAATGGGGCTGTGTTTCTTTTTTTTCTTTTTCTTTTTTTTTTTTATCCCAAAAGCACTGGGCAGCAACTCAAAATCAAACACAAAGGTGTTGTACAGACTAGTAAAAGTTGAAATGACTTCCTATTCAGGTAATCTCCTTTATTCTCAGATGGAGCTATGATTTGGATGTTGAGTCCCATAAATAAGACAATTACACCTGCGAGCCAGCAGGTTTGCTTCACAGAGTATGTTGCCATAGTAACTGACTCGGGGTTATGCTGAACTGGCTTTGTGAAACAGAAAACTCAGTTTCCCTCATCTCAGGCTAACCATACGCAGAGTGTCTGCTAATCCTGCTTTCTGAAATAGGGCCGTGCTGTATCTGGATGTTTTTCTATAGGCTGTATTGAAGCTCGATTTTTGTTAAAACCTCAACCAGTCTGCATTTGTGACACATTATTATGTAGCAGATACATAAAAATTTCACAACTTACCAACAATGCTGTGATTTTGGTGGCACAGTCACCACTGGAAACACAGCGATGTCTAGGTAAAAACAACTGCTTTTGTTGTTTTTTGTTGTCGAGTAGTGGTGTGTAGTGGTCTGCAGCTTGGCAGGCATCTTGCTTTTCATGGCACTCTATGGGCAGGAAACACAACGATGTCTTAGTAGAGAATATCCCCTTTTAATGACACTATCCTTAATGGAAACACAGAAACAGGTTCCAAAAAAATCTATATTCAGTGACCAAACAGCTGCTGTAAATACAGTGATGACTCGCTAAAAACCACTGGTTTTATAGTCTATTGGTCTTGAACAGTGATCTGCAGCTTGAAAGGCATCTTGGCTACGTCACATGTCATCCACCATCCCCTCCACCTAGCAGTAGTCTGGGGCCGTTAGTGGCCGTTTTGGTAATGAACCGGAACCAGGGCGAGTGAGACAGGATCCGGAATTCGATGGATGCGCCTTTCCGTCAAAATAAAAGCACCAAGCTAATAAAAATGCAGTGAATCTTTTAATTTAAAGGATATAATTTACAAGAAAAGCCCCAAGCCATTAAGTTAATCGATTTTCTTACACCCCTCATCACCCCAAATCGATGGTACGCCAGAATTTAAAGTTTTACTTTGGTGAACACTTTTACTTTGGTGAATTTGGTGAATTCCGCATCCGCTCTCTAGACCGGAACCAGAATCCAGACAAAATTCAGAGTGAATAAAAACCAGGCTCTTTACTTTATGTGAAGAGCCTGGTGACGCGAGGCTACCTAGCAGTGACAAAGTCAGCTCACTTTAGAAATGTAGTTGCCTCTCATCATGATCAGGAAAACAACTCACCAGTCTGTAAACACTCCTTCTGCCAACTTTTGCTAGCTAGCTGCCAGCTAGCTGCTAGCTAGCCATGTTGAGGATTTCAAATGTCAGCATTAGTAAACATAAAGGAAAGATAAGGAATAAACACCAGCTGAACTGGCATCCTGCTAGCCATTGTAGAGATGTTGGAAATAAATTGGACGACCTCCATGCCACATCAGTTTCCAACAGGATATCAGGAACTCTAACGTCCTTTGATTCACCAGAACTTGGCTAAATCCTGGACAGCCCCATTTAACCAGGAGAATCTTTTCCTATATGCCAATCAGACACAGCAAAGGACTCTGGCAAGACAACGAGAGGAGGCGTGTGCTTTATGGTAAATAAAGACTGGTGTGTTTGTGGGATTGTAAGCTGCTCTTCATTCCTGCTGTGGATCACTCTGTGGGAAGAGCAACCACATTGCTGCCTTGTTGAGGTCTGGATGTGTGGACAGTTAAATCATTCCACAACTGGAAACCATGGATTGCAAGAACCATCCGGAAACATGGACAAATATAAAGCAGCAGTCATCAATGTAAGAAGAGGCAAAATGGATTAAATTACAGTTCACAAGTTAAAGGAGCTGAATGGATCACATTTCACTGGAGTTGTACCTTGTAAAATTCCATGTGACAGATAAAAGACTGAACTGAATGAACATATGAAAAGTACAAATGTAACAATCATTTGCATCATTTGTTTCTGACAAACATATAAGCCTTAAGTTAGTTTCTTTTTAACATTCAAGAACTCTGGGAAAATTCTTCCATTTGCATCCCATCTTTGTCAATCAATACTTCCTAAGACACATAAAATACTTGAGTGGAAAATCAGCTTTACTGACACAGTGTGCTGTTTGGTTATCATCACCGAATAGATGTGTGTTGTGATGTTTGCTTTTGTAGATCAATACCCCTTTGATTCAAATCTCGGTGGAAATCACTTGGGACAGAGAGACTGAAAAGAGGGACTGGCATTTCTCATCTCCTTGTCTCATCTACTGTTTAGTGTTTGATTTGCTTCTGTGCTTCTATCCCCTCGTCTTTCTCCAACCACCTTTAAATAATCCAAAGACCTATTAATATCACCCAGTTGAGTGAAAATGCCACGGCTAATGCAGAGGTGTGCTCGCAGCTTCAGACGAGGAGTCCACTTCAGCACTTATCCAGTCGCAGGGGAGGGCAAGATAGAAGAGAGAGAGGGAGACAGACTTAATTTACACCTGGTATTAAGATGTGATCTGCATGTGTATATGCTATGCAGATAATGAGCAATCTGATCACACCCTTGCATTTACACCTGACTTGAATAGCCTATACATTGCTGTCTGCACAGTGTCTGCATTATGGCTGTAATTTATTTTTCTCTACTTTTGATGACTTGTGACTTGACTTGACAAAAAATATAAGACTTGAGACTTGACTCGGACTTGGAAGTTAAAGACTCTGGACTTGACTTGTCTTGAGACACGATGACTTGAATGACTTGAGTGTTATTCACATCATTTTTTCAGTCTGAATATGAAATTAATAAATTAATTTAAAAAATAATGTCGATTACCCGGTAGGAGCGCAGGCTGAGAATGGCGTTGTCATGATTGGATCACTATCCTGTCAATCAGTCATGCCCTCTCTATGTACCTTACGTGTTTATTGGAGAAACGGGCCCTCTTATATCAGATAGGCATCAACATGTCAGCGGGAGGGGTACCGAGAGTCATCGTCTTCGGCTTTCGGAATTACCATTATTACGGCAAAAGACGAACAGCACAGTGCAAGACATGCAGTATAAACATCTCGGACAGCCAGGCGACAACTTCAAACTTTGTTCGTCATTTGAAGAGCCATTCTGCCCAGTAAGTGCTTGTCAATTAGATAATATTATCTGGTTAGTCGGTAGTTAGCTAACGTTAGCTTGATACGATACGGGGGTGGGGTGGGGGGGTGGGTCGATTTGGTGGAACTTGTTTTTTAATTTATTTGCTAACATTAACCCCAGAAAACGTGAGCGAACATTCCGACCGGTTCATCACAAGACCCGCTGTACGTTTTTTGAACAAGCAACACAGGGTTAAATGAGCTAAATGGGTGATTTTGGCCGCTGCCTTGGTTAGTGTGTGTGTGTGTGTGTGTGTGTGTGTGTGTGTGTGTGTGTGTGTGTGTCTGCGTGTGTGTGTGTGTCTGCGTGTGTGTGTGTGTGCGCACATGCATGGGGGTCGTCCCTGCAAAGTAAACATTGCAGGTAAAATTACAATAATAAGGTGACTTGACTTGACTTGACTTGACTTGACTTGCCCAAGAAAAAATGACTTGGGACTTACTTGAGACTGAAAGGTTAAGACTTGAGACTTACTTGAGACTTGCACATGTGTGACTTGGTCCCATCTCTTTTTTTTTTTTCTTTTTTTTTAAAGATATTTTTTAGGGCATTTTTGCCTTTAATTGATAGGACAGTCAAGTGTGAAAGGGGGAGAGAGAGAGGGAGTGACGAAGGGCCGCAGGCTGGAGTCAAACCCGGGCCGCTGCGGCAACAGCTTTGTACATGGGGCGCCTGCTCTATCCACTAAGCCACCAACGCCCGTACTTGGTCCCATCTCTGCCATTTATCAATCTCGATTGTTTTGGTGTGAGTTGCCGAGTGTATCGAGAGATATCAGCCATAGAGATGTCTTTCATCCCTGGAATATAATGGAACTAGATGGTTCTCAGCTTGTTCTGCTCAAAAAAAAAAAAAAAAAACCTAGAAAATGTCCACATAAATGTCTTTCCAAAAATCATGACCTGCCTTCTTGAGATAATCCATAGATCTAGTTTGGTTTAATGTAGGAACCATTTACTTTCTACTAAGCTACACCTGCAAACCCTGTCGAGTGCATCTACTCATGGATGAGAAGCTCATGTTTGTGACAGCATGGGATGTAACAGGAGTGGCACCTGGTGTGGTCTTCTGCTGCTGTAGCCCATCTGCTTCAAGGTTGGACGTGTTGTTGGTTCAGAGATGGTCTTCTGCAGACCTTGGTTGTAACGAGTGGTTATTTGAGTTACTGTTGCCTTTCTATCATCTTGAACCAGTCTGGCCACTCTCCCCTGACCTCTGGCATCAACAAGGCATTTTCGCCCAGAAAACTGCTGCTCACTGGATATTTTCTCTTTTTCAGACCATCCTCTGTAAACCCTAGAGATAGTGTGAAAATCCCAGTAGATCAGCAGTTTCTGAAATACTTAGAGAAGCCTGTCTGGCACCAACAACCATGTCACGTTCAAAGTCACTTAAATCACCTTTCTTCCCCATTCTGATGCTCAGTTTGAACTTAAGCAGATCGTCTTGATCATGTCTGCAGGCCCAAAAGCATTTACTCATGATTACATGGGATATTTATGAATTCTGGCGCATTACTTTTCATAGGTATACGTGCAGTACAGTACATGAGAAGAGGCTGTATAAAGCTATATTAAGTAGTTATAGCAGACATGTTGACAAATGCTGCTTATTTATTCTTCCAACAGACATAGAGCAAGATATTCATTTAAAGTTGAGTTTCAGGACACTTGACAAATGTAAGTCCAATACTCACTCTTTTTTTTTTTTTTTTTTGCTTTGTTTTGTCCTCTACTGTACAAGCTCCTGAGGGAAATAATCGAAACTGTCATCTTAAGAAAAATGACAGCATGAGTTGCTTCATCAAATGGCCAATAACAACACATGTTCATGTTGGAGTCACAAAGCCCTCTAGCTGCTGTAGTAATTAGGACTCAGCTGAAAAGCAATGGAGGAAGTCAGGTGACGTTATTATTGGCAGGAGGAGGCAGGAGGTCGGGGAGGATGTATGGATCAACAAAACATTGGACTTCAATATAGGAAACCGCTTTTTGGACCCATGAAAAAACATTCTGATGTTAGCTAGACCCCCTCCTTTGTGTAATGTTGTACAAAGAGAGTTCTGAGTGTGCAGGAGCTCCCAATGACTCAGCAAGTGATGAAATAATACGAACAAAAAGTAACATCTAGTGGCAATCAGTGCTAACCCTAGCAAGCTAGGCTAACTAGCATCCTCTTGCTTGCTAGCTTCAAAGTCACAAGTAAACACTGTTTCCTTCAGCCTACATGTCCAACCTGCTTGACCTACTTTTGAAAAATGCCAACATATGTACAATAATTGCTGATTCATTATAATTCTAGTTAATATAGTATGGTTATTGGTGTTGAGGTAGGATGTAACTAGCTAAAACACTTGATAAAGTATGGGGAAAGTCTTTTGTGATGCACACAACCATCAACTGATACCTCATTTCTATGATTTTTTGCTGTGTTGCACTACTCTCTAGAATATTTACAAATGAACGAGCCAGCTTAGGACATATCAATTGAATTTAATGGAGGTGCACTATGCAAAATGATCACAAGAGCACAGTATGGCCTTTGTTTGCATTTCAGCAGGCTGGTAAAGAGAAGAAGCTACATGTATGATGACGCCAATTACAGCAGCTGTGGTGCTATTTCTAGCTGCACAGATGATGTTTGTGTTTATGCTAATGACGTCTCTACCCGCAACAGTATTCCTCCCCATGGTGATGACATTTGTGCCCATGGTGATGGCATTTCTGTAATGCAAACATACTGTACTTACTGAACTTCTGTCTCAGATCCAGTCTCCACCTCAAGTTTCCCAGATCGCATCACAGAGCATGCTGTGTGCATACTGCTTACATTTACATGTTCTTTTTCCTTACCAAGAACAGACATAATACATCAGATTAAGATCACATTAAGAGTAAAAGGGGTCAGGGAGTGCGACATGGCCAAGAATGGGCTCCATTAATTTTGAATGTCATCTTTCCTCCATTTCATTTTATTTCTAATTTTCCAAACTGTGACTGTCTTTTGTTATTTCTCAGTTTCCCTCCCTCACAGGGTTAAAACCCTTTTAGAGATCCCAGCACAGTGGGTTGGATCAGCATATTGCCCAACTTTTAGAGGACCTTGTCAGATGTGCTCAATGGACTGGAATACTGGAACTGTCTTTTCCTCTTCACTTGTCCTCTGTTGGTTTATCACGCCCTGCCGGCACTTCTTTTCTTTAAAACATACAACAGAGCTCAGAGGCAAGATACAGTAATGTTGCTTTCACAGGAAATTGTATATGACATAATTTATTTGTTCTTTTTCTCGTCTCCATCCAGGGACATAATGTACCTTGTAATACCAAGAGCATATTCCTCTCTCAGGTCTTTTGTTGCCTCTTCTCTTCTGTTTAATACTATGTCCAAGTGCAGTTTTGTTACTCTCTCAGCTCAGCTCTTTTCTTGCACTTCTCTTTTGTCAGTGAGGCACACGATGAGCTGAACTGGAACTCACCTTTTCTTTTCCTCTTCACTTGTATTCTACTCAAGCTGAATTTTGCTGTCTGTGGTCATCATGTGGCTTTTTTACTATCTACACCTCTCAGGTGTTCACCACATCGTATTCTGTTGCTTCGGAAAGGGAGATGATGAAGGAGTTCGAACACTCACAGCCAGTCAGTCACAGCATTGTTCGGTCTCTGGTGCTTTGTTGCTTTGCTCAACAACCTGTTTATTTTCCTTCAGATATTTCATGGTCATTTTTTTTACCGTCTGAAAAGCTCACAATTAGCAAAAAAGCAGCAACTAAGCAAGGATTAGTTCTACTTTCTAGAAGCTGGATTTAATTGTTTCCAATCAGAAAGCAGAACGACTGATACAAGAGTGCAAGTGCAAAAAGGAAAAACTGTGGAAGAACCGTGAAAAAGGGAATTAGTCCACTTAGTCTTTTTTTTAACATACCGTAGAAGCTTGATAACTCAAAGAGTTCAGATAATTGATGCCCATTACTTCCTGGGAGGAGCCATACGATTGGCTGAAAGCGAGCACACCTGATTAACTGATGAATCTGTCAATCAGAATCATAAATTTGATTGACAGATTTATCAAACAATGGTGAGGTTCGTTGACCTGCAACGTCAGGGGAGTCTCAAAATTCACCACACAGATTTCTCTCACAAATGTAGAGTGGTTCACAAATGAGAAGCAGTTTGTAAATGCACATTCAGTGATTCGCATGATCTGTGAATTGATATTACAAGTGTGCCTCAAAATAATATTTGTGAAGCAAAGCGTGTGCATTTCCGAATTTATATTACAAGTTTGAATAAACATATTTGTGAACCAGAGCGTGTGCATTTGCGAAACAGATCGTGTGCATTTCCGAATTTATATTACAAGTTTGGATAAAAATTATATTTGTGAACCAGAGTGTGTGCATTGTGAAACAGATCGTGTGCATTAGTGAGTCCGAAATAAACTGTGAACCCAAGCATGTGCATTCGTGAAAAACCCTGCGTGAGTTCATTCATTATGAGACTGATCTGACCCCATACATCACAGGGTCAAATATGGGTTGAAAATATTCTATTTTTTCTGTAGGGTCTTCTAGAGTTTGCACGGTCAGATTTTATTTTCCAGTACTTTCAACCTATTTCGTGATTCTCAATTTAGCTCTTCCCAAGATTTTATTTGCCAGACATTAATACTGTATTAACAGAGACTAGCAGTTTTCATAAGCATAGTTCATACAACTTAACACATGCTTCAGATTAAATCTGAGGTATCTGTGTGCACAACTTAATACATTGTGCAAACAACCCGGGTATTATTGCCCTGAATGACTCCTTTTTTTAGTCAAATTAAGAAAACATAAATCTGTCATCTTGGGAAAAACTTTTAATAGATGTGGTGTTTCACATCTAAAACCCATCTTAACCTACAATTCTGAAACTAAAGTCAAAACAGGTGTCAAACCTGCGTGTTCCGTTAATATTCAAATTAATTTCAAAACACAAGGGCTTTATTGGTATGACAGTGACCAGATGCATTGTTGCTAAAGCACTGAATGAAAACTGACATTAGGTTACATATATTCAGAATGTTTTCAAGGTGGTGAAAAAATATGAGGTATGCCATATTTAAAGATTCTGAAAATTGAAGTGCTTTTAAACCTCAGTACAACAGCAGATTTAATATATTTTTAAAAACAATATTAGCACAGGCCTAAAAGCAAGTCACACTGGAAAAAATAGATAAACAGAATTTCCTTTTGTCTATGATGTGTATGATTTACTTTTGAAAACAATCAATGATAATGACAAGAGGAGGAACATAATAGTTAAACATATGTTTATATATATATGTTTTATGCAATAACATAAGGTAGATGAACCAAATTATAAAATTATATGACTAAGAAATATATTTAATAATTAAAATATATCTTATTGTAAAATAAGAAAAAAAAATTGCACAGCAGCTAGGCTTGGGGGACTCAAATCCCCCAAACATTCAAATATGCTATATTGGTAAAAAAAAAAATATATATATATATATATTATAATCACATGTAAACTTAACAAATGTTACTGTAGTGGGAGAGTGAGCGTTGAGTCTTGTGAATTGCGTTAGCATCATGCTGAACGAGGTGGATTATTTTAAATGCTGTCTATCAAGCAGGACCTCATCCAAAAATCATCGGACTTAAATGACTTGGTGATTAACCTGTCTGCATCCCAGAAAGGCCGTCGATGTGAGCTTCTCTTCAAATAAGGTAGGCCCAAGTAGGGCTGGGCGGTATTCGCGGTGACGGTAACTTACCGCAGTAAACATGAGCCACGGTACTGCTTTTGTGGTTACATTCATACCGCATGCTCCGGCTACGGCAGAACGGGCCCGATCGGCCAGGCCACCTCCTTCACGTAGGGAGGGAGGTGGCCTAACCCAGGGCCGCGGGAGAAGGGGGCCTGTGAGCCGCCGGCCCTCCCTCTTCCCTCTAACGTTTATACATACTATATAACGTTTTATACACAATAACAGATGGATTAGCAACCGTTTACTTCTGACGATAAATAGTTTCCATCCTAGACTTGTATGGCTTTTTAAATTGTTTTATTTTGTATTGACGAGGCTTGCACACCGGAGTCTTGATTCAGAGTGTTTTTATTCGTCGTTTTTTCCACATAACTAGGATGGCTCGACAACCTTACGCTACTGCCACCTACTGGTGCGGCGGTATAACATCATGAACTGATACTGCATGGACTTGTCATATCAATACATATTTAAGGTGTAAAAAAAAGAGAGAAGACGATACAGCGATATCATATCGTCACCGCATCCCCCCAAAATAATACCTGATATTGATTTTAGGCCATACCGCCCAGCCCTAGGCCCAAGCCCTAACCTCTCATTAAAGGAGCATTACTCCTTTAATTTCTTTACGTTTCCTGACTGTGTGTACAGTGGAAAATAGTCAGTGTTTGTGTGTGTGTGTGTGTGTGTGTGTGTGCGCTCTCTCGCCAGCCAGTGAGAGAGAGAGAGAGAGAGAGAGAGAAAGAGAGAGAGAGCTTTTAGCCTATGTAATTCTCTAGTTTTGTTGTAGTGCATTGTTGCTGTAACCTGGTACTGTATCTCGGTGTGATGTTTCTGTTACTGCAGCTGAACTATTGATCTACAGACCATAGGCCTAATGCGTTAGCCCTCCCACCCAATTTCACCACGAGCCCCTAGTGCTGGATATGATCAAAGTCAAACCCTGCTCTCTCTCTGTTTCATTACTTTTAAATATATCAAAAAGTGGAACTAGAATGTAAAATGAATGGAATGTAGGCAGCATCATTGACTGTTTTTGTGAAGTGTCATAAAAAGAAATCATAAAAAAAATTCAGAGCATAGTATGTCATAAAACAGTCAAAAAACTCATAGTGTGTGCACTTTTTCTATGTGGCCCTCAATCATATACTGGCTCCCTTACATGGCACTCAGTCATCAAAACTTTAAGATCAAAGAGTTTTGTTTCGGAATGCTCTAAAATGGTCTGTTTGGCTGTTAGGCTTCCAAAAATTTATCCTGGGGAGAATTTCGCCACTGGAGACTTAGGTCACAAATGTTGTAAATTGAAAATTGCTCTCACTCCCCTAGAGTTAAATAGGTTATTACAGCCCTGCACAGCAGCATTTTTTGCACCCAGTGCCCAAAGCCAGCTAAAAAAGAGTCAACAAGAAGTGCAGAAACATCATCTGAGTGTAGCATCAAAACTATCAATTTGAGGAAATTAAGCAAATTGTTGTCTCCAATTTCCTGCACCAATACTGTGTTGTAGTCCCTAACAGGCTGCATTAGCTGCCACAACCTGGTAACTTCAGTTTCCTCTGCTTCAATAATTTGACAAAATTAATCTAAGAGAATTAATTGTGTCTTGAGGGCACAAATTAGTTGTTTAAAGGGCACAGATTATTAATTTGATGGAACCAGGTAACTAATTTGCAGGTAGAAGTTCTTGAATTTAGGGCACTAATTGCTGCTCACAGCTTAGTGAGAAAAAAATATGCTTGTACCTTGACAGTATAATTAGAGCTGAATAATTAACTGAAAATTCAATACATGATTAAAGATAGATTGGTAGATAAACATCAGAATTAAGTAAGTAAGGTGGTTTGAACACATTTTGAACTTTATGTTTTTTCTTAAATAATAGTTATTGATGTTGTTTTAATGAAAATGGCAAGCTATAACTGTAATATCTGACTTAATGTAACACTCTTAATCATAGTTTTCCCTTGTTGATGCACATACTTGAGACCATGAGTGGTAGTGACAGTGTTCTCTCAGGGTTTTAGTGTGGGAGCCATTGAGTTGAGATTAGTTGGATAGAAAGTAGAAGATATACTGTATTAATCCCCAAGGGGATTTTTTTTCACTGTGTTGTCATACACACACAGGCCCGAAATACACACAAACAAGACCTATATGCATTAAATTAATTGGAGAGATGTCAGAGTGAGGGGGGTGCCCATGGAGAGGCTCCCTGATCAGTGGGGGGGTTTGGTACCTTGCTCAAGGGCATTGCAGCAGTGCCCAGGAGGTGCACCTCACCTCCCCAGCTCCCAGTCCCCACTCCCTATTGGGTCCGAATGGAGACTTGAACTGGCAACCCTCAAGTTTCCAACCCAAGTCCCTATGGACTAAGCTACTGCCACACTGAGTAAGAGCGTAGGGAAGGTAGAGCCAAGGAAAGATGTCTGTGCTTCATTGGGGTCATCAGGTGGGAGCCCTCCTTCACTGGTGTCTCAATGATAGGCCCACAACACCTCCAAAGGGCTCTTCAGCAACATCCATCATCCCAGGTGTGCCCCCCTCTGCTTTTACTCCCTCTCTCTCGCCTATTGTTGGTGTTACTTCAGGGCCCAAGTGGTGTCTCTCTTCTTAATCCAGAGCCATTAGCTTGCCTGTTCAGCAGTGCTAGAGAGGGATTTGGTGGGCTGACGTTGGGCTTGGCCTCGAATTTAACCAATTCATCTGCTGTATTGATTTTTTTGCTTCACTAAGTTTTGGAACTCAGTTCAAGGTTTTGTACACTGAGTGAGTCATTGCAGAGAAGATCAAGTCATGAAAACTATGAATTGCATACAGCCACATTGCCTCTTTGGGTTGTAGCAACAGCATAGGTGTCTTCAGAAGCAAGCCCATTTAAGCCAGGACAGTAGCACAGACACTGGTGGTAAAAATTATAAATCAATACTGTAATACTTTTACAAGTTTAAGGGTTGAATCTGCCTGAAAGATACAATTATATGTGCCATTAGCAGCTTCATGCAGTCCAAACACAGTTAAGGCCTGTCCCACTGTATGGCAGGTTTTATTGAGGCACAGCCAAGAGTCACTTATCAAACTTCCTTCGGTCTGCTGGGGGAAAACATTTGAGGTTGGGGCGGTTTCGTCCCATACCTCAAAGGGCCAGATGACAGGATGATGAAGGGGTTCATCCGTTGTGTGTTTGGCCTACATCAGCCCAGGTCACAGGAGACTGTGTTGGTACAAAGTCCTGAAATGAACGTGTGAAAGATGAAAAAATCCAGGCTGGGGTCTTCTCAGCAGACTGGAATATTACATGGACACAAAACACTGAGTTTAGAAGCAAAATTATTCTCTAAAATATTTAAAATTTAATTAATCTCCAGAGAAAATTAATATCAAGCAGTAGGCTTAATACTTATAGGTACTAAATTTCTCATCCTTTTTGTGGCTTTAACAAGCTTTTTATCCTTTATCTCTATACCATTTTTGTTGTTTCCTCTCTGAGAGCTTGCAGCTGTCAGTATTTTTAGTTGCACAATGAAAAGATTACTCTGTCTATATGCATTTAGTTTTGGTTTACACCTCATTATATCAGAAAAAAACAGTAAATACATCCCAATAAAACCAAGCTGTGCAGAGCAATCAACCAGTCAGACACTTCAGATCAATGAAGACTGAAACAAACGCAAACAATACTCACTTAATAAAGGCTTTCATTCTGAATCCAATGCATCCAGAGGAAAAACATTTAAGAGGTGTTCTTTTGCTTAGTTTTTAGTTTGTCAGAAGTACTGCATGAATTGGATGGAGTCACTCCTCTGTCTTTTAATTCATCACCAACCTGACCTGAAACTCTTCAGCTGCAGAAGAGCCACAGTAATGACTAAAAGCTGAACAAATGAGCAGATAATAGGACGTGAAACAAGGGGATTTATATCACCTTTAGTCAGTAATGGTTAGCTGTAGAACAAGAGCAGGATAAAGCAGAGACAAGCAAGACAATACACATTAGCACTCTGCATACCTCATTCCTCATTACCTTAAGGGTACTGATGCAATACTCATAAAACACCAAGGGCCATACAGAGAGGGAGCGGAGAGAGAACGAAACAATTAAACAAATGCAGGAGCTCAGCTAATGACTTGATGAAAATGCTGCAGAGATCAATCGATAGACAAATGCCCGACAGATAAACAACACTGGATGAGTCTGTTGGAGGAAAAACATTTAGGAAATGGAGGAAGAGTGCAGAGGGATAATGAGGAGTGAAATTAATGGTGATGGTCAGATATAGGAGGAGAGCTGTCAAGTTCATAGGACTTTATGTGTTTTGAGGAAACGAGAAAGAAAGGAAGCATTATTGTGAGTGAATAGTTTTCTAAATGAACATCAGTCTTGGACAGAACACTTTTCTGTAGCATGTTTTACTTCTGCAACAGGGTCGTGATACATTATGCCTTATTTCTACCACTGGTCATAGCTATGGGGATAATTCGTGCTGGTGTTTGAAAAAATGTTATAACATCTTTAAGAATAATCAAGAAAACAGCACTAACTACACCCTCAGATATACTCTATTACCATCTGTGAGAACCCAATGCACTCTTAGTTTGACTCTTTTTCACTATTTCTCACTGTGATACCAACGCCAAAGGCGCTCTTTTGTGTTTCCGTGAGATGCACCTTTTAATGTCTCTATGCAGCACGTCTGTCTTCTGGGAAAAACTTGTTGTAACATGTTAAAATCTACAAACGAAACTACTTAGTTAAGGGATATATATACTTGTGCGGCAGACCCTATGCCGTAGCCTACACACATGGCCTACACCGTTGTGAGCATTTATACTTGCGCAGTGGTGTGTCTGTGTCACTCTGCAGTTACATCCTCAAAATACTAGTCAGCAAAACCACAAATGTCAATCTCAGGGTGGCGCTAGAGGAATGGTTAAGGATCACCAAAACCAGTGGGTGTCATCATTTTGGGACCACTAATGTCTGTACAATCCTTTTGAATCTATCAAGTAGATGTTAGTTCACTGCATTAGTAAAAATTTTGAGAGGCTGGTCACGCTAGATAAAAAGTCAAAGGATCACCAGCCCAGCTAATATATGTATTTGGGGCCCATGTGAGTAGTAAATGGGCTTAAATAGTAGTGATGGCCAAATGAAGCCTCATGAATCATTTTCTTTATTTTCTGAGCCCACTAGATGGCGCTTTGTGTTCAACAAAAGGTTTAAAACACACCAGATTTCCATTCTTTTAGCCTCTCTCTTTAAAGAGGCAACACACAGGATTCATGTTTTTTTTAGCTTGGCGCCACCTAGCTTCAGCAGTGTTGCTCGCACTGTCGTAAAGACCAAATTGACCGTGGGGATCAGAGATAATCAATAAAATGTAGGCTGTAAAGCCACCAGTATACCTCTATGTGTATGTAGAATGAGAAGGTGTGTGGACACTATACTAAATAAATGAGTAAAGAGACCGAGCAGCAATTATCACACTTATCTGAAGAAAAAAACAAATAGTAATGCAAATAATTATACCAGAATGCACAGTACCAGTACAAACAACTCACAGTCAGTTATACCAATATGCACAGTACCAGCACAAACAACTCACAGTAAATTCATAAAAAAATAATAATCACTGTCCGAGGGCTGCCGTAGAATGGCAACAGGATGTCAGCCGACCAACACTCGCTACCCGCTCCCTGGTTGCGGCGATTTGCGATGCTGGCCAGCTAGGAATTAACTAGAAGCCAGTACAGTACAGTCCTCTCTCGTCTAGCTAACATTTAGCCGTGTTACTTACTGATCCATTAGAAAGAAAGCTAGCTGGACAT
>NC_065519.1:31779570-31783599 GCF_006386435.1 Epinephelus moara
GCGAAAATTCATCCCCGGTGGCAGAAGCTTATTGCAAAGATTGCAAAGCCATTAAGTAACCTATGTAAACGCTGATAGTCTGATTTTACTGTGTATACTACCCTGTGCAACCCACATTATTTTCATAATGATATATATAGGCAAAAATGCTGTCTGTTGCTTCTTTAAACCAAGAGTCTCCATCTAGTGGGCTCAGAAAATAAAGAAAACGCTTCATGAGGCTTCATTCCGCCATCACTATTAAATAGGCCCTAAATGGGATTTTCCAAGGGTTCCATATTGGCCCCAAGCCAATAGCCCGCATGGTGGGTTTATCTAAGTTGGCACCAGAGACACCCATTTTTGGCCCATACCCACTTGGTACTCAACTAGTCCTAGCATAACCCATATGAGGCCACCTTGGGTAAACCCACCCATGTGGGCAACTGGCATGGGGGCCAATATGGAACCCACGGACAATCCCATATAGGGCCCATTTTTCAGCCCATAATAAATGGCCCACATTGGGCCCACATACAAATGTTGGCTGGGCAATGTTATTAAGATTCACTCATCAGGCACTATGAATGTCTGTACCTCCTAATGGTGGCGCTAGAAGTGAGATCAGGGGATCACCAAAATCTTTAGGATTTACATATGAATGCCTGTACAAAATCCTAAAATAAATAAGTAAATAAAATATTTGTTGACCGAGCGACCTCCTTTGCCATCTGCAGAACCAAGTTTGGCTAATAAACTGAAAAAGAAAAGACAATAGCATCAGTGTGTTTTAATCATCATCTCACTCTGGTCTTAGAGCTGAACTGAAACATCATCAGGGAGAGAAAACATTAGTGATGGAAGAGAGCGGCCTCATTAAATGTTCAACAGTTTATAAGTTCGTTAGTGCGGATGTGAAACTGCTGTGTATTGATATTCATAAACGTTAAATGAACCCACTTATATTAAAGAAAACAAACTTTTGTTAAAACTCTGCCTATGAGGACTCTTTTAAGTCAGTTTTCTATTCTCAGATGTGAGATCGGATTTATTAATTGATCTGCTCAGTAAAAAGAACATGAGAATATAATCAACACTGAGGAGAATGATGATAAAGGGGATAAGAAAAGGGGATGAATAAGAGAAGAGAGGGGAGGTGAATTCAGGAAGAAAGAAAAGCACCACAGAAAGACACTTAAAAGGTAAAAAAGGCACTAAAACCAGATGCCAATTTTGTCAAGTTTACTTCAATAAAAGATCAACAGCACCGCCGTCTTCATCATCAAACACAACATATTTATCCAGCGCATGCTAATTGCTCTGCTTTAGAGTGATACTGATGGTACATTTTGTAAAACTGGTATTTCAGGCTTCCACTTCATATTACAGCTGCAAACAGCACCGTGCATTTATGTCCTTAACACACACAAGCACTCACTGACACACAGACAAAATAAAATACCCAGCAAGAAAGAGAGAGCTGTCGACTCCCAGCAGGTTAGCTGTTGTTAGCCATAAGGGGATTAAGTGTAAAGCAGATGGGAGAGAGAGAGAGAGAGAGAGAGAGAGAGAGAGAGAGAGAGAGAGAGAAATGACTAAAATAGGACCAAGTTGGAAAGAGACACACAAAGTGAGGGATTCATATAAAGAGCTGAAACAAAATTGTAATTTCAGCTGGCATATTATTATCAAAGATAATGAGAGGTAGTCTGGCACTCTGGTGAACAAGAAAGTCCTAATATTGTAATACAAGGACAGTGTTGAGTTGAAGGACTGTGAAAGAACTCTTTGTAAGAGTCTGTCTGTGGTCCATAATCAAAGGACAGCAGCCTAGATGGTATTCAACTCTGAAGAAGTTTTGGGTCATACAGCTCAGGGCTTTTCATACCTTTCAGACTAGACATTTAGTATGAATAGCTCTGATGAGGTCCACAGCTACAGTGCTAACAGAAAGGTAGGGATGGCTGTAGAGATTTGAAGGCCTGAAGCAGGATTTGGTTTACAAACCCCCCTCATTGTCACGTGTTGCCACTATACATGGCACCAAATCAACTTGTGTATTGTAAATGTTAGTTTAAGCACATTTAATGTACAAATAAGCCTAAATGTAAAGCCTGAAGTGGGACCTATTAACAACACTATCTTTAAACAGACTACAGTAAACACAGTATTTGTGTATTAGCCCCTGACCCCATGACTGGTCCTTCTCAGGCCTTTTGCATGACCAGGTTTATGTCTGATACATACTTTAGTGTTGAACAAGACAACCAAATGATGAAGAACATATATTTATTAGAATACCTGATAATATTGTGCACAGTCTGGTGCAGAAAGAATGACAAAAGGAGCATTGTTTGACTAAAATGTTAGCATGAACGGGCAAAGCTTCTAGTAACAAGTAACATGTAAACCTTTGAACATATATGACCAGATCATTCTCACTCCCAACTCATCAAATACTGCTGTTTTGTCAGTGGATCTCAATGTTAGACACGACACACAAATGCAGCCTTCATGGCAGTATGATACGGACTGGGCGGCAGCAGTTTGTGACGCCAACAACAACTACCGCAGTAAAACAGTGAGAAAGTCCTTATAGGGTTTGGCTTTGGAAAATGGATGGGTCAGACACCCTCTGGGCTTTTACCCGAAAGCCTGTTAGTCATTACCCGTTTCAAACGATATGGCAGTTGAGTTATTTCAATAAGAACATAGTGTGTTGGTATGTGTGCTGTAGCATGCATGCAACGCTAGTGATGTTTGTCACATGACATGACATTATGTTAGTACCAACCACACTTATTTTGAGCCAAACCATTCTGTTTTTTAAACCTAACCATGGACTTTTGTTGCACTACTTGCACAACTTAAGGAAGTAAACCAAAACAGAAAGTGTTTTACTAATATTGTAAGTAGGGCTGTTAAAATAACATGTTCATTTCAATTAATCAATCACAGAAAAAATGATGCATTAAAAAAATTAATGTTGATTAATCACCTTAAGTGGTGCTCTTTGACCTGGTGCATCATTAAAGGCCACAGTGGCTTTGTAACATGGTGGAGGCAGAGGAGACAACTCTGCCTGGCTCTGTGAATGGAACATTTACATTTTAAAAACACTCAGATGAAACTGTTGGTAAGAGCACCGTTCTCTGCAATTTCTGCAGTAAGGAATTTTTCTACCATCGAAGCAATGCAAGTCTGAAATATCACCTCAAGGCAAAGCATTTAGCAAGCACAGCCTCTGATGCTAGTGCTAGCAGCCAGCCTTGTCAAGCCACACTCGACCAGGCGTTCAGGCGCAAACTGAGTATGTCTACCTGTGACTGACTAACTAACTCCATTGCAAAATGGATTGCAATGGACTGCAGACCAATTTTGGTTGTACAGGACAGGGGGACAGTTGTGTCCAAAATCCACAACTGCCAAAATTCATATGAATTGACTTTCTGAATTGACAAAATAATTTTGCAGCAAAAGTTGATGCATGTGATTAATTAAGATCAATTAATGACAGATCATGTAATTACTTGGATTCATTTTTTTAATCACTTGACAGCTCTAGTTTATTTTGAAAAAGACTGTATGAATGTAACAAGCATGAATTGATACACCATCCCTGAATGTCCAAAACTGACGCAGGAGGGTACCTAGTGTGTCATATTTTGATGTGTAAGTCCATTGACAAATCAGCAGCATTTGATGAGTTGGGATGAGAATTTGTTTATACAGTGGTGTGAAAAAGTGTTTGCCCCCTTCCTGATTTCTTACTTTTTTGTATGTTTTCCACACTTAAATGTTTCAGATCATCAAACAAATTTAAACATTAGTCAAAGATAACACAAGTAAACACAAAATGCGGTTTTTAAATGAAGGGTTTTATTAATGAGGAAGAAAAAAATCCAAAGCTACATGGCCCTGTGTATGAGGAAGAAAAAAATCCAAAGCTACATGGCCCTGTGTGAAAAAGTGTTTGCCCCCAGCTCCTGTGGTTGATCACACCTGAGTTCAATTTCTGTAGCCACACCCAGGCCTGATTACTGCACACAA
>NC_065519.1:31784355-31799784 GCF_006386435.1 Epinephelus moara
GGGGGCAAACACTTTTTCACACAGGGCCATGTAGCTTTGGATTTTTTTCTTCCTCATTAATAAAACCCTTCATTTAAAAACTGCATTTTGTGTTTACTTGTGTTATCTTTGACTAATGTTTAAATTTGTTTGATGATCTGAAACATTTAAGTGCGGAAAACATGCAAAAAAGTAAGAAATCAGGAAGGGGGCAAACACTTTTTCACACCACTGTATGACATAAATGACACAATAACCTCCAAACTGGTTGAATCCATCCTGCAGGCATGTAAGGATATAACAAATGGCTACTGTAGTATAAAAACAATAATACCACTTTCTTAAACCGACCTCAGACTGGAATTTATTAACTTAAACCATGGGCTACAGTGCTGGCAAGCTGCCAAGATTAGGTTGTGAATATACTCACATCAATTTATGTTGATTTTCTTTCTTTAGTTGTTCTTGAAATTTTGCTCAACTAATGTATCCAACACAACCACAAAGTGGGATTTTTTTTTTGTTTTTCCCTTTTTTTTTAGGGTAGGGGAAATGACTTATTTAGCCTACTGAAATTGTCCATATCCATTTCATTGTCTCTCTCTGTTTTGTCAGTGTATGTCAACAAAAATGGCATGCAATGTGGACATTTTAATTAAGGAAATTCTACTTTGATTTTGTTAATGACTCGTGAAAACAAATCTTTCCTAGCGGGCCCCCAGAGACCAGGGGCCCTAGCAACTGCTTATGTTGCTCAATGGTAAGTCTGACTCTTCAAAAAAGTTTAACTACCACAGTAACAGCCATGTCTGAATGTCTGATCTTTTTTGCACAGGTGTCTGAAGTTGCCATAAAATGAAAATCTTTTTGATTTCTGTAATGAACTACTGCAGCATATGAGAGTCTCATGTCTGTGTGCTAATTAAGCTAGAGCCAGGAATGAGGTTAGCTTACCTTAGCATAAAGGTATGAAGCAGAGAGAATCACCTGGCTCTTTTCAAGTGTTGGACATGTTGTATCTCCTTTGTTTAGTAAGAAAAAGACTATGGTTCTATGTGGAGTTACATGCCCTGAGCGGCTGGCTACAGTAATTTCTCGTGATTTAACAAAGAAGATATCACAGTTAGTGAGCTTTAGAGGTGCTGGCAGGCATAATTTTGAACTTTGGAGAGAGCCAGGGTAGCTGTTTGCTCCTGTCTTTGTGCTAAACTAAGATAACAACTTTATGGCTGAAGATCTAAAGTTGGCACACACTGTTTCAAAACAGTGTGTCAATATCAAACATAAGATCATGGCTATGCTGCATATCCTGCATTCCTTCTGAGCAGTGGTTGTATGCTGTCTCAGACACTAAAACTAAGTGTGCAACAACAATAAGCAGAAAGTTTAGAAAAGAAAGAGGTGGTATATTCTATTGCACAGCTTCAGAGACAGACAAAGTACGCTATATATCTAAAAGTTAGAGGCACCATAAAACGTAAGCAGTGCAAAAGAGATACTCTGAGAAATGTTAGCAGATGGTGTAAAGGAGACAAGGACGAGAGGAGGTGAAGAGGAGGGAGAGGGGAAAATGGAAGAGGCTGTGGGCCATCAGAAGTATGAAAAATAGATCAGACAGTCTCAAGTCAAAGGTCTCTGCTCAACAAGACTTGAGAATGTGAGTGTCCGGCACTGCATATCACCCAACAGTGGCACTGACACACACACACACACACACACACTTCCTCTCTGAAGCTGATTTGTTATCGCTGCCTCTCCAGGGTCACTGCTCGTGTTTGATTGGCTGCCACACCGTAATTTAGAGGAAGTGGAGTGTTGCTATGCCGACACTAGTCAAGGCCAGAGACAGAATGGAGGAAAAAGAGAATGATGTGTGACGAATATTGATTCTTTCAGCGCAACATTTGGCCAGTCACTGCTTCCTGATGAAGTTAAAGGGCCATAAAGTACTAAGGACTGGATTGAGTAAATCTGCATGCAGAAGTACAAGCATCAGCATGGGTGGACAAGTCTTTCTGCATGTGGAAGGCAGGGTGCCACTATGCATCAGATATTTGCACACCTGCGTGACTCAATGATATTTTTCAGTTGAGTGTGGAGTAAGATCAGGTATCAAAGTCAGTGCATTTATGAGTAGGTTTTCTTTGATATTACTCACTGCAGGAGTTAGGGGCCATCACTCCTAAACTCCTAGGAATTTTGTTTAAAGAGTTCAGCAGCCAAATTCACAATTTTACAGCATTTATATAAGAAAAAACGAGTCAATAATTATGGTCAGTGATTAATATGTATGGCTGATCAGTATACTTGCCAACCGTATAGCCTAAATAATGCTAATTAATCACCATCAGTTCACTTAAAAAGTTGAAACCAGCCAAGTAAACTACCTGCGAGGATGCTCTTACAGCTGCATGAACAGAAACTTGACATTGCAAACATGAATTAGTGTAGTAATATGTTTAGCCTATTTTAGTTTGTTGTGACAGCAACAATTACTTAATTTTACAACATGATAATTCTGATTTTACAACCACCTTGATGCCAGCCAGTTAGAATAAAGCTCTGTCTGTCATGACTTGGTACTACTGAAGGCCTTTCATTTCCCTCTGGTGACTTCCTTTACAGCCATCTGAAAGTAGCAGGTCTCTATTCCATCTGCAGTATCTAATGATTGTCACAGCCTCTAATGCACCCATCCATAACAATGCGTTCCTTCCGATTACACCCCATGCCCCAGTGTGCCACGGGTCCACCAAGGGAGCATGACCACAATTTATTAAACGTACGTTTGGCATGCTCCTGATGTTCTTGGCAGCGCTTTGCTTTCATGAATCCAGCGGTGCAGCCAGATCCCAAGCAGCAACTAACCATCAACTTGTGGAGGTAAAACAAACAGCAGAGAAAGTTCTGAAAGCTGCTGTGTTCTCAATGTGGGAGAAAATTGACGTGTGGCATAAAGGCATGTGAAAAGTGTCATGTGCGAGTGTCACGGTCCATGCGTGAGAGTTACCAGCTCTGCTAAAGGCCCAGTCACACCAGAGAGTGACACTCAAAATGAATACACATCTTTCTGCAAAAAAAGACCCAGAGGCTTGGCGATGTGGTGACTTTTTGCAGGGGTAGCTGGTAAGCAACTGTAGCTGCTGAGCTAACGATTAACACGCAACCATGATAGCTCAGTTGCTAATGAGACATTGAGTTCACAGTTTATTCAGAACATGTATTCATTGACTTCAGTCTTGTAATTATCTGCACACCATTCCTTTTTTTTGGGAGAAGTTTATACCCTGCAAGAGGAGGATTTAATAAAGTTGAATGGAGAGACACAAATAACCCACGACAGCTTCCTCCATTTTGGATGTAGCTCTCTGTTCTCTCAAAGGTCAGCACTGTCCACAGGGCTTGCTATTGTTTAATGCCCACAAATCGTTTTGATCCCTGTTAACAAATCCACAAATGACAGTGCCTTTATTAGGAAGACTTGATTTGGCCATGCTATTTCACCATTGAAACTGAGCTTCAGCACTTTTGATTTCATGAGGTGTCAGTCTGTATTCACTTTGCCCCTGGCTGCTCTCACCTTGGTTAAATCTGACCACCCCAGCTGAGCAGAAGAACTTCAAGGTTGCAAAAATATAACTTCCTATGAAAAAAAAAGGGGAAAAAAAACATCAGTAAGCTGTCAGTCCTAAAAAGTCAAGTCAGATGAGGTTTCAGGCACTTGCCCCTGTTTGATCTGACCATGTGCCTGCAAGGAAAATGAGGGCCATATTTGATAATGGGATCACTGAGAGTCTTTCTGGCCAAGGTCCTGACATCAAGCACTGCCAGCTCCACCACTGCATTTCAGTGGGTGTGTTTTGATGAAGTCCAAGTCCAAGCTGTGATTCATTTCACCCAGCTGCTTGGAGTTCATAGATGAAAGACTGCTAAAGACTGACTGAACAACTGTTAATGACAGGCCTGTGTCTTTGGCTGATGTGACTGCAGTGGTGAAATCCATTTTCTTCTCTTTTTCTGACCTATGTCTTTATCTTATACTATATTCTAACAGTATATAATTTGCTTTTTGCTTCAAACTGTGACACTCTGGGCACCCCTCTTGTGTCAGTTTTGGATGCTCAGAGATGGTATATCAATTTCCACTCATTACATGCACAGTGTCTTTCTAAAAATAAACTTAAGTATTCACAGGAAACAGGTTTTGTCACAAAATCTAATTTTGGTTTAGGCAACAAAATTAGTTAGGTTTAGAAAAAGATCATGGTTTGGGTTAAAATTACTATGTTCATTTCGTAACTCAAGTCAACAAGTATGTCACCTTACATACATGACAACTTTACATAATGACCTACTACGTAACATTGGAAAAAAAATCCTCAACACTTCACATGGGACACAAACACCTGTCTCCTAAGTGAAAGTCCCATGTTTGTTTGACCCATCCACCACCCCTCTATCCTGTCCTACTTGAAGTTTCTTGGTCTATGTACAACATCATTGCAGCAGATGGGTTTGCATTGGAGTTATTTTAAAGGCTGGTGTGCCTCATTGATGCTAAAGGGTGCCTTGTGTAAAGCCACTGACCAAGCTGCCATATTTCATGCCCTTGGAGCAAATTCAAGCTGAATATACAAAATACAAGTTTTACAGTATACTGTTTTTATATAATACATGGTGCCGTAGCATTGTCCCGTTGTTCCGATATGTGATTATACTAGGCTATACTGTATTTGTGAACCATAGAGGATCAGCAACGCAACAAAAGTAGGCTACTGGTCGAGATACAAGTGTCATAGAGAGGAGAGAATGAAACACCATAACCTCGTGTCATTAACTCTGGGGTCCGGGTTGTGTGGGGAGCTCTCCGCTGTGCTGAACAGCTCTGCCTTGATGGTGCGCCGCGACTGGCTCTGGGTCAGCTGGGAAAGGCTTGAGGCGAAGCAGGCTCACGGCTTATGTGTTTGCCACTTTCTTTTTCATTTTAACCCACACCATGATCTTTTCCTAACCCTAACCAAGTGGTTTTTGTGCCTAAACCTAACCAGACCTTAACCACAGGAACAACAGGACTTCGGAACAATGGGTTTAATATGGTCGTAACAATGGGATGTCGGACCAATGTTTAATATGGTCGTAACAATGGGATGTCGGACCAATGGGCTGTCGGACCAATGGGCAGACCCCCTGTACTGATGGACAGAAATGTGCTAACAATGTAATTAGTTGAAAAAGATAAACTTTGTATAAAAAATAGTATACTTTAATAAAAGAGTATTTAAGTAGCCTATGTGAGAATAACTCGGATAATATAACGTGGATGTGGGAAAATAAAGACAAACTGCAGCATAGATTGACTGCCTATTACACGTGAAGACCTTTTTTTTTGTTTGTATATGCAATGAGATATTTTTAAAATTTCTAGCTGTAAGTAGGTCTTTCATTTCCTATCAAGATCAAGACACACACACACACACACAAAAATATATATATATATATATATATACAAATTTAGTGTACAGTACATACTGATGCGGGGATGCTCAAATGTTAATGGCTGTATGCCAATTTAGGGAGCCAGCATGTGATTGAGGGCTCCACAGGTAGAGTGCATTTGCAAGTTGTCCACCAAAAACAAAAAAGTTTAGCTAACAGCTAACAACTAGGACTGATGACCAACACTTTCTCACTCAATTTGTCACATACTGATGTTTGGTCATGGACTTTCCACGTCAACATATAATGCACAAGGTACCCTGGGTGAATTGGTTGTTGACGTTCTGTCAACTTCAGCCTGTAACATGAATTGTCTGTTTTCAACTTACAGTTCCGTTCTCACAGGAAGTGCACAGTTTCAAAATAAACACACTATGTCGGTACGTTCCTTCAACAACAAACGCATGTGATTATGTTTAGTCAACACACAAAATGGTTCGGTTTAGTTAAAAAAAAAAGGTTTGACTTTACAATCAAACCAGAAGTGAACACCAGCCTCCCAGGTGAAACACGGTAGTTGTTGAACCCATCCACCATCCGCCCACTCTCCCTACTCGGACTTAAGCCCCTTTAACTTTCATTGTCGTCCCGCTGCATTACCCCTGATGTTACCAGGCACCGTTCCACAATAATGGCGCCTGGTTGCGTATCATGCCTATGTGAAAGGACGGCTTTTATCATCTGTTTCTGACACCAGAAGTCACTGCCCATGCACCGTTGTTCAACAACTTTGGATTGAGACCGTGTTGTGATAACAAAACGTAATTTCCACAACACTCATGAAGGGCCACTGGTTGCACGTGGCACCTGACCTGACAGACACTTATTCGTAGGGCGATGTGTGATGCTGTTGTCTAGTAGTATATTAAATGTAAGCTATTAAAATTAATAATAATTCATTTCTCCACTGTAAACACACTACATGCTATAAAACAAAGACAAATGGGAAAAACATTTTTGCTGCAAAAATGAGCGAAAGAACAAATCAAACAAATGTTGTAGACTAATTTTTTTTGATCGACAAATCAGGTTATACATTCATTATTTTAGTTCTAAGGTGTCCTGCATGAAATGGTGCCTTAGCTCGTATGGTCCAACAAGACATCAAACAGGTACAATTAAACCCCACTATTTAGGAATGTCTTTATTTTGCCTACCTCAGTTCTTAATAAGGCACAAAAGAACCTCACATATTGAATGGAACCCTTTTCACAAAATACATCTCTAACCTATTCACTCTTTTATTTTTATTTTCATCATTTCATATTGAATACAGGTACTTTTTTTCATAATCCACATAATAATCAGCATTACTGTAATCCCTCATTTTTAATCCTCTAATCCCTAACACTGCTCTCTCACTCATATTTCTGATGCCGCCTAAAAAGCACGAGCGTAGGACGGAGGACTGACTGCACAAACAAATATGCAGGGCAAACATTTTATTTACACCACTCAAAACAAATGGAGGCAAAGAGCAAGGTAATAAGAAAATGTCACACACACTTACATGTGCTGGCAAGCGTGTACACACACTCATCCCTGTAATTCAGAGAAGAGAGAGAGGTTGTAAAAGTGGATGGCCTCACAGAAAACATAAAGATCAAGGCATGAATGCAAATGCACATTTTCATATGTGTTGCTAGCTTGGGACACAACAATTGGCAAGCACGTCTTTTGTATGGATGTTTTCTTGTCTTTGTAGCCAATAAACTATGTTAAACACTCAACTATCATAAAATTATATTTCTGTTTGTTTATGAATATTTTGGTGTCCACCGCAGCTCCTTCATAGCTCAGTATGCCTCTCTCTGAGTGCAGAAGATGCATAGAGTCTCCAGAAATAAGAGCACTGAGGCCAACAACTAGTGTTTGACTGCAGTGTGTTGTAAGTGTGACAAGAACTCAAGAGTGTCCAAAGGGCAAATAATCTGGTGTGAAATCATAGGGGCTATTTGCTGGACAAAGGTCTCAGCTCTTGTTCCAGGCACAGCTGCAGGTGGAATAAACCCTGTCATTCTACAACCACCTTGGTTTCCCCCCTTTTAAGACCAATTCTTTTACACCCACACAGCATTTTATTTTTCAAAGCCCAAACATTTCTCCAGGCTCCATTACTGTTGGTGCATTGAGGATACTGACAGAGATCTCCAAATGTGGGAATATTTGGCATACTTAGAACACAAGGGCAGTGGGAAGCCTCAAAAATTAAATATTTTTAAAAGTGGTGCTGAGCTTGGCCATGGGCAGCTGTGACCATTCACACCATGCTGGCATGGAACAATTTTTTTTCCGCTGCATAGCATGACAGTAAAAAAGTTGTTTCCTTGATAGCATGTTGGAGGTGTGCTGCTGGTTTGGCCAAGTAAGAGGCTGTCATCTGCTGCTGTCCATCTAACAGCTCACTGTACTGTACTATTCCTCCCTGAAATAATAAAGACATATTCGCAGACCAAATAGCTCGGAATATGTCACATTTTGTAAAGTGCACCAATCTTTACTTGGGAATAAGCCGATAAGATCTCCCATAAATGCCTCTTGATAAAACCTACCCTTGGTTTTCTGGTAGACAACTTTTAACATGATGCAGGAGCAGTAGGAAGTGTTTAGTTAAATAAGGCGATATCTTAAAGTACAGACAAGAAACATAGGAGTGAAGCTAAAGTCTACTGAGAGACCATCTTGCAATTAACCTATGGCTAAGTCCCGCCCTCAAACGCGAGGAGCCTTACAGAAAGTCAGTTTCGTTCGGTTTTATGAGCTTTTTCTGAGATTTGAAGTTTAAAAATGGTCAAACTCCGACACAAGGTATCCTGAGAGGCTGGGCGACGAGGTGTATTTTTTACACTTTAAACCACATCTCAGCCGAGAAAAGTGTCTCCTTTGGAAAAAGTTGTGTGGTAACGTTAGACCACAACATCAACTCAACGTGAATAAGATTAACAATGATGTCTACATCTGTTCTAGGTAAGTCAACATCGTGTTTGAGGCAACATATTGTCACTTTGCTGGAAAGAAATATATAGTTATCTTTAACATCTCTAGCTAACGTTAGCTAAAGTTAGCCTAACGTTAGCTCCTAGCCGCGTTGTTCATCATGTCACCTTGTTTGCTGGGAGTTCATTAGCCTATTTTGTTCTAGTTTTGTACTTTGGTGATGGTACATCATTGTTAGCTGCTGTCCATAGGGCTCTAGTTAAGCTAACGTTAACTTCTGGAGCTTAGCTTCATTAACTTATCTGTAATGGCAGAGATAACAAAGGTTGGCAAACGTTATGCTGAATGATTCAATGTAAATACTGTAGCACCAAACTAACGGAGAGACACTCTTGGTAAAGATGGTAAAAAGGCCGTTATCCTTTTCTCAACGAGATGCGGTTCACAAGCGTACACTGTGACCTGTAAATTTTGGCTTGTAATTTAAGCTTTTCATCAACCTTCTCAACAATAAAATGATGAATATATCCCTCCAATGCGTAGTTTAGGCCCTTTTGGTTACTTCTCAATGACATCTGATCGTTATGTCCCCAGAAATCATCAATTGCCTCCTGTGAAATGCTGTGTACTGTGTACACCTGCCATAGCGCCGGTCACTGAATGTTGATAGTTTGTCCGAATGAGTGGAGGGGGGCGTGGCTTAGCCATAGGTCAATTGGATCACCTCAGCCGCGATACAGCAATCAACCGATTAAAGCAAAAGTCGGACAGCGGCGTAAAGTGGCCCCTTCCCTACTTCTGGCGCCCATGCTCTGACCACACCCATCTTCTAACTCAGCTTTTATTGAGATTTCAACTACACACCTGTTTTGTGAGCCAGTAAAGTGGGGAGGGGGGCGGGGCAATGGCCCTTTCCCTACTTTCTATCCACCTACCTTTTTGGACCATGCCCATCTTCAAATTCTGCCTTCATTTTGATCTAAACTGCATACCTATAAAGTTTTGTGACTGCATTTTGCACTGTTGTTATGGTGTCATGTAGACAAAAGTCGTCCACAGACAGACAGACAGACAGACATATATACCTGGCAAAATACTCAAAATGGCTTCTCAGGTAGTTCCCGCTACAGTTGTTGTACCAGGACCACATTTCGCCATGATGACATGCACTCAGACTAACAAGGTGAAAACAATACCAGCCGGCGCAGTTGTCTCAGTTGGAAGCTACAAAAGTAATGAGGGCTTATCACACAGAGATAAAGAGGCTTTCTTTTAGATTGAGCCCAGCTACTGATCAGGCCTACAAAAGTCCACCTTGGTGCACTTATCCTCTGTTTTGAGGAGGTAGTGGAAATGTGTTCATGGCTTGGGGCAATAGTATTTCTCACATTCTAATGAAACTTTGATGCCATTTTGCAGTTGTTTGTGCTTTACAAATTTCCACCCTCAATGAATACTGAAATATAAATATGTGTCTATCCATTTTCTCTAGTTGCTTATCCTCTTAAAGGTCACAGGGGGGTGCTGGACCTGATCCCAGCTATTATCGGCAAGAGGCAGGGTGAATCCAAGCAGAAATCTCCATGGCTGAAAAATGAATCCAACACAGATGCAGTTCTTTCAATGGCCTTTTGAGGCTGGCTCCAGAAGCAAGTCCATCCTCATAGACCTCCATGTTAAAATGCCCAACATGATAGCGAAAAATAAACAAGTTTCTCAAACTTCTGTAGCTAATTTCCCTGTTCATAACAACTGGAAAAGAGGTGAATTTAACTCACCTGTTAACATTTTGTTAAGGCGCAAAGCTGTTATTGTTAAAGGTGTCTGCAGATCCTCAGCTTCTCAGTCAGATTCATCCCTCACTCCTTCATAGCTCCAGCCTCTTACCCAAATGTGGTTACTTCTGGCTTAAAAAACTATAACAATATGGCAACTGCCGAAATGCTGAGGCTTCCAAATTCAATAGCTATGTCATAATAGCTATGAGTACATTCTTGAGAGGACACAACACTATCACAGGGCTGATACACAGACACTCATTCATGCTCACAATCACATTTACAGGCAATTTAAAGTTTACCAGTTTACCAAACCTGCATGTCTTTTGAGATGAAGCAGGAGAACCTGGTCCACCTATAAAAATTATGTGCTCTTTACATGTTTTAAAATGTGTCATTCTTCTGTTTTTTTTTTNTATTTTGGTCCGGACGGGGACTTGAACAGGCGACCCTCCGGTTCCCAACCCAAGTCCCTATGGACTGAGCTACTGCCGCCCCCAGTGATGTAACAAAACAAAACATATAGAAGGCAACTGGTGTATCATTATTCATTTACTTCTTCATATCTTTAAACAGCAAGCTAAGGTAAGCAGGGGCAGAGATGAAAAGAGATAGCAATGACAATTTGAACAAACCTGAAGACAAAAAGCAGGGCAAAAAATGATGGATAAAGGTAACATTAGATCGAAGACAATTCTGTTTTCTCTGTTGATGCATGCAAGTGTACTCTGCTTAGAATTTTTAAATCCAGTTGAAGAATTGGAAATTAGTTCACAGATAAGGAAGTGACCCTACACATGTCCAAATGAAACTACACAAATATAAACACAAAAAGTGGGTTCAGCTGTGGGTCAGTAGGTGTTGGTTAGTCCAGTGTGTTTACTAAGTGTTAGTGATGCTTTCTCAGCCAAGATGGGGTTTTGCTTTCTTCAGCTTCCTTTTCTTGTGTGTGTGTGTGTGTGTGTGTGTGTGTGTGTGTGCATCTCTCTGGGCTCTGTTTTTCTCTGTTCATTTGCCAGCCGCAGTAATTACATCACTGCCACTACACTCACGCACACACAATCACACACAAGTGAGCACATGCAGCTATTAAAAAGATGACCTGGTTTTTCAGCATCATACTGGTATATCTATCTTTTTTTTCATGTAGCTAATAAAGCCTATGAAGAGTCTAAACCCCACTGCTGTATTTACCACAAAGCTCCTACTGTCTGCTGCTGCTGCGAGATTAACTTACCTCACAGGCGTCATAGGCTCCCATTATTTTCAGAAATCCCTAAAACAGCTCAGACACACTCTGTCCTTACATGACAAATCATGTTGAACAGCATGCATATTGCAGCTTTCCTAACTCAGCCTTGTGCATAGTTTTTGCTGTGAGTGAAGGTCTCTGTATATTTTTCTCATTTGGGTCTACTGTTAGATAAACCTGCTGACAGTGACAGTGGAAGAAGACTGGAGAATAATGTCTAGCTGGGAACACAACGTTATTCTTTACATTCAATTTTGGTGGAATAGAAATACTTGTGATGCAGTGGCTGTGGTATTTTAGAAGTCATATAGGGAAGAATCACCAATGTTATCTGATTTACAGTGATGGATTGTGTTTGTCAAGGAAGCAGCACTTTCAGGGGCACTGCATGTCCCTGAAAGTTAGCAAAAAAGCAAGAAAAACATGGATTTTAATTGCAATAAATAAATATAAATGTACACCGGTGATGATGTATGCAATTATTGGCATAGAAACATCATGCCTGACACTGGAAAAAAAAAAGTTTGTGTGGAGGATATACCCCATCAGCCACAACAATAAAACCACTGACATGTGAAGTTAATAAAAGTGATCATCGTGTTATAATGCAATGTTCTTTTGGGAAACTTTGGATCCTGGCATTCATGTGGATGCCACCTGCCACACTACACCCACTTAAACTCTGTTGCAGACAAAGTACTCCCCTCATAGCAATGGCACTCTGCCATGGCAGTGGCCCCCTCAGCAGGATAATTCACCATGCCACATCACAAAAACTGCTCAACAATGGCCCGAGGAACATGTCAAGGAGCTCAAGGCATTGACCTGGCCTCCAATTCCCCAGATCCCAATCTGATCGAGTATCTCTGGGATGTGCTCGTACCCCACCTTACAACCCACAGAACTCAAAGGATCTGCCAACAATACCCCTGTTGCCAGACACCACAGGACACCGGCCAGAGGTCCTGTGTCCATGCCTTCACGGGTCAGAGCCAGGTGCAATCAAAGAAGTCCCCATTATGGATCAGAGGTACCTTTGGAGTATTGGCAGGTCACACAAATGTTCAATTAGATTGGAATGTGGGGAATTTTTATGGCAGGTGAACTCCTTAAACTCTTTGTCATGTTTCTCCAGCTATTCCAGCTATATTGAGCAACTTTTTCAGTGTGACATGGCACATTGTCCTGATGTGGCAGCCACTGCCACTGGGAGTGTCGTTGCCATGAGGGGATGCACTTGGTCTGCAGTGGTGTTTAGATGGGTGGTGCTTATCAAGTGGCCTCCACATACAGTATATGCCAAGACCAAAGGTTTCCCAACAGAACATTGTAACAAGATGACCAACGTTATTCACTTCACCTGTCAGTGGTTCAAATGTTTTAGGTTCTTAACATAAGTACCCACAGCAAGTAGAAAAAGTATTTTCTAGTGACTTATGTCAGTTATGCACTACTTTGTCAAAGATGACTCCTAATTTAGAAACAGTGTGCTACTTTTCTATCTATTGGACAAAGGTAAAATTGGCTTTTTGTGTTATAATAATGGAACTGTTGTTGGGTGTAGTGTGAGGAAGATGCAGTGTTAGTGTATTGGCAAACTTGAGTTGATTGGCTGAACTAGCTTGCTCATCAGTACATAACCACACCTTAATCATACAGTGGTGGCAGAGCTGAAGCGGTCACATTGTGTTTCTTGAAGGCCCTGACAAATAACGACATTTAGACAATATGGAGCCAGTACAGGAAATGCTCATGTGGGTCACTTTGAAAGGCAATGACGAATTACCTACAATTGGGTAGACTTGTGGTTTAAAGAGTAACTAAACCTCTGTGGTTGAAAGTTCCAAGTGTGTTTCATCTCCGACTGTGTGGATGGAAGGGGTCTGTACCTGCAACGTGATCTCATCCCTTTCTTTTCATGTTTTGCATCATATCTTGATGCATGGGGTCTGCGGTTAGGGTTACAGCGACAAAACGACTTGGTTGGGTTAGGGAAAGATTGTGGTTTACATTAGACAAGTCAGTCACTTGACGTGGCAAAATTACTAAACCTTGATTTTGTTTCACAATGGACACAAACATGGGTTTCTTGGGTCAACGTCCTGTGCTTGCTGGACCCATCCTCCTCAAGTGGACTGTCTCACTCTTTATACTATGTCTATTGTTCTGAATGTCTCATAATGAAATGTATGAGTTTAAATTGGAGTTGGTTGAAAGCAGGATGCGTCTCATGCAGACACTTAAGGGTTTGTTGTGTGTCTTTATCTGATACCCTGAGACTAGGCTAATACAGGTGAAGTGTGTTGTTGGGCCTGTAACCACACCCAGCAGTGATGTCACAGTGTACTAATACACCCTGGAGTACACATCTGCAACACTGTAGCAATATTGTGAGAAACTGTAGCAACTGATGTTCAGCAAAAACTAAAGTCAAGCTTCCTTTCTGTTGTACATCATTATAATAATTTCAATGTCTTCCACTCTAAGCCAACAGAGGGTGGTGCTGCACCCTCACCAACTCCTTTCTCATGTCCGTGTTACAAATGTTAGCTACAGCCATGGCTTGAGCCTGATTTGTGTTTCAAACATCAACACCAATCACCGTCTCAACATGTAGGCTATTTTATTTATCTATTGACTTGTGGTAATGTTTTATTTAGCTTTTTAGTGTAAGCAACCTAGCATATAAACAATCTGTAAGTTTTCTTGACATTGCTTGGATGAGCACTGCAAGCCAAAGTTTTTTTGGAAAATTTCCACAAACACATTCCAAAACGGTGTAAATTGTCACTTCTTGACATGTAGTCTGATTCCCCTCTTGTCAGCTCCAGAGCTAAAAATCACAGTGGAGCTGTAAACCTCCGAGGGCCTCTGAATGTTACCTGTAGCCTCTGTAGAACAATTTTGCTTCTTTCTTTTTACTCCTCTCCTCTCTTTTGCGGAGTGTTCACCAAGTTTTAAAAAACATGTATTCCTCCTTTCATCTTTCCCCTCTCCCATCCACCACTCCCTGCTCAACACTCACCTCTACTTAAAAAACATGCATTCATGCGTCTTTTTCACCCCTCTCTCCTTCACCCTGTCAATCTATCTGTGTATCCACCCTCCCGTCCCCAGCTCCTCTCTCCATTTAAACATTTCTCCACTTACCATTCATTCATCCATCCGCAGAGAGGGATTGGAGAGCGTGGTCACAGTGCAGAGTGGGGTAAATTGGCAAATGCTGCCTGCATTACTGGGATGTAGGTAATGGGTGAGAGTAGGACTGGGAGGGGAGGAGAGGAAATTACAGCAGAATGGAGAGCTTTTGGAATGGAAAAGGAGAGACTGCCTCTGTTGACCTCCACATTTTTTATTCCTTCTCCGCTGCCTCGCCATCGATTTCTCTCCCTCTTTCACGGTTTATTTAGCCCACAATCCAGTATGTTTATCCATGTTTCCTCCCTCCACATCTTCCATGCACTCATTCTTCATCAATCTAACTCACTCTTCCACTAATTCCCTGTGAGGTCTGAATATAAATGTTGCAAAAACTTGCCAATCTGCTGGTGTTATGGGATGATTTTCTTAAAACTCTTGATGCTTTTGCGCTGCCTTGTTTTCAGGCACTGAAGCTTGATTCTAATAAATGCTGGCATATGAAACTGCACTGAAAACCCAAGGAATTATCTGACCCCAATGGTGGATTTATTGGCTTTCAGAAAAATACATTTTATCTACCTTCCCTCTTTCCTCACCTTTCTTGCTTCTCTTTCCCAAAGGGGTCTGTGTTTACAAGTTGACCTCCATCTCAGCCCGCTAAACAACAACACAGGGGATGTAAACAAGCAGGTTTAAGGAATGTGGGTGTCAGTATTAACATTCAGCCAACGGCTAATTGATCTACATAACCTACAGTTCTTCTCTCCCATATCGCAGCGGTGCCTGGACAGCGTGACGTGTGTGGTTGTGCTGCTGCCGTGGTCCTGCCAGATGCCTCCTGCTGCT
>NC_065519.1:31800823-31803195 GCF_006386435.1 Epinephelus moara
AGTCCCTAAAGTGCGGTGAGGTTTGTGGATGGTTACCTGCCACAAAGACAGAAATGTAAACGGCTCGTTTCTCCTCTGACACAACACATAGCCTACCTGTGTGCTCGGCTGTTCAGGTACGTTTGGGCAGCGATCGCAGCGCACTGAAATTCTCGCGCGAGCCCGTTCACATCAGACACGCATTTCTCCATGCCGGTTGACAAGCGGTTCTGCTCCCAGCTGTTGTCTCCGTCACATTTGGGGCTGTTTTTCCATCATGGGTAACTGCCCGGCTTGACACATTTGCTCGCTTCTCGCGCAGAAAATAGACCAGAAGCCGAAACGATCACTGCAGGGCAGCTCCGCGGCCAGTGTGGATGACACAATCGGTTAGGAAAGGAAACTGGCTTCGCTTCTCGGCGCTTCGAGGCTATTCACAGCGCTTCCGCGGGCGGTGTGGCCCTGGTGTTACGTGACCAAAGATCGTCTCTGCCTGAAATACACATTACTCTGCCAGGAAACCAGTCGATAACAGCACCGTTCTACAGTAACAAAAAATGCATTTTTCGCTGGTAAAAAACATAACTCACCAGAGTGGCAAGTGGTCTTAAAAATTTACCAGCCAGAGACAAAATCTACCCATAATTGGCAAGTGGCGAGTGTTAGTTTTGGACCCTGGCCTGCTCCCACCAAAAAACAGCCACATAAGTCAACTGTGCAAGCAGGTTACTACGAGTGATACTTATATGTAAGGTGGTGCCCTCCAGTGGGCATGGTAATTATTACATAAGCTGTGGAGAAATGTGGGTAGCATAAAAAGCATCAAAGTCCGCACAGTATTTGTGAATGGGTCAAACAATCACAGGACTTTCACCCAGAAGACCACCGTTTGCTTCCTGGTGTTAACATTGACTTCTTGTAATGACAATATTTTACCTAACATTTGTGACAAAAGCACTTAATTGATGCCAAACCATGATGTTTTCTCGAAACATAACCAGGTATCTTTAGTACAACCTTTTCATGATGTTAGTGGCGTGTTTAAAATTGCAATTGTTTGAGTGGTATTATATGTTGTTTTCAAATTCATTGGAAATTGACTAAGGCTGTGGTTTAGGTATAGACGAGCATTGTGTAGAGTCTCTCAGGATTTATACATACAATATATGACATACTGGAAAAGTTCCATAAAATCAACTCTTACAGGTGAATTCACAAAACAATTGCACAGCGTTTGCAGCCAATAAACATGCACAAATAAGACAAATAGAAACTGTGTAATTCTGAAAGCACCTACAAACAGTGACATTTATCCCTATCTGCACTACCGAGCCCATAGTATCTCAAAGCTCCTGTGCTATATGCACACATTTAAATGTTATGTGCATATATCTGGTGCAAAATTGGCCTCAAATCCTGTCTAATTCCTCCGGCTATGCAAATAAGCCTCAGCACAAAAACAGTGGATTTCACAAAGATGAGTGCAAGTAACCACACACAGTTACAGTGAAATTATTAGCATCTTTTGATACTCAGGCCTTGAGACAGTGTAGATGGTGACTGCAAGTGACACAATTTATGATGCTCTATTTTGCAGAGGGACTATTTTTTTAGCCATGCTAATGGCTGTGTTGACCTGTCAGGCCATCACTTTTATTCCAACTGGAATATCTCAATAAATGTTGAAATCATGTACAGACATTCGTAGTCCACAAGTTGGTTTTCATTCCAAAGTCATCAAATACTGCCACTTTCAGTGTGATTTAAGCGTCAGACACGTGACACCAAAAGCCACCTTTTGCAGGAGTATGATACCACGCTGGGTAGTGTTAGCTGGTAGTGCCGCCAGACAGAACCTTTCACGGTGTTATGATAAGCCACCGGTCAGCTGGATGGCCACTTCTGCAGCAGTAAGATATGTGGACGGGCAGCGTCAGTTCATGATGCGGTCAATCAGCACCCGTCATGGTTGTGTGCTATGTGGCTGGACGGCATCAGGTTGAAACACTGCCGGTAACAATGCAATAAACTAGATTATAATTCATTTGAAAGCCTCGTTCTTAGTCTTTTACATCCGACCTGGAAAACCTCGCAGCCACTTTTTTTTGTTATAGTGTACCGTGCTCCTGGCCCGTATTCTGAATTTGTATCTGAATTCTCAGAGTTTTTATCCAGTTTAGTTCTTAAATCAGATAAAGTTATTATTGTAGGCGATTTTAACATTCATGTCGACGTTGATAATGACTCCCTGGCTACCGCGTTTATCTCATTATTAGACTCCATTGGCTTCAGTCAGGGTGTACATGAACCCACTCACTGTTTTAACCATACCCTCGATCTAGTTCTGACGTATGGAATTGAAATTGATAACCTAAAAGTCTTTCCACAGAATC
>NC_065519.1:31807384-31809652 GCF_006386435.1 Epinephelus moara
CCTCAGTTGCTCTTCCTGAGGTTTCTACTGTTTTTTTTCCCCGTTAAAAGGGTTTTTTGGGGAGTTTTTCCTTATCCGCTGCGAGGGTCATAAGGACAGAGGGATGTCGTATGCTGTAAAGCCCTGTGAGGCAAATTGTGATTTGTGATATTGGGCTTTATAAATAAAATTGAAATTGAAATTGAATTGAAATTGAAAAAGAGTAGGAGAGTCCACATAGGGCAGGTTGGTGGATTGGTCATACAAAACCCTGACTTTCATCCAGGGGGTCAGTGTGCTTCCTGTATGAATGTAGAGCCAAACCGCATGCTTTTTTTGTTTTTTTTTTCCAAAATCTAACCACATGCTTTTGTTGCCTAAACGTCCCAGAACGTCAGCAGCAGACACAGAAGGTATCTAGGGCTTATTAAGTAGACGTGAAAGACCACTAACAAAGTGGTAACGTGATGACTTGGGATAAGAAAACGTTGGGTCCCCAGAGGATGAATCATGATGGCTTTGGTGATGCCCTGACTTTTCCTCTAGAACCATCATTTTCCACTTTGCTGAAATATCAGGTCAAAATTTCAGTTTGTCCAATACTTTGGTTTATGACCAATTATCGGCTTGTGTTCATGCTAATCTGCAAACGTTAGCCTTCTATTATGCTAAACTAAGACAGCGAACTGGGTAAATATTATACCTGCTTGACATCAGCATTGTCTTTGTCAGCATATTAGCATACTGACATTAGCATTTAGCTCAGAGTACCACTGTGCCTAGGTGTAGACTCACAGAACTGCTAGCAAGGCTGTAATCAATATTGTTTTGTCTTTATATTTAGGCCTATATTCCAACATTATCTTGAATGTGTCTACAAGCAGGGCTACCCTTGAAAAAATATTGATCTTGTGCTTCTGGCTACAATGTATATCAATTAGGTCGAAAGTGGAATACATACCACACTGGCTAACCGAAGGGGCTGTCTGAATGTAGGCCATCTGTGTTGGAAAAATCTAACTAATCTAACATGTCTTTAACATATAACACTATTTTCTGTTGCTTTGACCAGTTTGGAGTTTTGTACTGTTCTGTGCTAGAAAAAAAAAACCTTTAGCACCACATTATATCATTTAACTTCAGGGTCAGGCAGCCTTGTCCAGGTAAATGGCAAACATTTTTCTTTTTACTATATAATGATGAAAACTGTCATAGCTTCAAGGTTTAATGTGTTTTTGTACTGACTTATTACTTTAGATGTAAGGTATATTAGCTCAAAAACAAAGCCATTGGAGCTGGAAATAATCATGATGAATTCCCCTTATTCTCTTTATTGAACCTCCTGAATTGGAAGCATTTTTTTGAAGAAATGTACACAGTAACATTCATTTAAAGATTAGTGTCCAAACAGAAACTTGGAAAACATAATCCAAAAGTATCATTGTAAATCACCAGCTATTTGTGTTCAAAGCACAAAGCTAAATTGGGTGACTAAGGATGTTTTGTGTGCAGAAATTGTGTCTTTTTTAAAGGTGACATTTTGGAATAAACAATTCACTAAGAGTGAGATCAAAAGCCTGGATATCTGGTTAAAAAAAACTAAAACAAACCTCAGAGGTCACTGGCTTAGCCAAAAGATACAGCTTGTTGTTTTGAATTTTGTGAAATAGTGGTTCCAGAGAGAAGCAGACAGAGGGGTCAGGTTAAAAAGACAAAGATAGTTAGAAGCTAAAGCCGAACTATAGGCTACAGATCATAGTGTAAAAGTGAACCACCACATCACTGCTGATCGCCACAGAAGACAATGAATATAAAGGGAAACCTCACCAATACTGGACCAGCTATATTGTTGTTGGACCCTGGTCTGAGCCGGCCCGATGCTACATCATGATTTGGGTCCAGAGGTGAGATTTAGCGAAGGGTCAATTCTGAGAGAGTTATCAATTTTTTCATCTAAGTCTTGGCAAAAAAGCACATATTTCACAAAATGTCACAGTTCTCCTTTTGATAAAATATGAATGCAGAGCTGTGAAGGTGTGTTCAGACCAATGGTGAAATGGGAATATGGCTGTTGACGTTTTTGCGGAGTAATGGTTGTGCTAACTAATTTGGGAAGGTAGTGAGTAAAGATAAGTGAGTAAAGTACAAATGCTAGCTGAACTCAATCTTACTAATGACGAAAACTCTGTCTGTGTTTCTGTCTGTGTGTCTGTTCCACATTTTTCTCCTCACTGACTTGGTCAATCCATGTGAAATTTGGCACAGTGGTAGAGGGTCATGGGAGGATGC
>NC_065519.1:31810093-31822103 GCF_006386435.1 Epinephelus moara
TTTAGCCCACTAACTATCCCACTATTGGCAATGGTACTACTGTACTTTCAATAAAGCAATCGTACTATCAAATTCACAAAAACTCTGTCTGAATACATTGCTCTTCTTAATGGGTTCAGTTGACTATTTAATCTGCAATTTCCTATGACCTGTATCCCAAACACAAACCATGTGAAACTGTACGTGGGCAACTGTGCACTCAGTGGGTTTGGACTTGTTAATACATTTTTTTTTTTATAACTTACCATGTAGTCCTTTGGCTTCACTCACTTTTCACCAAAGCCCTCCTCATTTTTGTTTTTCTCCATACAGTACTGATGTTGAGTCTTAAAACTCCAGGCGCCCATACACAGCAACAATAAGTTTTTCTTCCATTTCATTCTCGGTGTCAACACTGATAGGCGTTTTTGGTGTCACAAAATGTTTTCACTCAGGTTGAAACATTTCAACTCATGCGCGTATTGATTCACGTCACCCAGGGAGAATTTGCATCTGTTGGCATCTTTGCACTGACTTTGTATGTATTTGCACCACGCAAAATCTTAGCTTCATGTTTGGTCTGAACACACCCATAGCAGGGTTTTCCTCTGTTGTGAATTTTTTTTACCGATCAGATGTACAAAAAAACAAATAAATTAGTATGGGTCCAGTTTATGACATTAGGGGGGTTAGAAAGTGTTTGTATCTACATTTTTAGAACTACATAATCACATAGCAACAATCCATACACACTAGCTTTTCAGCCCAGCATGTAAGCAGTGAGGCACATTTTGTTTGAATGCATAGGTAATGCTGCATCTTTGACACACGCTGTGTTGACAACATTATACTTACCGCAGATGTGTTGGAAATTATACGTTTTCAGCAGTGCAGACCATCTTCCTCTCAACTATTCATTCATCCAGTTAATAAATATGGATTCAAACCTCCCTCACCCCACTTCGCTTTCTGCTTTGCTACCCTCCTTTCTTTTTACATGCCTCCCTTCCTTCCCTTTTTCATCCTTTCCTCACCTCCTTATAAAGAAAAGAGGAGCAGCAGTATATAAAAAAAATCAGACAGCATGTAGTATTCAAATCAATCTGGTCCTCAGGGGAGTGCTGCAGGAGAGTGTACACTTAAGGTGCTTTGGGGAGGGGGGTTGGAGAAATGGCGCAGGGGTTGTGTGAACACCTCCCTCATCTTTCATCCCTCCTTTCAAGCCCCTCTCCCCCCAAAAGCCTCTCAAGGGTATTTGACGCTCAGCTCTTTCTCCAATTTTTAACATTTCGTGGTGTATGAGCAAGCCAGACATCCTCCGCACAGCATGGTGCTGCAGGAAGGTGTTTGTTCTCTCATTTCACCCATTCATACTCTGTTTAAGGCTTGAGCTGTGTGACTAATTGGTTGGCAAGTCAAATTCAAGGGGTAATGGCGACGCAGAGGAACAGTGTGTATTTTGTTTTCAGGGACACAGCAGAACAGCTTCAAGAGAACACGATCTGCTACTGAGCCAGCCTCTTCTTTAAAGTGTCATCCTGTTGTTGGCTACAGTGTGCCAACACACTCACTGAGCTTTTTACTAAGACTGCTTAAGAGTTAGAGAAGAAGTGAGGAGGAGGAGTTGGCTACCAGTTACAGGCAGTGAAATAAATGAAATCTAAAAATACATATTTATATGTGAGATTGTTTACTGCATGTAACTTCTGGGACTGAGTGTTAAACTTGTAAATGCTTTAATCTTTTCACCACCAAGTTTTGAATGCAAAACTTTCACTTTTAGTGAAGTCATTTTGCACAGACCCATACTCTGCTGGGAACACATTGGTAGCATTGAGCTTAACTGCGATTGACACATCACATTCACACACTAGAATATTTTATACTGCTTCCTGAAATTGCTGGGAAAGGAGCATTTTTCAATTAACACAGTAGAAAATAACATCTCCTCACATATATTCTCATATCGTAGTGTTCATGCCTAACCTATTAGGTCTGGTCTGTTAAAACTGTTGTTACTGCTGTCAGCTAAACTCTGTGTGTTTCCCTCTGAGACGAGCAGCGTAGGAAAAACACTAATTTGTAACATGAAACTGCTTTCTTCAGTGTTTTTTACTGGTTTAAATCACCTGGGGTCTCATTTAAAAAACAGTGCGTAGGATCCATACTATAGTGAATGTGCAATGTGCAGACAAAAGCAGAAAATGGCGTGCCAAAAAATATTCTGTTATATGAAACCAGTGTGCAATTTCTTTTTTAAATCCCAAATCAACTTGGAATTGTCCACACGTGGATCTGCCTCATAGCCTGTCCTCTACACGCCCACATTCAACCATAAATGACCAATGCAAAGCACTTCATGAACGCTGATGCATAGAAACAAGCCGGCTGATCAGTGGGACTTCATGGGTGAGTCACGGCAACAGTGTCACCGCAGCGCTTATATTTTTACAGCATTTAGACTGATTGCTTCACACAATGCCAAAATGATTGTGACAATCAGTGTATCCCCAACCCTGGGATATTATTCGAAGATGATAGGTAAACACAATTAGTTAATTTATCTACGTTTGTCATGGCGATCTTGGCCTGAGTTATGATTAGGACTCAAAATGAGGATATGAGTTTAACAGTTGTGCCAGTGCTGGCGCTGACTTTATTTCCAGACTTTACTGATATATGTAGCCTACAGGTGGTGAACATGTACCTAATGTGACTGGAGAGGGGAAATCGTGTGACAGTCACCACAGTGTCTCCAGTGTGCACAGCAATGTTCACTGCAGTGATTTTACACACAAACCCTGAAAACCTGAAAAATCTGAAAACCTAAGTAATGCTTGGTGATATGCGTTAACAGTATTGTAAGATATTATTGACTGTTATTAACTGTTGATGCTCTGTTTTGCAATTATCTTACTATGTAATATATATATATATATATATATATATATATATATATATATATATATCCGCCTGACACTCCCGTGTCTAAGGCAATTCATTTATTTAAAACGGTCCAGGCTATTTAATTCTTAGATATCATCACATTATTATTAATATAAGCAGGGGCTTTAATACAAAGTGATAACCACTGTATGAACTGTATTAAACTGCAGCTTATGTGCTTTGATTAGCTGCTGTGAAACAACATGACCCTCATCCAATTAAAATGAACTTTACTTCTTCTGAGCTCATTTTGGTGAAAGTAATACAAAAGTAGTAATAAGTAACTGATTACTCTACAGAGAGAGTGATATTATAAAGTAATGTATTACTTTTAAATGGATTTAACTACTAATATGTAATACATTTTAAGAGTAACTTGCCCAACACTGTCCTCCACTGACCACGAGTGTCAGCTGCATCCCTCTCCTCTGTGCTGCGGGGGAATGTGATGATGAGACAGTGCTGATGACACAATAAGCGGAAATCGAGGTGAGATATGAGTAAACTTAGAATTTTTACAACTTAAAGGTGTTTATGGTCCACTGGCACAAGCTGTAATAACACCACAGGATGTATGTTTATGATTGCCATCTTTAAGCAACGTGTGAAATGAGGGGAAATTAAATCTGTGAGAGCCATAATTATACATAAAATGATGTTTCTCACATTTAATTTCTACAATTTGGCTGTAATTCACCACCACACCATCTGCATCGCTAATTTCCTCTGTCTCCAGAATGTTTGTACGCATGGATCACAGACTCCCTCCAGGTGCAAACATTCTACCGTCAAGTTTGTTTTTATGCATCACAACTTTTGGGAAATGGCATATGACTCTTTCAAGCCTCATTTTGTGCATATGCTGGTCTGCTTGTTTCTGAGAGGAGGAGACCCTTTGCGGATAATTAGCTCCTGGTTGACACCTCCAACAAAAAGGAACTCTGAAGTGATTTTAACTCTGGAGAAGTTTCAGCTGGTTGCACTCTGTAATCCTCACTGCTACTGTAGATGCCACTAACCCCCCCTAAACACACTGCTCCTTTAATGTACAAATTGAAAACACACATAAAAGAAGGAGAGAAATGCACTATAACAATAAACCTAGTGGAGTCGTGGCAATGCCACGGCATTCCCTTTACCTCCGCTGCTGTATCATACAGTATGTGTCGGGAGCTTGATGTAAATGTCCCCGTTTTTCCTTGTTTCTAAAGTGACTATAAAATGTATTTGAAGATGAGAGCAGTATAGTAAACTACCTCACCTTCCTCACTCGAGTCAGCAAGTCATTCAAACACTGCCTTGAGATTTTTCAAGTAATGAAAATAAAGCCATCCATGACGGAAGAGGGCATTCAGAGTCACACATGGTTTGAATACTCAAGGCCAGATGATCCTGAGGAACAAACTCTGCCTCATATATGCACCATTACAACCTTGCAATAAAGTTGTTTTTCTCCTCTTATTACATTTCTTCCATTTTCTACTTTCCATATAGTGCATCAGTGTTCCTCTCACCTGGTAAAGCAGGGACGCTCAAATGTAATGTTTTATATTATATATATATACTATATGTATTATACAGCGAGTCCTTGATAAATGCCGTCAGATCCACGCCTCAGCTCAAGGACTGAAGGCTGAAGATGATTTTGTTGTTGTTGATTCTCTCTGTCACTGAATGCATTTCAAAGTGTATTTAAATAAAAGCATAATGTCTCTTTATGATGAAAGGAAGAAAAAAACAAGAGGATTCAAGGTTTCTGCAGGTGTCTCATCCAATTTTCTGAAGTTTTACAGTGTGAATGACTTGCTGGCTTTTTCTCCTTAAATGTTTAGCTGATGAACTATTTTCCCTGTTTTCCTGCAGAGTCTAAAGCTCATGCCCTCAGCCAGTAACTTTCGAATGCCTGCTCAGAGGAAAACAAGATGTAGAGCCTCATTTGTTCCCGGTGCGGTCCATTTGCTTAATACAAAATGATGTTGCTAACTTGACACTTTGCACTTATTTAATAGGATGCTGCTCAAAAACAAATCTCATTATTTTCCTTTGAGGTGATGTCGAGGTGATGTTCACCTCACTCACTACACATCAGACTTAGTCGCACGCACACACTCACACTTCCTGCGTCGCGTACATGCAGACGCTCCCTTTCTCTCCAACACAAACACATCACCACAGTTGGCCAGCACATGCTGACACACTCATTAAGCATTCCTTCTGGCTTCATGAGCAAAGGAAGAGGGGCAGAATAATTTCACTCTCAGGCACACACACAAACACATGCACATATACAAGCTTGTGTTATTCTACTCTCCAGAACGATGCGTTTACTTACATTACGCCCCTAATTCTAACCTCTCTTTTAATCCCTCTGCTCGCCATTTGATCCTACAGACGCAAAGCAAAGACACTTACTTTAGATGTACAAAAACATACACACAGGCACAAACACTAACGCACACACACACTCACACACACACTAGAATAATTAATTAGTGTTCGGCTCATTATACAACACCACAGTCCCTGAAGGCACAGCTAATTCAGAATGGGAAATCTCCTGCAAAGCCACAGGATATTCTGTGTGCACGTGTGTGTGTGTGTGTGTGTGTCACAATACACGATACACCTTCTCAGATGCTCAGCTCAGCCCCCCCACCACCTTCTTACGCCATCCATATGGCTATCTGATACTGTGGTGGAGAAACTCAATATGCAAGAAACCTGGATCACACACACACACACACACACACACACACACACAGAATCGATAAGCTAGAAAATCTGATTCGTAGTCAAGTTTAAAACACCAACCACAAAAGTACGGTGGCCAACAAGAGCGCTACAGCGGCCCAAAACATTTCCATTAGGAGAAACTGCAGGTTCAGGAATGATGCAAAGTCAAATAGGTACAAAAATCCAACGTGAAACATAATGCAAAACAAGCAAACAAAAAAAAGGCTGCTAAGACAAAGACATTAACAACAAACGCTGCAAATACAGAAATGATACAGAGTAAAAAACACACAAACCCAAAAACAAATGCAACAGAAAAATGCTGCATATCCTGTCAATAAAATAAAAGTTCTCCAGGCCTCTAGGGGGAGCTCTGAGTGGAACACCTTGATTTTTGACAGTGACCAGACTAGGGGACAGTGAGAAAATAGGTGACATAAAAAAACACAAATTTCTTGCATTTGGACTTAGCTAGTTACTTACTTAGCGCTCGTGATAGAGGTCTGGAGATGTTCTGTTGTGTTGATTGAATATGCAGCATTTTCCTGTTTCATACTTTAAAATGACTGAAAGTTCACTGCCTAAAGGTGGACTCCCTATGCCGTAGTCTATGCACGTGGCCTACACTGTTGTGAGCATTTATACTTACATGGTGGTGTGTCTGTGTCACTCTGCAGTTACACCTCCGAAACACTAGTTGGCGGCGGAGTTTCTATGAAGTGCTGTAAAGTTTAGTTGATTCAAAACACACATTAAATATGCCTTAATAGTGACAGTTTCAAACACAGGTACACAAATTGGTTCGCAGGATTCACAAACAAAGCACATGTCTTTTGATGGATACATTTTCCCCACAAATACAACATGCTAATGTTATTAACACAAGCCTATGGCATTTTACATCATTATATAAATTAGCCTTTCCACTACTCATGTGACGCCAGGGACAACAGCCACATTTAACAAAGGTAACGGCACAAAATTCGGCTGCATTACGGCTTACAAGGCTCATCAACAAAACAACTGTCTTATACCAAAAGAGTTTTACGAACTAATACAGCATGCTAACATTATTAGCACAAGCCTATGGCATTTTACATTGTATAAATTAGCCAAGCGACGAGCGGAGATGTCCTCTACACATATGAAATGTTTTTCAGCTTACTAAAATAGACAGGAGGTCTGCGGCGCCATGATATGTAGTTTAATTTCTGAGGAGGTGCATGTCAGGCTACGGCGTAGGTTAGTATTAATTCCGCTTAAGGGACCGTTTTCTTCTTTGATCCAGTTAGCACAGTGGTTACGTGACTGCGGTCTTTCCAAATACATGGGTTATAAATGAATTACTTGCTCATGGTTATGTAGGATATGTACAAATTTTAGTGCATTACTTTTTGTAGGAAATCATATGAAACAGTACATGAAATTAACAGCTGTTTAGAGACTCAACTTAAAACAAACAAAACTAAAATAAATGTCTCACAACTTTCTTTTCGTTTTCATGTAATTAGTAGTCTACTTAATGCCATTTTATTTCCATTGACTTTATAGGAATATTCAGACCCATTAAATACAGCATTGCTCATGCTTTGAAATTTCCTTTAATGGATGGGCAGGGAGGTTAGAGTGACTTGAGCCTTGATTACTCTGCTGTAAATGTGCATACGCTGAGCCTGATCCACCCTTATGATCTCACTTAACAGCTTGACAGGTTTCCAAGCTTGCTCTTGTTTCACAGGTTAAGGTTGCCACAAGAAACCACACAGTAAAAGCATGCTTTTCCCCCCAATTCCTTTAAATTACATTCCTTGGGCATTTTTGTGACAGCTTAGCTCCCAGCAGCCTCGGCAAAATGCTCAGTCTTTGCCAGGGAATCAAGCCAGCAAGCTCTCTCTCTGCTCTGTAGAGGCTTTAGCCTCAACCTGGAGGTTAGAAATTAGGGATATGCTCGGATTCACTTCCTTTTCTTTTATGTGATTGTATTTATTTATGTATGTTTTGATAAAGATAAGATCACTAATGTCACCCTGGCCTTGGTTGCTCGCTCTACTTGAGTATTCAGTGTAAGTCACGCTGGAAGAAAGATTCACACAAATTCTTATAAATGCAAATTTACAAAGTGAGACTGACAGAAACATGGAGAAGTTGAGTAACCAAAGGAAAGGGAGGAGATAAAAAAGGAATCCAAACGATTTCTCTGAGCATGCTATTGTTTAGCAGTTGCACGCTATGTGCTGTTTTGTGTTAAAGGCTTTTAATCAACAACATTCTGTTTCTTAGCTGGATTCTGTTTCCTGTGCCATGCTGGTCTCTTCTGTTTTTATTTTGTGCTGCATTGCCTTCAGATGAGTTGTCCGTCAAAGGCTGTGGATGGGACTGTGTGTTCTTTTTCCTTGGATTTTTCTTTGATGGAGTTACGGTCCAAGTCATTCTTGCCTTTGTGTTACCCAGATAATTAGAAACACATCACTTCTTGCGTGTAAGAGCATTTCATTTCTCAGGGAAAGACAGACAATTGCAGACTAAAGCTGTCCCGAGCAGGATGACCCAGCAATTTGGAGCTGCAAAACAGGGATTTATTTATTCAGATATTGCTGAGCCCACAGTTTGCACTACTCCAGCTCAACCTTTTCATCACCTTTCTCGACTCACCTCACAAAGCTGATGGTGTTAAACCTGCAAAAATGATATTTCTTTGGTCACTAGGGAACAAAAAGAAAAAAAAAGTGAACACAACATTGACATACCTTTACCTTGTAAGGTGATATGCCAAACTCATGTTTCTGTCCACTTGATGAATGTAAGTCCAAAAGTCACTCTCTTGTGTCTCTGTTTTGGTCTCTACCAACTGCCGAGGGAAATATCTCCTTACTACTGTAGCCTGGATGGTTACTTAAAAGTTCTGTACGCCATATTCAGAGATTTAATAAAGCAGCAAACCACTATTAAATAGTGGTTTACCACTACGCCATCATATCTTTACATAGTCTATGTAAAGATATGATGGCGTAGTGGTGTCCTAAACAGAAAATAAAGTCACACCCCTGTTTGTGTTGCAGTCTGAGCTTTAGCCAAAATGGCTGCGCATGCATGTTAGTGCAAGTGTGTATCTTGCTAGCTAGAATATTACTGCTGCTTTGCATTGTGCTCATGCGGTGGTTCCTGCTGACATCTGGATAGTATCACTGTGGAAGCGCGCCACTAGTTTCCTTCTGGTTCCAATCCAATCCACTTTATTTATATAGCACAATTTTAACAAATACAAGGTTTCCAAAGTGTTGCACAACAAGCTAAAACAAAAGATAAAATACACAATAAAAAAGATAAAAGCAATAAAATAAAATAAAATAAAATAAAATGAATATAGTAGACTGCCCACACAAGATCAAAATATGCATACACATAAAAACAAAGCCAAAGAAAAGAGGTGGTTAACTTCATTAGATCTGTCAGGAGTTGCGGTTGCGCAACTGCTATCTATGTATTTCTATTTTTTAATAGAAATAGATAGATAGTAAATAGAAGTAGGCTACATAGTTTCATTCAACAACAAGTTATTGAAGGTGGACAAAACTGTCATAAAGTAGCCAGTTTGCTATCATTTAATTAGCGTAAAATGTTAGTTTTAGTTTGTGAGCTTGTTGTTAGCTTGGTTGCTAATAGGTAAACAAATTCAAAAGACCTATTATTGCAATTGATTCCTGTTTTATAACCATCTGTTAACTGCTCCTAAGTGGAGCATTTTATACTCCAACAGAGTCAAGTAAGGTAAAAACACAGCTACACAGCAAATAAATAAAGTTTGAATAAAGTTAGGTAACATGTTTACCAAAGATGAACTTGACCCCAAAAATCATGCAGATTTCTTTCGTGCTCCTTTGACCTCATCCACAGATTGCAACAATTCCACTGAAATTAATTGATTTCAGCGTTTTAAATGCTGGTGTGCCTGGGCCTTTACTCTCTGCAACAGATGGTGACTTTTCCTGGAGCCAAAGACCAGCCGTGAGCAGATGGCCTGTTTCTCACCATTAGATGTCAGGCTTCACACATTTTCAGGTTTAAAGGTTTTGTTAACTTTAAAACGATTCTGGATCACGTAGCAAAGTCTTTAATTAGCAGCATTAAAACTGGTGTTTGACTTGTTCGCTCTTGTCCATGCTTTTTCTCATCTTATTCATTCATGGACTCAGTCTCTCCAACTGTTTCTCACATTCTTGTAATAAACTCACCATTTTTCCTCAGTTTTAGTTCCTCGTCTCCCAGGCACCTCTGCCGCACACCACCTGCTTCCACCAGATGACTCAAACTTCTGCTGGGGCTTGATCCGGTGGCCTCCATTAGAGCGCTCTGCCAGATTCTGCTCCCCAGTCATGCATCATGTGACTCTGGAGTCCTCAACAAAACCTGATTCATTAATTTTGCACCTTATTCAGAATGTGGCCGAGTGTTTATTAGTTGAAATGTGGTGTAAATGTCACAGATTGTTACTTTAAGCTTCTCCCACACAAACTATCACTCACTGTACAAAAGCTGGTGCTAAATCCGCAAAAAATATATAAATGATGAATGAGAGAAACTGAGAGATGGAGGGATGGAGGGGGGAGAAAGAGAGAGGGGTTGAAAGGAAAATGAGGAAGAAGGATATGGAGAGGGATAGTCTCATCCAAAGCCTCTTACCATTAAGCATTTACAGCTTAAGAAACACATTGGAAGGTCAGTGAAGGAGGCGTAAACCAGGACGTTACTGACATACTTCTTAAGAGAGGATTGCGGATGTGGCTGTATGAGAGAGGCAATGGGCTTTTTACACAAATTAAACAAGGACAATTGTTTCCCCTCTCCTCCTATTGAATGACTCTGCATCGACTCGGGTTCCTGTTTAAATATTCACCTGATGTCTGTTGGCGTCATCCGCTATTGTAATTTAAAACCAGTGAGAGGACCTTAATGTGATAGGAGAGCAGTAGTGGGGGTAATTTTAGTTTTAATCCCACAGGAGTTCCAGTTTGCATCTCACTCTCTTTAATTAAATAACTTTGTCAGTATAAGACACATCAGTTTTATTGACTTCATTATTAATAATTTAACCCAGAGGCCTAACAGTGAGAGCCCACCACCACCGCCACCGCTGCTGAAAAACAGAATAAACACTCAAATATGCTCATAAAGGTCAGTAATGATTCTCCATCAGTTCAGTCAATTCAATTTACTTCATTAAAATGGCAATGTCTGATAATTGAAGTGAGAACATCCATTTGCAATTGCCTGTCAGAACTGTTTCATGTCAAACAATTTTCAGCGATTTAATTGCAAAGTGAATCAATTTCCTGCTTTGATGTTAAGCGATAGTGACTTCACACATACTGGCTGTGGCCCCCAGGTCGCCTTGTAACTGTAGGTGCTGGTCTATGATAGCAGACTGTGGTGTTCATGATATGCTGTGCATGTGTGTCATCACTCTGCACCCACTTATTGCTCTGATCACAGAGTATTAAGAGGAAGAGATGTTAAGGGTGGGGTTTGGGTTTAAGAGTAATTAACTCTTAAAGGGACAGTTCATCCCCAAATCAAAAATACTTATGTTTCCTCCTGTAGTGCTGTTTATCAGCCTAGATTGTTTTTATGACTGTTGGGGATATTGGTAGTAGAGGTGTCTGCTCCAAAATAAAAGAACTAGACAACCTGTACCCCTTTTCGACAGTCATGGCTTGGCTTGGCTTGGTTTGGTTTGGACCATAGTCCAGCATTGCAGGGATTTGCATTTCCGTTAAAACAGGGCTGCCCATTTGAGGGTGTGTTTTTAACTAATGACAACTTGTCTTGAGTGATGACGTTAAAAAGCACTGGGCTAATCCATGGCTAAAGTCCCCTGTTGTTTTTGCTGCATGTGTTTTTCCACTGCAGGGCTGGTAAAAGAAGAGGTTTACCTGTTGGAGGTGAGCTGTTTGCAGAGGTGCAGTAAGAGCTTGTTGTCTGCTGCTCTTCATCTACATCTCACTGTGGCTGCTTCTGCTTTCACTTTCCTCCCTGCTGTACTATTAGTCTTTTCTTTATGAATTTCCCAAGTGTCCGATCAATAAAATGTATCTTATCTTATCTTTGTTCTGCTAATTTAACAATCACATTTCATTTCTGCATTTTTTCATCTGCGTAATATTGCGAAAATTAGGCCTATCCTGACCCGAAAAGATGCAGAAAAATTGGTCCACGCTTTTGTTACCTCTAGGCTGGATTACTGTAACTCTCTATTATCAGGTAGCCCTAGTAAGTCCTTAAAAACTCTCCAGCTAATTCAGAATGCAGCAGCACGTGTACTAACAGGAACTAAGAAACAAGATCATATTTCTCC